>NC_092624.1:3040000-3387500 GCF_047663525.1 Anas platyrhynchos | reverse complement strand
CACTGGCACTTTCTCCACCTGCTGGGATTGTGGCTCCTCAGATCAGTTTACCACAAACACACCCATCTTGCTTGGCACAACCTTCAGAAAAAGGAGGGGAGGCGGGGGAGGAATGGGAAAATACATTTTTTTTCAATATATATTTTTTCCTGTTAATTCTGTCCTGGTGACATCTGAAACCAGCTTTTCTTACAGTGAGTCACAGCCGACAAACTAAACACCCAGCTGCTCCGGGAGCTGCTGCTGGGGCTGCAGCAGGGGCGGGTTGCAGGAATTTGGGGCGATTTGTTGTGGTTTCAAGGCTGGCTGCCGGGCAGCTGGCACGCACTCCCTGCAGTCACTCATTGCTGTATTTTATTACTCTGTCTTCCGTGTGTTATGGTGGCTTTTGAGACCATGACGGGAGGGCAAAGTGCCTCGCTGGGGGTTAAAACAACTCACAGAGCTTCCGCATGGAATGAACATGGGCTTGCCTGGAAATCCCCGAGCACCAGGAATTGCAGAGGCACACAAACATGTGCTCCAAACACGTCCGTGCCTTGCACACACACGTTCCATACACATACATGTGCTCCAGGCATGTCTCTACAACACACATGTATTTAACATACGTGTGTGGTCCTGCACATCCCTGACATGCACATGCGTGTCCCCCACACACACGTGTCCCCCCCACACCCATGTCCAACACACACAGATCCTCCTGTAGATCCCTGCCATGCACATGTGTCCCACACATGCACATCCAACACGTCCCACATGCATCCTCCTGAACATCCCTGCCACACACGTGTTACCCACACATACGTATCTGACACACACGTGTCCCACACATGCGTGTCCCCATTTCCCAGACGCATCCCACACACACGTGTCCCCCACATGTGTCCCACACACATCCCCTACATACATGTCCTACACACACATGTCCCACAGATGAGTGTCCCACACTCACACATCCCACACACACGTCCCACACATGCATGTTCCACACACTCGTGTCCCCCCCACGCATGTCCCACATGTGTCCCACATGCACATGTCCCACAAACATATCCCACACACGTGTGCCCCACAAACATATCCCACACACGTGTGCCCCACAAACATATCCCACATGTGTCCCACACATACATGTCCCAAATATGTCCCACATATGTCCCACACACATGTGTGACCCACACACCCCACAACATGTCCCGCACACACATGTTCCACATGTGTCCTCCTGCACATCATTGCCACACACATGCATTACCCACAAACACATATCCCACACACAATATCCCCCACACACATGTCCCACGCTCATGCATGTCCCCACTGCCCCCCCACATGTCTGACGGCGCATGCCTGGGAGTATTGGTCGATAGTCAGCTGAATATGAGCCAGCAGCGTACTCAGGTGGCCAAGAAGGCCAACGGCATCCTGGCTTGTATCAGAAACAGTGTGACCAGCAGGGCTAGGGAAGTGATCGTCCCCCTGTACTCGGCTCTGGTGAGGCCGCACCTCGAGTACTGTGTTCAGTTTTGGGCCCCTCGCTACAAGAAGGACATCGAGGTGCTTGAGCGGGTCCAGAGAAGGGCGACGAAGCTGGTGAGGGTCCTGGAGAAAAAGTCCTACGAGGAGCGGCTGAGGGAGCTGGGCTTGTTCATCCTGGAGAAGAGGAGGCTCAGGGGCGACCTTATCACTCTCTACAGGTACCTTAAAGGAGGCTGTAGTGAGGTGGGGGTCGGTCTATTCTCCAACGTGCCTGGTGACAGTGATTCATGGAAGAACTCTACAACTCAAAGCAAATGAGTTATAAAGTAGGTATGTGGTTTATTTCGGCACCAGGCGCATGTGGGATAGCTCCCAAAGGCACACGCACCCTAACGCAGTGACTTGCTTTGGTTATTATGCTGCAAAGAGTTACATATGCGTGAAGTTTCCCAATAAGCCTATACATATTCATAACCTATCCCCGCTTTGTATTAAAATTAGCTCCAAGAAGTCATTTCCATAAACCCCTCCCGTCTGCGCCTGCGCGATGCCTTCTGCTAGTTGTTTTATTTGGGTGGGGGGGAGTCGTGGGGATGAAGGCCAATAACTCCTCTTCATCACCCCTGGCTGACCCCCTGCCTTTGTGCAGACTCGGCTGCTCCTTGGCTCTTGACCAAACCATAGGATCGGTCTCAGCTGTTTTTTGAGACGGGTTCCCCATTTTTGCCAGGAAACGTCCTCTGTGAGGGGCCCCTGAGACCCCTTGTTTCGGTTAATCTACACAGTAGTAAGCAAAGACACTCAGCAATATCTATTTTAATGATATTTTTCTGTTCTGGGCTTTAATAATTATGATTGTTTTATTTAAAAAGCATTAATGCGATTAAGCAACCCCCCATTCTTCTATCTGTGGCGTTAATAGATACCTTGAGGGAGGCTGCAGCAAGGTGGGGGCTGGTTTATTCTCTCACTGGTGACAGGACGAGGGGGAACGGGCTAAATTTGAGGTTTAGGTTGGATATTAGGAAGAACTTGTTTAACGAAGGGGTTGTGAGGCAGTGGGACGGGCTGCCCAGGGAGGGGGTGCAGCCACCACCCCTGGAGGTCTTTAGAAGACGTTAAGGTGTAGTGCTTAGTGCTGTGTTTTAGTGTAGGACTGGTTGGTGTTAGATCAGGGGCTGGACTGGGTGATCCTGAAGTCCCCCCCCACCCTCCATTACCCTGTGGCGTTATGCGCCCCCCCCCCCCCCCGCCACACGCAGCGCGCGGCGCTAACTGCGCATGCGCCTCTCCTCCCGCCCCCCCCCACGCTCTGCGCATGCGCTGCCTCTCCCCTCTCTGCCGCGCGCTCTGCGCATGCTCCCCCCTCCCAGCCTCTCTCCCCCCCTCCCTCTCCGTTCCCGCCGCCGTTGCCGCCGCCGGAAGTGACGTTCCCCGCGGCGCGGCGCGCGGCCGGAAGCGGCGGCGGAGGAGGCGGCACCGGCCGGATGTGAGGGGCGGCGGCGGGGCCCGGCGGGGGCGGCCCCGAGGTGAGGCCCGGGGGGGGGGCCTGGGGGGTACCGGGGGGATTGGGGGGTACCGGGGGTGCCCACGGTGGTGGGCAGGGGGCCGCGGCCCCGCTCCGCCGGAGCTGGGGGCGTTGAGGCCGGAGAGGGTCCGGGGAGAGCTGGGAGCGGCCTGGCCGTGCCTGAGGGGGCTTGGGTGTTAGGGGTGTGGGGATAGGGCAAGGGGAATGGGTTAAAAAAATTAGATTTGGGTTAGGTTTAAGGAAAAAAACCATCGCAGGGGGTGGCGGGGCGCTGGAGGAGGCTGCCCAGGGAATTGTGGCTGCCTTGTTCATAGGAATGTTCAAGGCCAGGCTGGATGGGGCTCTGGGCAGCCTGGGCTGGTGGGAGGGGTCCCAGCCCAGGGCAGGGGGATGAAATTAAATGGCTTTTAAGGTTCTTTCCATGCCAAAGCATCCTGCAGGGCTGTGTTGGTACTGGGGGCAGGGGATGGCTACAGGGAGGGTCTGGTTGTAATGCAGGGGGGCAGGCAGCGAGCTGACGGGGCTCACTTCGAGCTGACTGCCCACTGGGGAGGGGGAGGTCCTGAGGAAAGACCCCCACAGGGGCTGCCAAGCTCGCCTCTCTGCTTCAATTAACCCTGCCCATTCCCTGAGGTGGTGCCGTGGGGCTGGCAGCGCATCTTGGTTCCAGCCAGAGCACTGAAATGCTCCAGCTGCCTTGGGGAGGGGGGGGGAAAGGAATATTTTTTTTTCTCAGCCATTCCTACCGAGCTGCAGCTAATTCATCCTAATTCTCACCCATCTCTGCACTGTGCCTCTTCGCTCTGATGCCAGCACCATCCTTCAGTTTAAGCTGTTCTTTTTCCTCTCTGACACATATCCGTTCTCTGAGTTTTATCTTTGATTATCTTTACAGCCTGCAGTTAGCTCTTCCTTCTCAGCACCAGCTCAATGATGTTAGATAGCCGTGGGTAGGACACGTTCCCCTGACCAGTCCCAGGACTCCCTCTGCTCCTTCTCCAGCTCTCAACTGCTTTGCACCATCTTCTCCCAAGTGCTTTTCCCCAGGACTTTGCTTGGTGTCAGCACTGCCTGCACTGGGACTGCCTCTCCCACAGCGTTTTGATGCTTGTAGTCACTTTTAACCCCCAGATCTTCTCCACCTTGGCACTCAGAAGCTCTCTTTAAGCAGACGCCTGTTTTTCACCTTGCCCTTTCTGTTTCACCCCTTCCTGTCTCTTCAGCTCTCGAGGCCAGCAGGTATTTTCATCCCTTCCTGCATTACGAGTGGTCTCCTTAACTCTCCCCCAGTTCTGGGCCAAGGCTGTGGAAATCTCTTGGTCACAAACCATCATTTTCACAGCAGTCATTCCCATGCTGCCAGGCTGAGCCCTGGTGCAGCCCCACGGTCCTTTCCCCACACCCCTGTGGGCTCTGGGATGGCAGGGCTCGGGGCAGGCAATAAAACTGGCAAATTCAGCTGTCTCTGCGCACAAAACACCCATGTGTGACCTCTTGCCTGGTGTGGCCCCCTAGGTTTCCTGCTGTGACCATGCGCATGTGCCACCAAGAGCAGCCCTCTCCAACACCGCGTGGTTTAAACCGACTGCTGGAGGAGGATCCCTCGCAGCACGGGGTAAGTCAGTGTCTTGCTGAGTTCCTTTCCCCGTTAGGACTCTGTGCTTTGCATCCCATCTGTGCTGGGCACGAAAATCTGAGGCACAGCAGCAGTGGTTTGTTGTCTTACGTGAATTTATGGTGTTGGGTCAGCCTGGACTCTGCACCATCTCTTCCTCCACAAGCAAGCAATTCCTTTTTTTTTTTTTTTTTGTTGTTTTTTAAATACCTAGAGGTAAGTGTAGGTGTTGGTTACGGGGCTCAGAGTCTGCTCGGGGGATTTCTGGTCACCCTGAGGACTCAACCCAAAGTCTTGTGTGAGAGCTCTGAAGCCTCAATACAAGACCAGGAGTTATGGGCTTGAAAGGGAGGTCCAGATCCATCCCAGAAGGTGAGCAGGGCAGTCCTGAGCCCTTATCCTTGCTTCCAGCCTTATTTGTGCATGACAAATTAAGGGATGGACTGCCTGCGTGGTGAGGGAAGCAACTGGTACGTACCCATCTCAGCAGGAGATGAAAAGTGGTCACTTGGGTACAGATTTCTGCTGGTTTCATCCTTCACTGGCTTTCTTTGGTTCTAACCTTCTGATTCATTCAAATTCCCATCCCTTTCACCCTTTGCTGTGTGTGATCTATTTAACAACTACCTTCTTTTCCCTTGTTTTCAGCTTGCTACCTTCATAAACTAGCACGAGATGCCCTTCTGAGGCCCACCCTTGTTTGCAGCTGTGAGTGAGGGACTAACAAAGCTTCGGACTGATCATATTTTCTCTATGGCAATGAAACCAAATCTTGCATTGAAACCCACTCAGTTTTGTTGTGACTTTTTTTTTTTTTTGTAACTTGAGATTGAGTGGGGGCGGGAGGCACAGATAATAAGCAATGGATCTTGGAGCACCTTTTATTCATTAAGCTCTTGCTATTTATGGAATCGTGCTGTTATTAATAGCATTTAACCTCACATGGTGCATTCTCTGCCTGCTAATGTCTCAGCCCTTTGCCTTCCCTTGCAGTTGCCTGGCTGAAGCCCCGTCCCCAGCAGTGTTAGGGGCACAGGGGCTCGTCCCTCGGGGATGTGGCCTGAGTTTCACAACCTGGTGCTGGTTCCAGTGCGCGCTGGTGGCCTTGGGACAGATTCAGCAGAGTCTTTGTGTCTGGAGTGTATCAGTTCTTGCAGGTTCAGCAGCACCAGCTGTCTGCAACTTAATCAGGCCTGGGGAAACTTTAACCAAGTGCCTTCTCAGCGTCTGTCTTCCCCATCTTCAGCTCCTCTTCTGCTTGTTACTCCCTGGTAGCTACTTCTCTGTTCAAGCCTGTAGAGCCCATTCTGAAGTGGAAGGGACCTGTGGGATGGTTTCATGTTTAGTTTTGCAGCAGTTGCTGTTCAACATTGGTGTTAGGTCAGCAGAGATGCTCTCCTCTGCATGATGTGGAGCTCAGATGCTCTTAAAAAGCCCAAGCGTTGCTCCTGAGGACCTGCACACTGCTGCCACCTGCCTTGGAGTTCAGAGGTGAAGCTGGGTGTTTGAAATTGGCTGTGAGGAGCAGCTCCTCGTCTCAGCTGATCACTCTTGCTGGGCGTCAGGTACTTTTAAGCATGATTTGATGTGGCGTTTCAGGATTGCACTGTACCAGGAGATAAATCACCCTTCAGCCTTGTTTTCCTCCCTTGTTATCAGTCAGGTCCAAGCTGATCTATGCGTGGTTTGAATTGCAGATCCGTCTCAGGAGGTGTGTGAGGCAGATCCTGGTGCCTCTACGGTGCAGGGCAGAGCTGGCCAGCATGCCTGCGACTGCTGTCCCCAGGCTTTCCTCCCCACAGGGCCTTTGGGGCAACAACTTCAAGGCTGAAGGCTAGCTTGTTGGCTGTTGTGGAGGCTGAAGGTTGCTCTGCCCCAGCCAGGGACACCGTCTCTCTCCGTACAGGCCACACACCAGTGTTACGAGGCCAGTTCTGTGTGAATTCTGTGAACAAGCTTGGGGAGTACCCATGGGTTTGAATGGAGCCCAGAGAAACAGTGGCCAGAAAAAGGAGGTGTTCGTGCTAAGAAGGCAGGAAACTGCCCAAACAGGAAACAAGGTGTGCTGGTGAATCCACGGGAGCTGATAAACTCGTGGCAGACAGGCTTCAGGGCTGCACAGAGCTTCCCAAACCCTTGCCTGGGAGCTCCTGGCGAGCTGGTACGACCCCCAGCTGCTGGGTAGAGGGCTGAGGCTGGCTTCTCAACCACTGCTCCAGCCGAGTAGCTGTGGGTGAGTGGGCAGTCAGCTGTGCAAGTGGATAACCACCAGCAGTTTGGTTCAGTTGCTAATCACAGGTTAATCAGTAAAAAGATTTCGAAGAAGTATTGATCCGTGTTGTTCCTCCAGCGCCACCCAGCCAACTCGATTTCCCTAAGGTAAAGAGGAATTGCTGACCGCAGGTTTCGCAAGCTCTGCAGTCCCTGCTCATGTGGCACACCTCCCCGCATGCTGTTCAGCCTGTGTTTTTGTCTTCACGCCTCTTGTATAGTCCTGCCCAGTGATGAGTTGCCTCTCTCATCTTCTCCCCTTCCTGATTTTTGCAGAGGGTCCTGTCTGGCTTGGCAGCCGGTGCCTGGAGCCATGGAAGAGCAGCCAGGTTCTCCAGCCTGCGAGCCCCCCTTTTCCCTGCGGCGTGTCTGCGTTTCCGAAGATGGGCCTGAAGGTGAGGAGCAGGAGGAGACTCCAGAGAAGGACGCCCCCCGGGCACAGCTGGTGGGAGACTCCCCGGAGAGGCACAGGCAGGTTTCTCCTCGCCGTTCAGGACGCTGCTGGCAAGGACGTGGTTCCCTCGCCCCTCAGGACGTGGACAGCCCCAGCCAGAAGGCAGGAGAGGGTGAGGGGGGTGCCCCATGCCCCGAGCCCAAGGCACCGGGGGAGCTGCAGCCGCGCAGGCCGTTCCGGAGGAAGCACCGGCTCTACCTGAAGCCCAAATCGAGCCCGGCCCCGGCATCTCCAGGACCTGGGGAGAGAGCCGAAGAGCCAGGGCCCTCCCGGGGAAAGAGGCTGCGCTTGATCTGGGGACAGGCTGGCGACTTCCGACGGAAGAAAAGCCATTTGGAGAACGGGCTGGAGGAGGCCCCCCTCGTGCCCCAGAGCAGCGAAGAAGAGGAGGAGGGAAAAGGTTCCCGGTCCTGCTCCCCTGAGCCGCCTCTTCCCGGGGATGCCCGTCCCAAGCCGGACTTTGTGCAGCTGATTGACGAGCACGGCATCTACTCCACCGCCAAACTCGTGCTGGGCGGCGCGGCGGGCGAACTGGAGGAGGCGGCGGTGGTGCTGCCGCCCCACCTGAAGCGGGGCGCGAGCGTGGCCAGCAGCGGGGCCGAGTTCGAGATCCGCGAGGTGATCGTGGACGAGAAGCCCTTCCAGTGCGGCGTGTGCGAGAAGGCCTTCAAGCGGGCCTGGGAGCTCTTCAGCCACGAGGTGGTGCACAACGAGGAGCGCCCCTTCCGCTGCGACCTCTGCGAGGCCTCCTTCAAGCGCCACTCGGACTTCAAGAGCCACCGGCTGGTGCACACGGAGGAGCGGCCCTTCCGCTGCGAGCTCTGCGGCAAGCGCTTCAAGCGCTCCTCCAACCTCCAGGAGCACCGGCGCATCCACACGGGCGAGCGGCCCTTCCACTGCGCCTGCTGCGACAAGAGCTTCAAGACGCCCTATGAGCTGCAGCGCCACACGCTCACCCACTGCACCGAGAAGCCCTTCAAGTGCGCCGACTGCGGGAAGGACTTCCCCACCTCCAACGCCCTCCTCCTGCACCAGCGGCAGCACTGCGACGACAAGCCCCACGTCTGCGGCGTCTGCGGCAAGAAGTTCACCTACGGGCACAGCCTCAAGGTGCACGAGCGCGTGCACACGGGCGACCGCCCCTTCGTCTGCCCGCTCTGCGGCAAGGGCTTCAAGCAGTCCAACGCCCTCTCCTCCCACGAACGCGTGCACACGGGCGAGCGCCCCTTTGTCTGCAAAACCTGTGGGAAGGCCTTCAAGCAGTCGTCCTACCTGGTGATCCACGAGCGGGCGCACACCGGGGAGCGGCCCTACAAATGCGAGGCGTGCGGTAAAGCCTTCGCCCGGCCCTCCTTGCTGCTGCAGCACCACCGCGTGCACAGCCAAGAGCGGCCCTACAAATGCAGCTTCTGCCACAAGTTCTTCAAGGACCTGGCCTACCTGGCTGTGCACGAGAAGGTGCACACGGGCGAGACCCCCTACAAGTGCAGCGTCTGCGACAAAGGCTTCGCTCACCCGTCCAACCTGCTGCAGCACCAGCGCGTGCACCGCGACGGCTGAGCCCCAGGGCGGCGTGCGCAGCGCGAGCGTTTTGAGGCCAAGAAGCCCACAGCCATAAGCGAGTGTGCTGCAAGCATGCCTGCAGCAACAGACGAGCCCCAGGCCGGCCCGCCGCAGCACGTGTTCCCATAGGTGTGCAGGGGACTGCTGCAGCGTCCCTGGAGAGGAGCCCAAAAAGTGGGTGCTGCTGCAGCTCTTCTCCCGAGCCCGAACCCAGCAGGGCTTCAGCTGCATGGCTTTTCTCTGCCAAACCCTGACGTGTGCCGTTCTCCCCGTACTCCTCCCAGAGAGGTGATCCCACAGGGGTCCTAACTGAGCTCTGAGGTTTAGGATCCTGTCTCCCAGCCAGTGCTGCCCGCAGGGAGGTGGCATGCCGTCCATGAGCGCTGCTGGCCGCAGGCTGGCCGGTGGCAGCGAGCTGTAGCTTGTGGCACACCCCCGTTGGGCAACTTTGAGTCCTGCTGGGAGGCCATGGTGGCTTCCAGAGATGATCTGGGCTGGCCAAGGCTGCGGTGCGGCTGAGAGCCAGTGTCCAGAGCTCTGAAGAGCAGCATCAGCCAGGCTGTGGCACGCCCTTTGTTGGGCTGATGCTAAGGGATGCCTCTTCTCCCCCAGTGCTGCAAAGAGGACTTAATTTAGTCACCCCAGTAAGCATAGCTCAGCCTGGCCCTCCAACAGGCTCCGTCAGCACGTCTGCCTGGTGCTCTGGGGCCACGCTGCTGCCTTCCTGGAGTGCAAGGTGTAGGCTGAGTGTTCCTGGGGAGCCCCTCAAAGCAAGGGAACGCTGCTGCCTGTGACTGAGCCCTGCAGCAGGAGCCCCATCCATCTTTTGGGAGGTGTATAACAGTGAAAATTATGGTGGGGAACAGCAGTGTGCAGGCACCTCCCTTTCCTTCTAATGAATGTTTAGTGTTCCGTCCATATTTCACGCTGCTGCTACTGATCAGGTTAATGATGAAAGCAGTGCCCTTCGCCCTGCTGTGCAGGGGCCACGCGGGCGCTTTGCTGGTACAGCACCACGCAGGCTGCCTCTGTTCAGCAGCCTGGTTCTCCCCCCGGGCAGGGAGCAGAGGCGGGGTTGTGCTGGCTGCAGATCCAGTGTTCTCACTTAAAATTTGGCCTCAAGGCACAGGGGAAGGGGTGGGAGTGGAAGGGTGACACTGGGAGAGCCGGAGCAAGGAGGAGAAGGTGCTGCCCAATTTGTGCTGGTGGTGGAGTGTCTTTTGGGAGCCACTGTCTTACCTCTCCCAGCCCATCTGGAGGAAGGAGCCCGCCATGGATTGGAAACACTAACCCTCTTTTCTGCCCCAGGGTGCTGGTGAGGCAGGTAGGGAGCAGAAGAGGGGGGTTCAAATGCTGTGATCCGCTTTGGGAGCCTTGTCAAGGGACAACCCGTGCTGTAAGCTGTTCCTAGCTGCTTGTGGGACCTGGACGAGGAAGGGGTAAGCACACAAAACCAGTGTGGATCCTCCTCGTTCCCGTGCTGTGCGTGCCCAGCGCGTCTGACGACAGCACCAGGTCGAGAGCCACCTGAGCTGCTGCTGCCACCGAAGTCTGGATTTGTTCTCTTTGACTGATGGCTGCTCCTGCTGCTGGGCAGAGGGTGGTGCGTGGACCTTTCCTTGCGAAGGCAAGCACCGGCCTCCAATCTGAGCCGCCTTGGAGGGGCCCGGTGTCACGGGCACCTTCCTGCACGCTGTGGGCCTGGAGGTGCCAACCCTCGGACTCCCGGTGATCCTGGTCCTACCCCATCCCCCTTTTGTATGGTTCCTGTAGCACTGGGGGCGGGAGGGGAGGTGTGCTCCTCCGCACTCTGCACACTAATTACAGGACAGTTATTTAACGATGTCTTTGCCTCGTTGCTTCTTTGAGCCCGCTGTGGCATCTGGCTGAATCTCTGCTTGCCTCTGGGCTTTTGGCATGAGCCTGGCGACCTTGTGGATGGGGAGGGTTTTTTTGGGGGGGGGGTTAACAGTCTCAGGAGCTGGTGTAGCTAACTCAGAGTCCTCACTGCTAGTATATCACTCAGGTCTGGATTTCACCACTTCAAAGCCCATGTCCTGCAGATATTCAATGCAAAGACTTTCCAGCAAACTCTGTTTTGGATTTGCACTTTTGCGGATGCACTGTAAGGAGGGTCATGGGCCTCCTGGTCAGGCTGGCCTCTCCCTTACCCCAAGGCTTTCCAGTTTCCTCCCATTTCAGCTCTGGAGATGGGCACTGGAGGGGCTCTGGCCTCTTTGCATTTACTACCCAGATCACCTTCACATTTTCACAGTAGTTAGGAGCTCAGAGGACGGAGACACTGCTTAAAAGCAGCAATACGTTTTCCTAGGAATAGATGCCCACAAAGTGCCAGCACAGCCCCTGAATCCTCTTGCTGAATCCACATTTCTCTGTCTCCAGGGTGTCAGGGTGGCCCACTGCAGTCCCTTCTTGTCACAGGTTTATCACCAGGGTGCTGTGTGCTGTGGGACTGCCTGCAGTGTTTGTGCAGGTGTGTGCAGGGCTTCCGTCACCACAGTGTGTGCTAGGTCTGCCCTTTCCCCAGCCCTGCAGCTGACTGCAGGCTTTCCAGGTATTTTGCTGAGAGCTGATTGAAAGTGAGGTCATAACTCTGTCCTTTGCTTTCTGCAAAGCTTGGAGAAGACACTGCCCAAGCAGCCCTCGGGAGGTTGGATGGATGGTGTGGCTGTGGGAGCGAGCTGAATGTGATGGCTGGGGCTAGGAGGGGTAGCAGAAATGGCACTCCTTGACTGAGACAACAGGGAGAGAATGTCCTTCACCATTTAAAGCTTGGTGGGACACTGAAGCTGTTGCATTAATAAAGCACCTTTTTGATGTACATTATAGCAATATTGTCCCTTTGCCCCTAACCATAGAGAAATGGGTGAACTCTGGATGAACAAGAACTTGAGGGCTGGGATTTGGAGGACCGATGATGACCGTGGTGGCAGGAGGGGTAGAAGATATGGTGTCATTTGTGTCACTCCAGGTCTCCTCTGTGTCATGTTTTATCTCTGCAGATGTGTCACACGCCTGGAGGTATCTCCAGTGGCAATTGTTGCCTGTGTAGGAGCGGCTAAATTGAGCACTTCAAGCCTCAGCTACAAGCAGCTGATGGAGACCTTGGAGTCGAATTCAACTGCTGAGGCCATCAGAGATGACCTGGGGTATCCAGGGCCGTTAGCTGCTTTTTTCCAAGGGAGCATGCATCTCTTATAGACCCTATATCTGATGTACCAGCCCCCTGTGAGTGTCTGGGTTGACTGAGGGCATCTCAAGTGACACTGGTTGGTGCTAGCTGGACTGTGCTGTCGTGGTAGCCGAAAAGGATCCTCTGTGGTGGTTCATTCCACAGAATAGCTGTTACCAGACACCCATCTCCAAATTAAAGGTGTTCTCATGAGCTGGAGTCGTGTGTTGCCTAGCATTGACATTATTAGGGGAAAGTATGGCCTCGCTGCTGGAGGAAAGTACTTCTGGTTTTGTGCTACTTGGATGTCCTGCAGACCCCTACTACCCTCTCAGCTGTGGCCCAAAGGATGATCTCTATTTTGTTCCAATACCCAGTGAGCTGGATTTATCATGAAAGACCTAGAGGACAGGTTACCTGGGCTGAGGCTGAGCATCAGAAGGCTTGGATGGGGTCTTTCAGTTTATTTTCTTATTGCTCCTAATTTCAGGGCTTTGGTCTAAGGAGGACATGGAGTTTGTTTTGTGATGCAGTTGATTGACATGACTCAGTTCCTTGACAGATCACTGTGTTTGGAGGTGCAGCACCTATAGCGTGTCTGTGTAGCTGGCTGGCATTTGCACACTGCTGCAAACTGGTTTTCATCATGTTTTTCATAGATGTCATATATATTCATATATATTCATCATACTTTTTCATATTTTGTACATATATGAAACACATGTTCATATATTTTTGAGTATATATGAAATATATATGATGGTATCATGTATCATCACTGTTTTTCATCATATGGCCAAGTAATGAAGGCAGTGGATATTTATTTTGCTACAAATGTCTTGTAACCTGTTGCAAATGATGCTAGGCAGCTATATAGCTATAGCTGCTAGGCAGACTAGCACAGATGAACACTAGGAAAGAAAACAGCCCCTCTGAAGTGGCAAGAGAAAAAGGAGAAATGTGGGGAACTAGGGAAGCAAAACAGATTTTTCACCTTCCATTAATTCAAATCTATGCATTTCCCAGTTTTGGGATGTCGTTCATCTCCAGGGAAGTTGAAGGTAGGGCTGGACATGTTCTGGCACAACAAGCCTATGAACTGGCAAGACTGAAAAAGGCAGGGTATTGCCATGCGTTCTGCTTCTCTGTACCCAGTTCCACTTGATATCCCCACCCCATTTAACATCTCATGAGGTGCAGAAGTTGCTAAGGGTTGTACAAAAGGCCCTGTCTGCATTAGTTCAAGTGTTTGTACTATAAATGTCTGTATTAGAGGCTGTCTGCACCTGTGACAGTGTTCTGGACTACTCAGCCAGTAGACCATTGCTTGGAAGTAATTACATGAACTATTCTGGGCTTAACCTTGAGCCAATTTATTCCACAGGACGTTTTCCCAAATGGTCTCTGGAGGTGAATTTTGTCCCATTTGCCACTCTGTGTCTGGGCACCCTTGAGAAGAGCCTGGCTCCATCTTCTTTGCACCCTTCCTTCAGGGATTTATGGACACTTATAAGATCCCCTCTGAGCCTTCCCTTCTCCAAGCTCTCGGCCTCTCTTTGTGGGAGAGGTGCTCCCTTGATCACCTTGGTGGCCCTCCCTTGACTCTCCCCAGCATTTCCATGTCTGTCTTGGAATGGGGGGCTCAGCACTGGACCCAGCACTCGAGGTGCAGCCTCCCCAGTGCTGAGCAGAGGGGAAGGCTCACCTCCCTTGACCTGCTGCCGATGCTTTGCCTAATGCAGCCAGGAATAGTGAGCTTTGTAGCTCTTGCACCTGGGCTGGGCAATAAATGGGGGCTTGCCTGTATCTGCAAGGTCTGGGGAAGCCCCCCCCAGTGCAGGAAGCATTGGGCAGCCCTTGCTGGCTCCATGGCAGATGAGTACAAAGCATCATGTATCCCTCATAGCATTCACGCTCATCACACCTGGGATGGATGGGGATGCTTCTCCTTTAATTCATTAGCAGTTTTCCTCATGTTTCAGGTTCTGTGCTACTGTGCCAGGCTGCAAGGCCACCAGACTATCGAGCTCTGTCTCACCAGAGAACCCCTTAGGCTGACTGCAGAGTGCCAAAATGGATTAAATAACCTTCAGAAGACTGGCATCCCTTTGGGCAGCTGTTTTAGGGCTATATAAGTCATTAGTAAAGGATAACTTATAAATGTCCAGCCCATCAGCTGCTGCTTTGCAGTCTCCTGGAAAGCATGGTAGGGCTTCCTGCAGGTCTACAGGAGCTTGGGGGGAAAGGTCCTGCGCTGAAGAATGAGGTGCATGAGGAAAAGGGACAGGGGGAGGCCTGTGCCATCTCAGGGGCCACTCCTGCACCAGGAATCGTGCCAGCATCACGGGGCAGCATCTTCCTTCATTAGCTGAGTCATCTCCGTGTCGGCATCCTCGGGAGACTCTCCTTTGGCCGGGTAGTAGATGGCTCCTGGAGCCTGGAAAGGTGTTGCAGAGGCACCTTGCTCCCTGGGGCGCCCACGGTCTGCAAAGCAGATGGGGACAAGGACACGCAATGTTTACTGGCCTGGGGGCGATGGAATCCCCTAAGCTGAGCTGAGGTGACCCCATCTCTGGGTGCTGCATCACCTCAGATCTCTGGGTCTGATGTATGGGGATGGGGACATTGAAATGAGGTGAGGGGACTCACCTGCAGCTAGGTCTGTGCCGATGCACCTCCTTTTCAGGTAGAGCCACAGCAGGACTCCACTCGCCATCATCATCAGGGCAAGCAGTGCCACCAGCGCGGAGCAGGACGATGGAGAGCCTGTGGGGAGAGCACCCCCAGATCAGGATCCTGCTCCCAGCCAGCAGCAGATGGAAGAAAACCAGACCAAACTTGACCCGGTCCCTCCAGCATCTCAGCTGGTGACAGAGCAGAGCTTTCCTTAATTATGTTTAGTATTAAAACCTGTGTTTTAATAGCCAGAGCTAATTATTCTCTGCTTCCCACCATGAGCACAACTGGTCCCTTTCTGAACCAGTTTGCACTGCCCTGCAGCGCTGTGGTCTCTGCAGCACTGTGTGAGGACTGTGGGATGCTGCAACCCTTAACAGGGTTTATACCCCACCGATAATCACGTCCCTAGGTATACGATAAGCTGTGGGGTTTGTGAAACCTTTTGTGTTCCTCATCCCTGCTGCACTCCTGCTCTTACAAGAGCTCCATCACCTCCCTGGTGCATTGTCCCCTTTAGCATTTGGAGTACAAGGCTATGCATAGGAAAAGAAAGGCATACTTCTGGCCCTCATCAATCCTTCGTAATTGTCCTACCTCTGTTATAACATATTTCAGGAAAGGGGGCAGGTCCTGAAGAGAGCACAGAGAGTCTTTGAAGGTTGAGAGCTTCAAGAGGAAATGGCAGATGCTGGCTTATTCTAAGATCATACAAACATCTCTGATACGCCCAACAGTGATACTGAGTTCACTGCATGTAGACAACAAGCAATATCCACCAAGGAAGGCCTTTGGGAGCTTGCTTAGGCAAATACATGCCCCAACCTTTATATCTCCCCTTTTGCACTGAAATAGCCACGCCAGGGTTGCATACACCATTCTGGGCCCAAAACCATTAAACTCTCCCTCCTTGTAGGCAGACCTCTGTGCAGAAGCAGCTCAGTCCCACGAGATGCAGTGTGGAGGGCACTGCCTTTCCACTTTATCCTCACCGTGAGCCTTGCCTCTCACCCCACACTGCCAGTTCCCATAGGAAGTTCTGGGCACTCACCTTTCGGCTCTGAGCACACCACGCCAGCTGTCGCACCGTTCCTGCACGGCCCTGGGCTGATCTTGCTCCGCTGGCACTCCAGGAGGAGCGACTCCGTGCCCCGGCAGCTCAGCCCATCCAGGAAGGCACGGTGGTGGTCCCGGCTGAAATGGGCTCCCGTGGGCACGGACTGTGCCGGCCCACAGCCCAGCTGCTTGCAGGCCACCTCTGCCTCCAGCAAGCTCCATCCGCTGCTGCAGATGCTGTACCAGGTGGCGTTGTACTGCACCTCCACGCGCCCGGCGCAGGGGCTCCGACCATCCTTAACCCGCAGCTGCAAGGGGTTGGTGCCTGCAGCGGAGAGCAGAGGGGGTGAGGTGGGCTCCTTCACTTCATCACATGCAGCACAGGGATGGAGAGACACAAAGACACGGACTGTGTGCGCCCATGTGCTCCAGGTGTATGTGCAATGTGCTACCCGTGCCCTTCCCTTGCATGAACGCTCCCTTACAAGAACATCCCCATCATCTCACACTTCTGCACGTGTCAGAGCTGACTCCATCCCAGTGCAGGAGAATGATGCTAGGGATTTCTGAGCATTTTTTATCACCCCCGGGGTCACCTGAGCACACGACTCCCGCATCTTCCTCGTGGTTGCAGTTGTGGAGCCCCCAGCCGTTCAGGATGCAATGGGAGAAGTTGGCTTCGGTGCCCGTGCACTCCACATCATCCAGCCAGATGGGGTCAGCCCCTTGTCCAAAATGAGCCTTGCCCGGGGCCGACACTGCTGTCCCACAGCCCAGCTGCTGGCACACCACCTTGGCATCACTCAGGTCCCAGCCGTCGTCACACACAGTTCCCCACTGTGCGTTGTGAAAAACCTCCACTCTCCCGGCACAGCGGTTGGGGCCGTTCACCAGCCGGACCTGCACAGACTCCGTGGTGTTGGAGTCTGCAAGGAGAAATATGTGGCCTGCTGTTTAGGAGAGAATGGGGGAATTGTCATCTCGTGACATTACAAAAAAAAAAAAAACAACAGGAAGAAAAAAAAAGAAAAAGAAAAAAGAAAAAGAAAAAGAAAGGAAAAATAAGGAAGGAAGGAAGGAAGGAAGGAAGGAAGGAAGGAAGGAAGGAAGGAAGGAAGGAAGGAAGGAACGAAGGAAGGAAGGAAGGAGGAAATAAAAAAGAAAAAAAAAAAAGAAAAAGGAAAAGAGGGAAAAGGAATGAAGGATGTGTCCCCCCAGGGAGCACACAGAGGAATGCCCACACTCAGGCTTGCTTCCACTTGGTGCCATGGGGGATTCCTATGGGTTTTTGGCTATGAGCAGAGCATCTGCTGGTGCTTGGCTTCTTCAGCCTGGCACAGGGCTCAGTTTCTGCCTTGCACCTCACTCCTTCCAGACAGACCCACACCCCCCTGACCCCCATGATGCAGAATTTAACCAACCTGAGCACACCACGCCGGCATCTTCCGCGTGGTTGCAATTATTCTGTCCCCAGGGTCTGGCTTGGCATTGGGCAAGGTTGTCCTCAGTCCCGACACAGTTCACATCATCCATCCAGATGCGTCCGGTGCCTTGCCCAAAGTGAGCCCTGACGGGGGCTGACTCAGCCCTACCACAGCCCAGCTCCCGGCACACCACGGTGGCAGCCCGCAGGTCCCAGCTGTCGTCACACACCGTCCCCCACTGCCCGTTGTGCAGCACCTCCACTCTCCCGGTGCAGCGGTTGGGGCCATTCACCAGGCGGACCTGTGCCTCCACTGTGATGCTCGTGTCTGCAAGCAGAGGATCCCTATAGTTAGCTTCTTGGCTCAGTGCCTTGTAAGAAGGAGAAAAAAATCCCTTTCTTGGTGCCTTACTCCCTTGGGGAGTCCTCTTCTTGGTGTCCTATAGGTCTTACAAAGTCTCAGCACAGCCCAAATCACAAATGAGCCTCAACATCCCATTCAACCAGGTAAAGTGAAATCAGATCGGGACAGATATAAAAATATTAGAATGTGATCAAAGGAGGGCAACGAAGATGGGGAAAGGACTAGAGGGCCTGATTTATGAGCAGCTGAGGTCACTTGGTTTGTTCAGCTTAGAGAACAGGAGGCTGAGGGGTGACCTCAGTGTGTGAACCGCATGGGAAGCGTAGGGGGAGGTGATCTCTTCCCTCTGGTGATTAGCAATAGGACTCATTGGGATGGCTTAAGGTTCATCAGGGAAAGTTCAGGTTGGATATGAGGAGAAAGTTCTTCATTGGGAGGGTGGTCAGGCACTGGAATAGGCTCCTCAGGGAAGTGGCCACGGCCCCGAGACTCTCTATCCAAGAAACATTTGGTCAGCTCCTTGTGTGGAGCCAGGAGCTGGAATTGATGGTCCTCATGGGTCTCTTCCAACTCAGAATATTCTATGATTGTATGAAATCAGGTAGGCCTAGGCTACTGGGATGTGGGGGTGGAGGAGTCAGGGGCATCTGCAAAGCAAAGAGCCCCCATGCCCAGCAAATCTGCCTCCCACTGAATAAAGGGGTCAGTTTAGAGAGGAGAAGGCTTTTGGGCAGGGGACTCCAACCCGTGCTTTTCTGGATCCCTGTGTCTGGGGTTATGAGCATCACCTGAGCACACAACACCGGCATCTTCTTCGTGATTGCAGCTATTGATTCCCCAGGGCCTGGCCCTGCATTCGGTGAGGGCACTTTCTCTCCCGGAGCAAGCAACTCTGTCCAGCCAGATGGGATCCATCCCTCGTCCAAAGGAAGCATGTGCTGTGGCCGACACGGCTGCCCCGCAGCCCAGCTGCCGGCACACCACTGCGGCATCATTCAGGTCCCAGCCGTCATCGCACACGGTGCCCCACTGCTCGTTGTGAAACACCTCGACTCTCCCGGAACAGCGGTGAGGGCCGTCCACCAGCCGAATGGTTGACCTGTTGGCAGTGCCAGCGTTTGACAACACTGCAAAACGTGGTGAGAAAACCATGCGTCAGAAGTGCTGAGGGTTGGAAGGCTCTCCTAGATGTTTTACTGACATCTGCACCCGCAGGACCAAGGTGTCCACCTGTCTGTAGGATGCAGGTGCCCTCACGTTAAATGGGTGATCCTTCGGGATCACGTGCACTGGAGCAGGTTTCCCACAGAGGCTGTGGAGCCTCCCACCTTGGAGATCTTCTGAAGCCTTCTGACTTGCTCCTGGGCAGCCTGTTCTGAGGGGCTCAGTTTGGGTGGGCAGGTTGGACCAGATGACCTCCACAGGTCCCATGCAACCCTAGATATTTTGTATGATTCCGTGATCCAGTGACCCCTGAGATCCTGCTGTCTTGTAGGGTGTGCAGGGACCACTTAGAGGGGGAGTTCTCGTAGATACTCCCTTTTTCCATCATTATGGGTATCAGAGAGGGGAAAGAGTCCTTCCTACTGCAAATGAACTGCACCCTCCCTACACCATCCTGCTCCAGCCCTCCCGGGGCAAGTCCCACACCCTCCGGCCTCCAGCAACAGGGCAGCCACAGCTCGCCTGAGCACACCACACCAGCATCATCCAGGTGGCTGTGGAATCATTCACCAGGCATTCAGAAAAGGGCGTTTTCTGTCCTGGTGCAGGCCACTCTGTTCAGCTAAATGGAGTCTGCCCCTCGGCTGAAGCCCAAAACCAGAGAAATCCAGCGCCAGCCCACTGCAGCATCACCCTAATGGCAGTAAGGTGCAGAACAGACCCCCTACACCCACCCTGGCCCCTGCAATGCCTCTCATTGCAGAATTTTACTGACCTGAGCACACCACACCGGCATCTTCACCGTGGTTGCAATTATTCTGTCCCCAGGGTCTGGCTTGGCAGTGGGCAAGGGTGTCCTCAGTCCCGGCACAGTTCACGTCATCCAGCCAGATGTGCCCTGTGCCTTGCCCATATCGAGCCCCGCTGGGGGCAGACTCAGCCCTGCCACAGCCCAGCTGCCGGCACACCACGGTGGCAGCCCGCAGGTCCCAGCCGTCGTCACACACCGTCCCCCACTGCCCGTCATGAAACACCTCCACTCTCCCGGTGCAGCGGTTGGGGCCATTCACCAGACGCAGTAAGGAGGATTTTGAGGTGTCCGGCTCTGAAAACACAATCAGGGGTAAGCCCTTGGAGAAATTCATGCCAGTTCATACCTCTGTTATTCCTATCCTAGTAGTTGTTGTTTGTTTTTTCAGGCAGAGAAAGTTTCTCTTGTGCAGTTTGCTCCAGGGCAGCTGATGAAGCTATCTCTGGGCTGCAGTCAGTGCTGCTCAGCTGGGAATAATACGACCCATCCTTTAGGATGGATCTGTCTTTTAGGAACAGGGACGTTCTGCTTCAGGCTAATTACTTCCTAGGCTTAGAGCTGGTCACAGTCATGGATGTGGGATCATAGAATCATAGGATGGTTTGGGTTGGAAGGGACCCTTAAACTTCATCTGATCCACCCCTCCCTGCTGTAGACAGGAACATGTTTTGCCAGAGAAGGTTGCTTAAAGCCCCATCCAACCTGGCTTTGCACACTTCCAACAATGAAGCATCCACAACTCCTCTGGGCAACCTGCTCCCATTTCTTATTACCCCCATCATGAAAAATTTATTTATTTTATGGCATTTACATCTACCCTCTCAGTTTAAATCCATTGCCAGAAATCCAGTGGTGTGAGCTCAGAAGGAGAAAGCCCTTACGTTGACTCCAAGCCCTTACATTGATTCCAAGATCGCAGAGTTCATGTATTGACTCCGGGACACCCAAACGTAGCACTGTCCCCCATGATGCGCCACGTTGCAGGAGTGCAGCTTACCTGAGCACACCACGCTGGCGTCTTCTCTGTGGTTGCAGTTATTCCGCCCCCAGGGGCTGGCTCGGCAGTGGGAAAGGGTGTTCTCAGTCCCAACACAGTTCACGTCATCCAGCCAGATGTGCCCGGTGCCTTGCCCGAAGCGAGCCCTGCCAGGGGCTGACAGCACCACCCCACAGCCCAGCTGCCGGCACACCACTTTGCCATCGTTCAGGTCCCAGCCATCGTCACACACCGTCCCCCACAGCCCATCGTGCAGCACCTCCACTCTCCCGGTGCAGCGGCTGGGGCCGTTCACCAGCCGCAGTTCAGCTGAGCTCGAGTTTCCTGCATTTGTAGAGATGCCGGGGAAATTCACACAAGCATCATTGCAGAGCACCTCCCTCTGTCCCACCCCATCTCATTCACTGACTGCATCCTACATAGGACCTGTGTTGGGACACAAATAACATTCAGGATATAAAAAAGATTTCTATGGCTAGGCACTGATGAATAGCCAAAGGAATAAACACCAGGTGTGAAATTTGGCTTAGGGGTGCTGCACACAGGATCCAAGAGATGCAAATGGGATTGGTCCGCAAAAGGAGCCTAAACCTGCCTCCACTGCACCCCAACATCTCCTCTGGGGAGAGTCACAAACCTATAGAATGGTTTGGGTTAGAGGAGACCCCTAAACATCATCTACTCCAATGCCCTGACATGGGCAGGGACATCTTTCAGTGGAGCAGGTCGCTCAAAGCCCTGGTGAAATATCTTTCTCCGTCCTTCTTACAAGCCCTGCTCCCTGTCCCAAGTGTGCAGGAGCTCTGGTCACGAGTCCAGCTGTAAGCCTGCCTCCTGCCCACCCCAGCCCACGTCTCACCTGAGCACACCACGCCGGCATCTTCCCCATGGTGGCAGTTGTGGACACCCCAAGTCTTTGCTTTGCACTGGGAGATGTCATTTTCTTCCCCTGTGCAGTTGACTTCATCCAGCCAGATGCGACCGGATCCCCACCCAAACCGAGCCGATCCTGGGGCTGAAAGAGCCGTCCCGCAGCCCAGCTGCCGGCACACCACCATGGCATCGCTCATGTCCCAGCTGTCATCACAGACTGTCCCCCACTCGTTGTTATAAAACATCTCGACCCTCCCGATGCACTTGTTCAAACCACCCACCAGCCGAAGCGTGGTGGTTGTGGAGATCCCTGAGCCTGAAAAACACAGAGAAATGGGCATTATGAGTTCCCACTTGTATGTCTCGGCATCTGCAGGGCTGGCGAAGGATGAGCATCCCAGCAGTGGGTGTAGATGGCGTTGCTGCAGCCTGCTTGCACATGGCAAAGGATGGTTTTTTATTTGTTTGTTTGATCCTGTGCTTTCCTGACTGCTGATCACCACATTGATCTGTCTCTGGAGGTTTCTCTTCCAAGACAAAAGCTAGATTGGTAGTAGCTGGCTCAAAGCTGCCAGTGTGTGCACTGCATTGCAAAGGCTTGTTCTGGTGCATCTTTCCATATTTATCTGCATGACCTAGCATTTAGAAGCACTGGCAGCACAATCCGCTTTGCCTGTCCTACCCCTGGGCATGGTGCAGTTGCATCTGCTGCCACTCAGGCAGCATCCTTGTACCCCTCAGCTTCCACTCCAAGAAGGCTACAGGTGCTTTGCCCCATGAAAATACCTTGGACACCCTTGGACATCTCCAGACACTGAGGTGTGTCTTACACCATGCTCTTTTTCCCCCATGTCCATGTCCATATTTCTCTATGTGTCTGATAGCTCTGTTCTTTAATGTGGTTTCTACTGAAATGGAAAATTCTGGACACCAGATTTATTTGTTCCCGAACTGTTCCCAGCCTGCAGCTTGCAGGACAGGACTTGACCCATCTGCAGAAAAAGCATGCAATGAGGATTACCTGAGCACACAACACTGGCATCTTCCATATGGCTACATGTGTGGAGTCCCCAGGGCTTGAAGGGGCATTCAGCAAGTGTTGCTTCTGTCCCAAGACATCTCACCCCCTCTAGCCAGATGGGGCCAGACCCTTGCCCAAAGGAAGATAACCCTTGGGCTGACACCGCTGTCCCACAGCCCAGCTGCCGGCACACCACTTTGGCATCGTTCAGGTCCCAGCCGTCATCACAGATGGTGCCCCACTGCCAGCTGTGGAACACCTCCACCCGCCCTGAGCAGCGGTTGGGACCATTCACCAACCGCAGGGCTTCTGGGCTGCCCAGGTCTGCATCTGGAAAGAGAATTGGCATGAGAATAAGTCCCAGTAATGATACTATCTGGCCTAAGAGCATCCCTCTCCCTGCAGCATTCACTTCTGATGCCTCATTTTTTCTCAGGAGTGAGCATGCTGCGTGGGAGAGGAGGTGAAGGCATTAATTATTAGGGGGGTGGGTCCATGATGTGATTATTCTCACGGGGACGACCAGGCAACAAGGCACCCAGTGCACACATACTTGAATAAGGCAAAGGGAAGGGATTCCCCAGGGACTAGTGGCTGTAAGGTAGCATGGCTGAAGAGCAGTGATTAAAAAAATACAGGCAGAATAACTCCCTGCCCTACAGCATCAGAGCTTTTGGTGTGTGATGGTCCCTTAGAGAATGCCTACATCATAAAATCAGGCTCTTACAGGCTTGAGGTTTCAGGGAATCCTTGGTATGGGATTTCCAAGCACTTTTCCTGCCATAAGCCAAGTACTGGCAGACCTCTAAAAGGAAAAGGTTTTGTGCTCTCTGGAGGGACCATAGAAACAAGCAGTGGTTAAGCCAAGACAAGGAGGAGCTGGAAAGAGTGAATATGCAGACAAGAAGTGGCACAACCTCCCCAGGGGGAGGACTGGTACCTGACTCACCCACACTGACCTACGGCCACAGAGCACACGACACCTGCATATCCCCTAGACTTGCAGTTCTGGGCTCCCCAGAGCTTGACCTTGCATTCGAAGAGGGCTCGCTCCGTCCCAGTGCACTGCACAGCATCCACCCAGAGCAGGTCAGGTCCTTTCCCAAACTGGGGCGAGTCCGTGGCCGAGCGTGCTGCCCCACAGCCCAGCTGTCTGCACACCACATGGGCTTCGGCCAGGTCCCAGCCATCAGCACAGACAGTCCCCCAGCGCTGGTCATGAAAAACCTCAAGTCTCCCCGAGCATTTGTCTGAGCCATTCACAAGGCGGAGCTCTCCGAGGTCGGAAATGCCTGATCCTGCAACACCAAAAGGCATAAATATGTAAGGAGGCACCTTCTGCTCACCAAAGCCTTGGTCTGACAGCAAACAGCTTTACACACGAGGCTGAGCAGCTTTGAGGGTTGAGAATGCTCTCACAGCAAGAGACAGTGCCGGATTTTCAGATGTGATGAAAAATGGCTGGGGGGAGGGGGGAAATATAAATAAATAAAAATAAATAAATAAATAAATAAAAAATAAAAAATAAATGAAGAGATTGTTACCCAAGGCTTGATTAGAATGGACTATAGTCCAACATAGTCCAGACTATTAGGAATGGTCTCTGGCCCATGCTAACTGCCAGGATTTGTGAATAACATCAGTTAAAAGCATGCCAGGGGCCTTGTTATTGTGACAATAATGCAAATGAGCAAGCCATTTATTTTTCCTGGGCTTTAATGTCTAGGTGCTATTCTAAGCCACCAAGATGGACCATGAGGAGCTGGTTTCAAAGGCAAGGGTCTCCAGGCTGGCTGCAAACTGTTCCTGTACCCCAAACCCTTACAACCACATGAAGACACCGAGCCAAGCCTCAGTAATGCTTGCCGTGGTGCTCCCAGTGCTGTGATGTGTGGCGGTTACCTGAGCACACCACGCTGGCATCTTCATCATGATCACAGCTGTGGACAGCCCATCCCTTGAGCTTGCATTCAGAAAGAGCAGCCTCCGTCCCCGTGCAGTTCACGTCGTCCAGCCAGATGGGGCCCTGTCCCTGGCCAAAGTAAGCCCTCCGTGGGGCCGAAATAACCACCCCACAGTCCAGCTGCCGGCACACCACCGCAGCATCTGGGAACTCCCAGCTGTCATCACACACGGTTCCCCATTGCTCGTTGTGGAACACTTCCACTCTCCCAGCACAACGGCCTGGGCCGTCCACCAGCCGGACTGGGGCAAGGCTGGAAACAGCAGAGCCTGCGAGGAGACAAGAAACTCAGAGCAGCCCCTGCAAAACCATCCATGGTCCATGCAGGAGGATGAGGGACCCTTCATTTTTACATGCAGTGCTGCACAGAGCATCATGGTTATGTTGCTTCTGAACCCACACCACCTCATACTCCTTTGGAGATACCTCTCAAAGGATCTGAGAGCATTTGGTCCAACAGCATGGGATAAAGCAGGCACCTTGCACCTGCTGGGTCAGGGGAGAGAGGACCTGGCTATAGCAGAGCATCCCAGCATCCTAACCCACTCCCAGTGGGAGAAGTGCTACTGCACACTGAAACCCACCTGAGCACACCACGTTGGCGTATTTCCCATGGCTGCAGCTGCTTTTTCCCAATGGGCTTGCCCTGCATTTCATGAGGGATTGTTCAGTCCCCTCGCAGCTCACGTTGTCCAGCCACGTGTGGAGAGATCCAGCACCCACGTGAATTTCCCCCGAGGCTGACAGCGCTGTCCCACAGCCCAGCTGCCGGCACACGACCTCGGCATCCTTCTTATCCCATCCATGGTCACACACAGCTCCCCACTCCTCATCCTGAAACACCTCCACTCGGCCAGCACAGCGGTGAAAGCCGTTCACCAGTCGGAGACGAGCGGGCTCGGGGATGAGCGCATCTGCAAACATCCAAGGGAGTTATACATCCCTTCTAACGGCTACAGATTTTCACCCATGCTCATCCTGTCAGAATTAAGCTCCTGGTCCCTCTTCCAGCCATCAAAATGCATGGAGGAGGTGGGAACAGGAGGGCTTCTCACTGCAACCCAAAACCCCTCCCATGGCCTGCACTGCTCCTGTACTGCACAAGACCCCAGACCCATTTCATTCAAGAAAATCTTGGTTGCTTTCACTAGCTTTGCCCCTAATATATCGGTCTTCCTGCTGTTGGAGTTGGTCAGCCTGGGGAGTTTATGGGGAGAAATAGGGTTCCCTGCAGGAATTCCTCCCACCATCCTAAATAAACACTTCAGAAGGGACCTCTTTCATTCACCAGCTATAGGGCAAGTCCAGGAAAACCACACTGACTGCTGATGCTGACTCTGGGTCCCAGCTCAGCCTTACAAGGGGCATAAACCATCTGTCCTGGCACCTCCCACCAATCCTCCTTGCTCCAGGGGACACATAGAGAGACGTAGAAGGAGCAGTGCTCACCTGAGCACACCACACCAGCGTCTTCCCCATGGTAGCAATTATTGATGCCCCACTGCCTGGCCCAGCAGGTAGACAGGGCATACTCAAACCCCGTGCAATTCGTCTCATCCAGCCAGATGACGCCAGTCCCTTGCCCAAACTGAGCCCATCCAGGGGCTGAGAGGGCTCTCCCACAGCCCAGCTGCCTGCACACCACGTTGGCATCCAGCAAATCCCAGTTGTCATCACACACAGTTCCCCACTGCTTGTTGTGAAAGATCTCAACCCTTCCAGCGCAGCGGCTCCCGTAGTTCACCAGCCGGACCTGGTCACCCTCTGAGTTAAATAAAAGAGCATAAAGAAGAGAAGGCAAAACCATACCCACAAGTGGTCTCTTTCTGCAGCATGAGAAGTCTGTCCTGCCACTGGAGCTGAGCATTTCATTTAATGACCTCAAGCTCATGACCTTAGGTTCATTTAATGACCATGAAAAGGGTCTGCCCAGCCAGATGTTTGAGACTCATGGCTCCAGAAACTTATGGCAGAGGGGCCAAAACTTGAAATATCCCATTGCAACTCTACCATTCTCATCAACCCTTCAAGGTGACCAGCCCAACTATGTCCAACCCCAAACGCCCCCTGGCAACAGGGCAGCCACAAAGAGGCCATATTATCTAAGCTTGTTGCAGAAATTAAGGTGATGAGCCAAGTATCTCTCCCCCCATGCCATTCCCAAGGTGGTTACCTGCACATACCACGCCAGCTGATGTCCGAGGATGATGCGTGCTGTTGCTCCAGGGTCTCATCTTGCAAGCAAAGAGGGCAGTTTCTGCTCCCGTGCAGTTCACACTGCCCGGCCACATCTGTCCTGATCCTTGCCCAAAATGAGACCCACCGGGAGCCAACAGCGCTGTCCCACAGCCCAGCTGCCTGCACACCACTTGGGCCTCAGCCAGCCCCCAGCCGTCATCGCAGAGTGCTGCCCAGGTGGCATTGTGGAAGACCTCGACCCTTCCATTGCAGTGCGTTGTACCGTTGGCCAGGCGGAGCTCCGCTGAGATGGACACTCCTGAGGCTGCAAAAAACAGGACAGAGCCATAGCTGCTCCTGCTCCTCCCTGACAGAGCTGGGCATCCTCTAGTGCACGTGCGCTAAAACCTCCTTCAACACCTCTGACACTCAGGTAACGGGTGAGACAGACCTGGATGGGCAGGAACTGCAAACCTCATGAAGTTCAACAAGGCCACGTGCAAGCTCTGTAGAGAAGAACTTTGGGACAGTGGTGGAAGAAAAGTGGATACGAGCCAGCTGTGTGCACACGTGGGCCAGAAAAGCCAACAGATGGGATATACCACCATTGGAAGTGTTCAAAGTCAGGTTGGATGGAACTCTGAGCAGGCTGATCTATTGAAAAATGTCCCTACCCATGACAAGGATGTTGGACTAGGTGATGTTTAAGGGTCCCTTCCAGCCCAAACCATTCTCTGATTCTATGATTTGCTGGGGTGAGTTATAGCTGCAGAAAACTTTGCAAGGTTTTTGCTGACTAGCCTATAGTCCCCAAGACCAATAGATCTTGGTGCAGGTGCTTGGTAACTCCTGCGTGTGACTGCAAATGGTCATCTGAATCCAGTGAGAGGGGAAGCCCAGACAGCTCACTTGTCTTGCAGCTCAGCACTGGACACATGGCTGCAAAGGTGGGAGAAGTCTTTTCATTGCAACTTGCCTGCCTGCATGCTGCAAGTGCTCTCCAGCTCTGCAAAGGGATGCTGCAGGAGAGCACTCCAAGATGCACCTCATGCCCCCAGTGCTTCTGAGCATTCCAGACACCCCTTTCAAAACCCCTACAAGTATTTTAGGGTGCTGACTTTTAGCCTTCTGTGTTGGAAGGTCTAAGCAAGAGTTACCTGAACACACCACACCAGCATCCTCGCCGTGGTAGCAGTTGTTGACCCCCCATGCACGGGCCTTGCAGTCGAAGATGGTGGCCTCTGTGCCCGTGCAGTTCACCTCATCCAACCAGATGGGGTCCTGGCCTCTCCCATAGTGAGCCCCCTTGGTGGCCATCAGCGCCGTCCCGCAGCCCAGCTGCCGGCACACCACAGTGGCATCCATGAGGTCCCAGCCATCATCGCAGACAGTGCCCCACATGTGGTCATGGAGCACCTCCACTCTCCCCGCGCAGCGGTTGGGGCCATTGAGCAGCTGCAGCGTGCCCAACTCCGAGGTCCTGGAGTCTGCAAACACCCCGAGAGGATCAGTTGTAGGGTGGCTGTGCATGGGGGACAGACCCAGAGGTGCTGCACGGTGGGGCACTGGGACTACCTGAGCACTCAACGCTGGCATCTTCCACGTGGTGGCAGTTGTGCTGTCCCCATGGCCTGGACTGGCATTCAGAGAGGGCAGCCTCCGTCCCCGTGCAGTTCACATCGTCCAGCCAGATCTGGCCCATGCCTTCTCCGTGCCGAGCCCCCTTTGAGACGGACAGCACCGTCCCACAGCCCAGCTGGCGGCACACGACCTGTCCCTCATGGACGCTCCAGTTGTCATCGCACACTGTCCCCCATGTCCCATTGTGGAGCACCTCCACTCGCCCAGCGCAGCGGCCGGGGCCGTCCACCAGACGAAGCCCCTCTGGATCTGGGGAGGCTGTGCCTGCAGAGCCAGGAGGAGGAGAAGGAGAAGGAGGTGACATCCTAAGAGTAGATGGGGTTCAACTCTTTATGCGTTTGAGATGCCTGCTGTCCCCTATCTGCTGTTCAGAAAGGGTTTCAGAGAAGTAGCTGAACATCCTACACTTAGCATCAGCTTAGAGAAGACCCCATTGCAGCCTACATCTTCCTCATGAGGGAGAGCAGAAGCTAGTCTCTTGCTAGTGACCAGCAGTAGGACCTGAGGGAATGTCATGGAGCTGCCTCCATGAACTTCTAGGTTCAGCTAGGAGATCAGATCTTCACTGAAAGCCTGGTCAGGCCCTGGAACCAGCTCCCCAGGGAGATCCCCAAGCCTGCTGGAGGTCAGGAAGCCTTTTAACAACACTCTTAAGTATATGGTTTAATTCTTAGGTTGCCCTGCATGGAGTCAGGAGTTGGACTCAATGATCCTTGTGGGTCCCTTACAACTTGGTATACCCTACGATTCTACATGTCCTGAAGCATCTCAGATGGTCCTGGGTGTCTGTTTTTAGGCAGCTGAGTCTCATGTTTGTATCTAAATGCCTGAATTAAATAATCCTAATGTCAACGTGGATCCGACACCCTAGGAGTCTTTTTCTCACTCATGTAAAAAGACAGGCAAATGCTTGTTTGTCGGTAACAAAGATATAGTTTCACCATAGAGTAACTTTGTGTGGTATAACTACACAGAGAGTTGAGAGAAGTGGAAAAGTGATTCAGCTATGGGAAGGTCTTCACAGTTTACAGGATCTACAGCATAAGATTGCCTCCAGCCCCTCACATACACTTAGCAAGAGCACTAAAAAAAGTGGAGACTGTGCAGAAAGGAGCCATAAGTTAGCTGCAAGTTCCTAACCAGGTCCACATAAAAAATGCTCAAGAGGACTGTGTTTGCATTCTGTAAATACCTTTTTGACTGCAGATAATGATTTCCAAAGTGTTCAGGCACTGATCTGTGCTGACGTCCAGCAGTTTTGCTGCTCCCATAAGTTCTGTCAGGAGCTGGTGTCTATGTGCTCCCTAAGCCAGGTGCCCCATGCTCCAAAGATACTTAAAGTTGAGCAGCTAAACGCTTTTTCCTCCTCTTCTCCTTTTAATACCAGTGCAGAGCAATAGGCAACACTGCCCACCCAAAATGGGACCTGCCTTCTGTGGGGGCCTGTCACTCTCCAAAAGATACATCACAAGCCTGAGTTAGGACATTCAGTGATGGCCTGACACCCTTGGTCTGTAAGCTGCAAGGATTTCCCCAGATGATAAGCAAAGGATCAGATACAGCACTCAGGAAGTCACTGAGGCCAGAAAGAGGAAGAAACAGTTTACAAATTGGAGTCACCATCCCTGGAAGTCTTCAAAAGACGTTTAGATGTAGAGCTTAGGGATATGGTTTAGTGGGGACTGTTAGTGTTAGGTTAGAGGTTGGACTCGATGATCTTGAGGTCTCTTCCAACCTAGAAATTCTGTGAAATCTGTGAAATTAAATCCTTGAGTCATTCCCAGGTCCAAGCAAGGTCTGGGTAGCTGTAGCATTGCCAAAGGGGACAAGCTGGCACTCTGCATGCAGGTTTCAGTAGCTCAACTCTCTTATTTATAAGGGATGTGCCCTGGGGAGCATGAAAATATCTTTGCAAAGACAACCCTAAAAATTAAGATTATTATATTATTAAAATTTAAGATGAGTCTGAACCAGGTGCGCGGCATGCATTCACTTCTCAGTTTGCAAGCTCTCCTACCCCAGGCTAAAAGCAGTCTTAAAGGCCTTTTGCTCATTTTCTTCATTTTTACCAAGAGTTACCCATTGATAAGCAATAACAGATCAACCCCATAGCTGAGACTTAGCAGAGCTTCTTGGCATGTTTCCTGAAAGCACTACCTTCGGTAGGGAGCCTTTGTATGAAATTTCATTTTTACTGTGGGCAGTCTCAGGTGCGTTGACTGCCCGTGCCTGGGTGGACAAACCACAGCTTGGCAGAGTGCACCCAGCCTTGTCCTGGCAATTGAGGTCTGTGGTCCCTACTTGTCACCCCCTCATCTTACAAGGAGCTGCCCCTTTTTGCTGTGTACAGGGGCGTTGAGTTTGTCCAGGCCCTCTCCACCCTGCAATACCATAAATTTGCCACACAAGGTCCGGAATAAGACAAGGTTAAGCAGAGCAGAAGAGCATGCATAGTTATGGTACAGCTTCAGGAGGCAAAACTCAGCATGATTCTCTCCACTCTTAAGTCCCAAGTCTTCATTTATGTGGCAAAACCACATGTGTAGCAGTAAATAGGCAATACATGACTTTGAGAGCAGTCTGCAGGGATAGCTGCACATAAAGACTTTTCTTCTGCCTCCAAAACAATCACAAGCCATTCCTTCCTGCCCCAGACTGATGAATGAAACCCAGGACCCTTGGCCAGACCAAGCCGTCCTCCACAAAGCACCAAATGAATACACTGGAGGAGCACACGTAGCAGAGGGGCACCTGGGATCAGAAGCAAAGGCAAACACCACTCACCCCAAAGGCACACCATCAGGAGGAGGATCCCCACGCTCTTGGCTCCGGAGCAGGTGGGTTGGTTTCTGCCCCAGGGGTACCTGGGGGAGGGATGGAGACCACTTGGCATCCCCATCTTCACAGGTTGGCCATGGGCTGGAAGCTGGAGCAGAAAGTCCTGGTGAGAGACAGCAGCTGAGCTCTGTGTCCTGCTGGCTGACTAGGAGGGATGGAGAGGGATCGAGGCAGATGCCCAGGGTTGGGAGTGATGGGCATTTCAGCAGCAAACCCTCCTCCTGTTCCCTCCTTTGCCCTGTGCTTTTCCCTGCCTGGCTAGCCTTCCTCTTCCTCTGCCCCCAGGCCACAGGGCATTGGCTTGGGCTTTGTGTGAATCCATGCCAGAAGGTGACCCTCTGCTCTGTGCCGCCGTCTGATCCTGTCACTGGGTTGTGAAATGGAGAGCTGTTCCAGGAAAAGGCAGAGCAAACAAAACTCCCTCTGCACCCAGGCCCCGTGTTCTACGTGACAGCCCCAAAGGCACCTCGGCTGTCCAGCAGTGTCCTGGGGATAGTGCAGGAGACCTTCCTCTGACAATGTAAATGCAGCCTTTTTGCACAGAAGTGGGGAAAATTAGCTACTTTAGCTTCATTAAAATGTATTTTATTGGGGTTTCAGGTGTAAGGGACCACCTTCTACAAGCAAATATGTTACTAAATTTTGGAAATGCCTTTATTGTGAAGGCTGGAGCTAATATGATGCTGAGCTGGGCAGGAAGCACCTCTCCAGCCAGGAGAGAAGGAAAGAAAATTCCTCATACACATGAAGAAAACTTGCAGAGTCTGTGATCCAGGACTTTCCCCAACCCAGTGTAGGTTTCCACTAGAATAAGCAACGGAAAACCATTTGGAAGGGTAGTGCAGAGCAGTTCGGGCCATTCATAGGTGGAGGGAAAATGGACATTATTTTCTTGCTCAACAGAGGAAGAAGGTGAGCTGTAGAGTTTGCTGTCCCCTCTCTCCCATCACTTGCAGAGTGCACATCCTTGTGGCATGTTGATGTTTTGCAAGAAGAGGGCCTGAAGCCAGAGTAAGCATGGCACTGGAAAAATGAGTTTGAAAAGTCATTAGATAAATATCACTTGTTGCTCCGAATGGGAATGTTAAGGCTGTGGTGGATGCTGCACTACTGGTGCACTGAAGATAGGGATGAGAAAGGATATTGCCCCAGGAAGTACAAGTCTGCAAAAATAAGAAATGAAACCGGAGCATGTTACGGGAGTAGGACCTAGCATGGCTAGGGAGGTCTTGGGCTGAACTGAACTCTTCAGCCTGGCAAAATCCAAGAGAGGTATTAAAGAGAAGATCACTACCTATAGGAAGAGAAAATAAGAGAAGTCCAAACTGCAGAGGAATGCTGAGAGTGAGCAGAGCAGGGGCTGCAGACCAAAGGGAAAAAGATGTGTGTTAAAAAACAGTGAAATACTGGTATGAGAATGAGTGGGTGAAAAAATCAGCTGGAAACGATTCAAAGCTAATAAAAAGTAGAGCAGTTGGGAAAGGTGTTTTCATTTGTCCTGAGGCTCAGTGAGCCCAAGGACTTTGTGCCTCTCTTTTGTAAACAAAGAGGCCAGCAACAAAGAAATTCCCGACATCATCACAAAAATGCTATAAACTGTCAAAGCCTGACCTGGCCAATGCAGCTGTGAGTAGGGGTGCTTCTGCTGGTAGTTTTCAGTAGTTTGTTCAAATAGGTGCTCTGGAAATGCGTCGTCTTCCTATGTCTGTTCTGTTCCTTTTGAATTTGTGTGCTGTGTCCCCTTGGGAAGGCTGAAACCCCTTCCTGAGATATTGTGGAATCTCTGCAGAGTAGTCCACAGCCCAAACTCAGATCTTTTTCAGTTGTAAAGGTCTTCTCCAAACTGTGATTAAACACACACAATGATGCAGACAGTTGGTGCTTTCTGATACTTGGGCTCCAGTCTTTTCCTCCTTTCCCGAGGCAGTGAAAACACCCCAGACAATTGGGTCCAAGTTCCTCCTATTCTGAGGCGCTCATGTGCAGACGCACAGACCTATAAGAGCTCAGGAGTGCTGAGCCTTTGGTGTAAACTCTGGGACAAACAAGACTGGAGAACTGGGTCTGCCGGATCAGCCAGAAGAAAAATTAAAAGATTCAAGTGCCAGCAGAAGGATAAGAAATCCCAAAGTCCTAGGATGTCCAGGGAGGACCAGAAGATGACCTTGCAACCACACATTGACAGAAGGGGCCAGGGACTGCATGGCTGAGGCTTAGGACAGGTAGAAAGATGCAAACTGATAACAGCTTCAACTGCTGGCTGGAAGGAAATGAGAGGTGGTAGGTGGTGTGGCTTAACATATCTGGCAGCACCCACTCACTCCCATTCCCTCTCTGGGATGAGGGACAGAATTACAAAGAAATGCAACCCTGCAGGTTGAGATAAAGACAGTTTATTAGGACAGAAAAGAAAGGAAAATAATAATAATAATAATAATGATAATACTCCTAACAATGTGTACAAAACAAGTGATGCACAATGCAATTGCTCACCACCCGCTGACCAATGCCCAGCCTATCCCTGAGCAGCCAGTCCCCCAACCCCGGCCAGCCCCCTGTATTAATTGTTCAACATGACCCCATATGGTACAGAATACTCCTTTGGCCAGTTTGGGTCAGCTGTCCTGGGTCTGTCCCCTCCCAGCTCCTGCTGCACCCCCAGCCTGCCTGCTGGCAGGGCAGTGTGAGAAGCTGAAAAGCCCTTGGCTCAGTAAGCACTGCTCTGCACCATTTGAAACATCAGCATGTTATCAACATTATTCTCACCCTAAATCCCAAACACAGCACTCTACCAACTACTAGGAGGAAAATAACTCTATCCTAGCCGAATCCAGGAGAGGAGGATAACAAGACCCTGTTGCCCCACCAGTTCGCAAAGGCAACCTTGCTGTTGGAAGGACTGAACAGATCCTGCAACGTTGTCATTGAACAGAGAGCATGGGAGGTCTAGCTTAATTCCCCAAGCCCTCTCCACTGCTGAAAAGAACCTGCAATGCCGTTTCCTGCCTTCTGTATTTCATTGTCATGTCCTCAGCTGCACCTCACAGTGCTCTAAATACTCATCTTCTTCTGCATGTACCTAATGGCCCCTCTCTTCCTGCTTTGTCTTCTACCTGGTGAAATCCTTGCCAGCTTTTTCTACCTCTTCCAGCAGCTAATTTGAGATGTTGCCATGTCAAGTAGGCTCTTTGGTCCCTAAGACAATGCTTCTTTCTCTGTGGCTTCATCGCAATCTGATGAAGCTTGTGGTCATTTGTTCCCTCCCTGTGGCACTGGGATGTTCCCCAATCTTGACCGTGGGACCCTCTGGCTTCACCAAAGTGGTGGGTGGTTTGGGGCTCACACCTGACTTATGGGTTGCTCTATTAAGAGTGTGACCACCCACAGACCCTTCCTTGGTTTTGGCCAGGACCATATCTCACCCAGAATTAGCAATCATCAGTCTCCAATATGTGACCCAATCTTCCCTCTGTAGCCAAAGAACCCATTCTTTCATCACATACGCTTTGCCTAAACTTCAGGCCAAGTCACTACATAACCCTGAACATGCATACAATATTTCATTCTTGTTCTTTCAGGTTTCAGGATACTTTACTGGTATTCAAAACTATACTGAATAAATACAACAGACGAGGTACTTCCCAGCCCATGCTGGACAGACTTCGAAGTGCATTGCTCCTTTTGCAAAGTTAGCTATGTGCAGTGCAGTAGAGCATTGTGCTCTCTTTTTCTTGGATCATGAAGCCATTTCCATGGGAGATTAGAGGAAAAAGTATGATGACTGTTGGGGTGATGGCAAGGGGTGGCTGTTGGGTGAAGGCACAGGATTGCAGTGGTGGGAATGAAGCATCTGTGCAAGCAGATGGAGCTGGGATGCTGGAGCCTACCTGGAGAACCAGATAGGGGTTATCACTCTGAGAAGACCTGGCTTGGAAACTGGGGGATTTATGGTGCTGTGTGTGACCGTGGGGGAAGTAGGACCCCCAGAAGCTCAGTGCAGTGGGCCGGGGGCTTTAGGGCACACAAGACAGGACTCTGCCAGAGGAGATCATCTCTGCTGATCCTTGAAGGGCTGCTCTGCTCTGGCTCCACAAAACAGTGTCTTTGCTGCCTTCTGGGGTCCTAGGGAGCCTTGCCTTCATTACCAGGAGTGTGGCCACCTAAGCCTCAGATGATGTCCCGGCATCATCCACCTTCTTTGCTTGTGATTTTTCTGTAAAACAAAGGAGCAGGGTGATGTTCAGAGGGTACAAATCCCAACCCAAGAAGTGTTGCACAGACCAACAATGTGCAAACCCCAACCCCAGCCCAAGAAGTGAGGCCAAAAGCACCATGAGCCCTGTAGGGACACCAGATGTACCATGCACAGAGGTCCTGCTCTTACCATGGGAGCGGCCAGCCTGTCTTCCACACCTCACCAGGTACAGGACCAGCAGGATCCCACAGAGTGTTGCCACCACGCCAAGCAGACCCGACAGCACTGAGCAGGCCTGGGTGAGATCTGTGGAAAGAGTTAAGCTCAGAGCAGTTTGGTTGGATGGTCAGACCTGCGCCATCCCTCAGGGTTCCTGCTCACCCTTCCTTTCTGCTGCACATTTTTGGGGGACTCTCAACATCTTCCATCACAGCACTCCATGGGGCTGGGGTTTACCCCTGTTGGCTTGCCCTCCACTTTTGTAGGATGGGTGCAAGGACCCCCCAACTTGGATTAATGCCAAGAGAACATATCCACAAGGGGAACCCTTGGCATTTCCAAACACCCATGCTACGTGGGATACAGCAAGGCATGGCAGAACTAGTTTAGATGCAAGAGGCTGCACCTTAACAGAAATCTCTGTGCATTAGGAATTGTCTCTCCCTGCCCATGGAGGGAGACTTTCTGAGGGAGCATATCAGCATGATATCCACACCTTCTCCTAATTAATCCCCCTCCATCACCTACAGCTTTTTTCCTCCAGGTGCCTCCATCCTGTCCATCTAATGGTTTCTGTCAGGGAGGTTTCTGGCATCACTTCTGCTAAGACTGGCACAGAGACAGGAGTGTTACCCCACGGTGTGTTATCACTGCAGTGGCTACTTGGCTCTGCCCATCCTAGACACTAAGTTGGCCACTAGTTCAGCAAGAGCGGTGCCATCTGCAGTAGGACAACAGAGGTTCCTGGCACTCACCTTCCATCTCCGTACACACCACTCCAGCTGCAAAGCCGTGCTTGCACTGCCCCGGACCCATGTTCCTATGCTGGCACTCCAGGAGCAGACTCTCTGAGCCGCGGCAGCTCAGCCCTTCCAGCAAAGCGTGGCCATGTTCTGGGCTGAACTGGCCTCCGATGGGTGCAGACCGTGCTGGCCCACAGCCCAGCTGCTTGCAGACCACCTGCGCCTCCAGCAAGCTCCAGTCACTGTCACAGACGCCGTACCAGGTGGCATTGTACAGCACCTCCACACGCCCTGAGCAGGGACCTGGACCATCCTTAACCCGCAGCTGCAAGGGGTTGGTGCCTGCAGCAGAGAGCAGAGGGGGTGAGGTCTCAGGCAGGACAGCTTTGGTGTCCAACCCCATGTTGAGTGGACAGGAATTAATTCAGCCTGTCCTGGATGGCCCACCCTGGTCCCTGTGGATTTACCTGAGCACACCACACCGGCATCCTCACTGTGGCCACAGTTGTGCTCTCCCCAGCTTTTCAGCCCGCACTCCGCAAAGGTTGACTCTGTCCCCACGCAGTGCACATTGTCCAGCCAAATGGGGTCCGACCCTTGCCCAAAATGAGCTGAGCCCGGTGCTGACATTGCCGTCCCACAGCCCAGCTCCCTGCACACAACTGCAGCATCGTTTATGTCCCACGTGTCATCACACACGGTCCCCCACTTCTGGTCGTGAAGAACCTCAACTCTCCCAATGCAGCTGTTCGATCCATTCACCAGCCGCAGCAGACGGTGCCTCGATGTGTCCGTGTCTGAGGAGGGAGCAAAGTGCACGTTCATACCTGATCATCAGCTGCAGACAGGCTTTGAAATGCATTGAGCCATGGAAAAAACTAGAACATCCTTTCAAGAGGCCTGGGAAATGTTCTACATTGACAAAGATTCTCAGCTCAGATAAAAAGGGACCACAGCTACAGAGCCTGGGATTCAGTGCCCAACAAAGGGTATTGGGATCAATACCCACCACAAAAAGTGGTAGGAGGCACTGACAGATGAGTTTATGCAGCTAGTGCTATCAGAAAGGGATAGGAGAATGGCTCTCTAACTGTGCTTCTTTCTGCACAAAACCTTCCTAAGGTCTTGCACAGGGAATAGCATCACCTGGTGTGGCATTCACACCATTCTCTGATTATTATTATTTATTTATTTTTTTCACCAGGGTGTGGAAAAAGCCCCCATTTCTGGCTTTTGAGGACATGATCAGGTTGCACCCAAGCTGCACAGTACTTATGAACATGACTCACCTGAGCACACCACTCCAGCATCCTCCCCGTGGTCACAGTCGTTGGATCCCCATGGCCTGGCATGGCACTCGGAGAGGGCGGCTTCAGCCCCGGTGCAGTTCACGTTATCCAGCCAGACACGGCCAGACCCTGGCCCAAAGTGAGCCAGAACCGGAGCTGAGACTGCCGTCCCGCAGCTCAGCTGTCGGCACACCACCGTGGCCTCGCTGAGGCTCCAGCCGTCATCACACACCGTCCCCCACTGATGCTCGTGGAGCACCTCCACTCTTCCTGCGCAGCGGCTGGGGCCATTCTGCAGGCGCAGCTGAGCTGGCACTTTGACAGCTGTGCCTTCTGGTGGCACAGGGTGAGAGAGAAAAGGAGCATCAGACCTGATCTGAAAGCACATCCACATGCCACCCATGCCCTCAGCACCTTCCCCAGGGGGTACTCCCCCGTGTTTTGCTTGAGAGGGTTCTCATGTCCATGCAAACCTGTTGAGGTGTGTAGATGAACCAACTGTGTGACCTCAAAGCCCATGCATGTTCAACATGAACACAAGCAAACTGTCCCTGTAAGCTGCTGCAATCTGGTTTTAAGGGATCCAGGAACCTATAACATTGGCTTGGTGACTCCAGCAACCTCCAGCTTCCTGAAGACCCCCTTGCTTCTTTCCTTTCTTCAAAAAGGCCCCAGGACTCCTCACTTTTGCCCATGAGTTTGTAAGCTGCTGGTCCTATAGCACAGAGGGTTGGGACCTTGCTGGGGAGCAGTTCTGCCACCCAGCCCTGTGCTCTCCCTCTGTCCTTGGTGTATGCTCTTTTTGCCCATACCAGCATATTTTTTGTATGCTACCTACCCCTCATCATCACTGCTGCTCCTTACTTACTGCAAAAGGATGACCTGTGTTCTAAGGAGTGCATTTCAGAAAAAAAAGAGAGGGGACGAGGTCACCCTTTCACCCTTGGCTAATGCTGTCAAAGTGGCATTAGTCCTTGGAGCCAAGCATCCTCCACTGAACTTCTTCTTCTGGTATCAAGCCTGATATTATCTACCAGTGGTTACCTGCACACACAACTCCAGCATCTTCTCCGTGGTCACAGTTATTGACTCCCCATGGCTTGGCCTGGCATTCAGACAGGGAAGCTTCTGTCCCACTGCACTGAACGTTGTCTAGCCAAATGGGGCCTGTTCCCTGGCCAAAGTATGCTGAGCTATAAGCTGAGACTGCCGTCCCACAGCCCAGCTGCCGACACACGACTTTGGCATCTGTGAAGCTCCAGTCATCATCACACACGGTTCCCCACTCATGACCATACAGCAGCTCCACTCTCCCGGCACAGCGGTTTGGGCCGTTTACCAGGCGCAGCTCTGTGGAACCAGCTCTGGAGTCCTGGTGGTGGCTGGCTGACTCTACGAGAAGCACAGGAGATGTACCTTGAAACCCTTCCTTGTCCCTCATTTCTCAGAATTACAGAATTATCTAGGTTGGAAGAGACCTCCAAGAACACCCAGTCCAGCCTCTGACCTAACACCAACAAGTCCTCCACTAAACCGTATCGCTAAGCTCTACATCTAAATGTCTTTTGAAGACCTCCAGGGATGGTGACTCAACCACTTCCCTGGGCAGCCCATCCCAATGCCTAACAACCCTTTCAGTAAAGAAAACTTCAGTAAAGAAAATTATTCTTCCTAATATCCAACCTAAACCTCTTCTGCCCCTCCTTGGGGCACTGCAACATCCAGCATGACCATTCTGCACTCCACCATGTTTGCTGGCTGCACCCAGTAATCGCTAACATGCAGCTACCTCTGGACTGAGAAAAGAAGCAATGGACACAAACTGGAACTCAACAGGTTCCATCTGAACATAGAATCATAGAATCACAAAATGATTCAGGTTGGAAAAGACCTCTAAGATCATCAAGTCCAACCGTTAACCTAGCACTGCCAAGTCTACCACTAAACCAGGTCCCTCCACGTTAACACATTTTTTGAATACCTCCAGGGATGGTGACAACCACTTCCCTGGGCTGTCTATTCCAAAGTCTCACAACCATTTTAGTGTTTGTTTTTTTTTGTGTGTGTGTGTGTTTTTTTTTTTTTCCTAATATTTTTTTTTCTAATATCCAAACTATACTTCCCATGGTGCAACTTGAGGCTATTTTCACTTGTCCTATTGCTTGTTGCTCGGAAGAAGAGACCAACTCCCACTCCACTACAACCTCCTTTGAGGTAATTGTGGAAAGGTAAGGTGTCCCCTGAGCTTTCTTTTCTCCAAGCTCAACTGCCCCAGCTCCCTCAGCTTCTCCTCATAATTCTTGCTCTCTAGACCCTTCACCAGCTTTGTTGCCCTTCTTTGGACATTCTCCAGCATCCCAAGCTGATTGGAGATTGCCAGAGGTAAAAGCATGGAAATGATCTAGTATCCATTATATTGGTGGCAGCAAGGAGGAGTCAAAGTCTCCTTCTGGCCCCTCTCCTCTGCCTAGGGATGCATTTTATGGAGCCTGTCGGCAAAACAGAATGGGTGGCTGTATCTCTATCTGTGTCCACTTCCCCCAGAAATTCAGACAAAACAAAGATCTTGGAGAGTACACACCCCCTAGGGGAAATTCATCATCTCAGGACACTTGCAAGATGCAATTAACACTGATTTCCTGGGCTGCTAACGTTTCCAAACCTGCAAACCCTTGTGCTGTGTGAGATAAACCGCAAAACATCTAACTGTGTCCTCCCAACCCATAATTTCTTCAGGGTGTTACCTGCACAAACCACACCAGCATCTTCACCGTGGTGGCAATTGGTCTTCCCCCAGTCATTTGCTCTGCAGTAGGAAAGCGCCACCTCCGTCCCCGTGCAGTTGACATCGTCCAGCCAGATGGGGCCAGACCCCGCCCTGAACTCGCCAGGTCTGCTGGTGGACAAGGCGATGCCACAGTGCAGCTGACGGCACACCACGTTGGCATCATCCAGGTCCCATTGGTCATCGCACACCGTGCCCCATCTGTTGCTGTAGTACACCTCAACTCGGCCAGCGCAGCGGTGCGGTCCATCCAGCAAGCGGAGGGGAACCCTCTGGGATGCAACTGGTTCTGCACAGAATGCAGAAACAGCCCCATGCAGAAGAGCTGAGAAAGCCTACACTACCTGTGCTAGCTTCACATGGGCTCTGCAAATAGCTATGGTTTATGTGCACCACCAACATGCTTCTCCTTTGGTAGGCAAACCCCAAAAAATCCAGATCTAGGAGAAAAAAATGCTCTGCAAATCCCATATTCCTAATAAAAGACATCAATCTTCAATGTGGCTTTGGATATTCTTACTGGATATTCCCAAACAAATTCAGGAACAAAAAAAAAAGACCACACTGCAGTCTGGATTGAGAACTCTGGACATAGGGATTGTCTGTCAGCTGGCTGTTGCATTAGGCAAAGCATCACCAGCAGGTCAAGAGAGGTGATCCTTCCCCTCTGCTCAGCACTGGGGAGGCTGCACCTCAAGTGCTGGGTCCAGTGCTGCGCCCCCAGTCCAAGACAGACATGGACATGCTGGGGAGAGTCAAGGGAGGGCCACCAAGGTGATCAAGGGAGCACCTCTCCTACAAGGAGAGGCTGAGAGCCTGGAGAAGAGAAGGCTCAGCGGGGATCTTATCAATGCCCATAAATCCCTGAAGGAAGGGTGCAAAGAAGATGAAGCTGGGCTCTTTTCAGGGGTGCCCAGTGCCAGGACAAGATGCAGTGGGCACAAACTAGAATACAAGTGGTTCTGTCTAAACATCAGGAAACATCTGTGCTGTGCAGGTGATGGAGCCCAGGCACAGGTTGCCCAGAGGTTGTAGAGTCTCTCTGCTGGGAGATCTTCAAAAGCCACCTGGACGTGGTCCTGGGCACCCTGCTCTGGGTGTCCCTGTTGGAGCAGAGGTGCTGGACCAAAGGAGGTCCCTTCCAACCTCAACCATTCCATGATTCTGTGTTTCTGTGCTAAGACAGCAATGGGAGTTGTCTGTGTGCAGCCTTGCATTTTAATTACATTTGTATACATATTGTGATATGGAGCCAACAACAGAGCATCAGATTTTTTTGCCCATCATGCACAAGAGCAAGCGCTCCTGCTGTGCACAGAAATAATGAATTTTGGTGGACTGGAAAGCCAAGGGATGTTATTTGAAAAAAAAAAAAAAAAAAAAAAAAAAAAAAAAAAAAAGAACAAAAAATGAAGTAGGCAGAAGCAGGAAAAAATAACAGCAACTCAGCATCCCACCTGCTAGAGGATGTACAGCACAACCACTCACCTCCTTTCTGTGGGTTGGAGAGTAGTAGAAGTGCCTGTTCCTGTTTGCACTGGAGGAAAGAGGACTTTGGGCCCCATATTTCTAAATATACAGGCTGGCCCTGAAGAAGTGGCCAACACAAATATGCAATTTCTGGTCCTAATTGTCACAGGTTGGTAAGGCTCCAAACATTTCCCAACTACTCTGCACAAGGGCAACAGCACAGAGGCCAAAATAATTACCTGGCCAATAAGGTCTCCTTCCCCATCTGCCATTTTCCCTTCCTTTTAAAGCCTGGCAGGTCAAAGGAGTCTTTGCCCTGTTTGTCTGCAAGCCCAGACCCCCCATTCCTACATATCACAGACCTCTCTCGTCCCATGCACATGGTCTACTAAAATGCACCTTCCCCCATGCATGAGCTACTCACCACAGAGGCATGCCAAGTAGATGAGGAGCCCTGCTCCAGCACAACCAGCCAGGGTGATCTGCAGGGGCAGAAAATGTCCTGAGCACCCCATGCCAGTAGTTTTAGGGCAGGTTATCCTTGTAGTGAGAACTGCAAGCTGAGCTGGACAATGCCACTGCCAGAAAGGTTATGGTCAGTCCCCTCCTCTGACCTGTGTTTGTCCCATGCTCATCCCTCCTCCTGCACTGATCCCTCCTCCCTGCTGTCCCTGGGATCGAGCCCTCCAGTTTGAATTGGTTTAAGTGGCCTCTCCGCTGCAGCAGTACCTGCTCAGAGACTCCCCCTTTCATCCCCACTTCCCTGACCCTCCAGCCAGCTCTGGTCCTGCAGCAGGAAGGTTTGCAACTCTCACATCTGGGGATTTGGAGCCTTGGGAAAAGACAAGCCTTCCTGTTCTTCAGGGAATGTTAATAAACAACCACCATTGTCCCAGATAAGCATATATGTTCATCTATTGAAAAGGAGTGGAAATCATTTCCCTTAATTTAAATGTCTTTGAAGCTGGGGCTTCATTTAGGCCCATACACTGAGGTCCCCATTAAAGCTAGCTGGGGGAAAAGTGGGTGCTTCACCTGGAGTCCTTGATGCTAAGGTGGGGAGAAGTATGTCCTAGGAGAGTTCAGTTCTCACTGAGACCCTCATAAAACCAGAGGATGGGATGGGATGGGATGGGATGGGATGGGATGGGATGGGATGGGATGGGGTGGGGTAGAATTGGGGTAGAGTAGAGTAGAGTAGAGTAGAGTAGAGTAGAGTAGAGTAGAGTAGAGCAGAGTAGAGTAGAGTAGAGTTTTCTCAAAAAAAACGTGTCCTCAACCTCTCCTCACAGAACATGCCATCCAGCTCTTTTACCAGCTTTGTTGCCCTCCTCTGGACACAATCTTCACATCCTTTTGATGTGGAGACCAAAACTGCACACAATATTCAAAGTGAGGCTTCAGTAATATATAGCAGGAGAATCACCTCTTTTTTATTTTATTTTATTTATTTTTATTTTTTATTTTTTTTTACCAGCTGTCTATGCTGTATTAAAAGCATCCCAAAATGATGTTTGCCCTCTCGGCTGCCAGGCACCCTGCTGGCTCACATTCAACTTGCTGTTGACCAGCACCCCCAGATCTCTTTCTTCAGGGCTGAAGGTAAGATCTGCCTCACCATATAGGTGAGGAAAGGAAAGTCTCCTTTCCCCTGCCAAAATAAGGAATTCTAAGGAGCAGGTCCTTTACATACATGGAAGAGCTTGCTCCAGCTGAAGTCTGTCTGTCCCCAAGGCCACTATCAGAAATTGTGTTGATGAGACCTGACCCCTCACACTAAAAGACACATAAAATACACAGTCTGTATTCTGGGAGTATCATGTAAAGAATGAGGGGGTTCCAGAAATCATGAATGAACTGCTGAGGTTTAGTTATAAGCATGTCCAGGTTATGGGTGCCCTATTGCATTGATTCTGACCCCCAGTATAAGTGAATTCAGAGATTTTCCTGGCTGATCTCTGAACCATGGGATGCTTTGGCACAACACCCTGAGCCTTTCCCTGTGCTTACACTTCAGGCTTTCAGCAAATAGTATAATGAGCCACCTCGGCCTTCCTCCTCAATTTAGCCTGACTAAAAACATATAAGGTGCAGCAGCTTGTCTGAAAGGAAATGAAAGGATGTCTCTTGCCCCATTTATCCATCATGTCTTTTGGAAAAGCTCCTCTCTGGCAAGTGAACGGAGCTGTCCGTGCCAAGACGTTTTTCTTTCATGACACAGCCACACATTTCCCACACTTCCTATTGCTGCATCACAGCCCGTGAATATTGCAGCCCATAAATTTCACATCCTAACAGAAACCCAATCAGCAAGTCTGTCCATAATTAACCCTTTGCACCAGGGTTTCCAAGATCTCATGCAATCTTGCACACATGCAAGACTCATTGCGCACATATGTCCCACTTTCCAGCCAAGAAAAAGCTTCCTTGTTGCAGCACCCACACCAGCTCCTTCTGCAGTCCCTGTGTTCTGCCAAGACCCAAGACATAGCTGAAACTGTCACAGAAGAGAAATCTCCTGTGAACCTTTTTTTTATTTCTTATATTATTGTGCTTGCGAAAAAGTGGTTCCTAGAAGCAGGCAGCCTCTTGTGAGCGGAGATGTTCGTTGCTGAATACTAACTGACTAAATGCTGGCATCTTGTGCTCTTTGCTGGGATGCTCTGCAACCTTTTTCTGCATCCAGATGCCTTCATATGCACCCACCAGAGCCCTTCCTCCTCTTAGTGCCCCAAGGACTGCATCCATTCAGCTCCTGCTCTCTGAGAGCCTTCAGCCCCTCTCAGGGAGACACACATGAATTCTAAGTATGTCACAGAGAGCTAGGGTGTTTTGTTGTTGTTGTTTGTTTTGTTTTTGTGTTTTGTTTGTTTGTTTGTTTCTACAAATATACCAAATGCTACAAACATCTGGGATTTTTAACATCTTTGGCCGTGGCACGGACAGTGGGATTGAGCAAGTTAGCTAGTGACACCATCTGGGTGTTCAGTCAACATGCTGGAGGGAAGGGATGCCATCCACAGGGTCCTGGACAGGCTTGAGAGGTGGCCTTGTGCAAACCTCATGAAGTTCAACAAGGCCAAGGGCAAGGTTCTGCATCTGGTCTGGGGCAATCCAAAGCACAACTACAGGCAGAGGATGGATTGAAAGCAGTCCTAAGGAGAACAGCCTGGGGGTTTTGGTTGACGAGAAGCTCAACATGAGCTGGGAATGTGAGCTTGTAGCCCAGAAACCAACCGCATCCTGGGATGCATTGAAAGAAGCACGGCCAGCAGGGCAAGGGAGGGTATTCTCCTCCTCTACTCAGCTCTTGTGAGACCCCGCCTGGAGTAATGTGCTCAGTTCTGGGGCCCCCAGAATCAGAAGGACATGGACCTATTAGAACGAGTCCAGAGGAGGGCACAGAGATGATCGAGGGGCTGGAGCACCTCTCCTGTGAAAACAGGCTGAGGGAGTTGGGGTTGTTCAGCCTGGAGAAGAGATGGCTCTGGGGAGACCTTAGAACAGCCTTCCAGTACCTAAAGTGGGCCTGCAGTAAAGCTGGGGAAGCTGCAGAAGGACAGGGTGTCCATGTATGAATTCCATGGAATTGTAGAACCATTTAGGTTGGAAAATACCTGTAAGATCATCTAGTTCAACCTTTAACCTAGTCCTAAAGTCCACCACTAAACCATGTTCTAAGTCTACTATGTTCTAAATCTGCACGTTTCTTGAATATCTCCAGGGATGGTGACTCAACCACTTCCCTGGGCAGCCTATTACAATGCCTCGCAACCCTTTCAGTAAAGAAATTTCTCCTAATATCCAATCCATACCTTTCCTGGTGCAACTTGAGGCCATTACTTCTTGTCCTATTGCTTGTTGCTTGGGAGAAGAGAACAACCCCAACTCCGCTACCTTCCAGAAGGTCCCAGACCTTTGTGCAGTCTCTGGACCTGCTCTAGTTCCAGTACATCCTTCCTGGGATGTGGCAACCAGAACTACTCGCAGAACAGAAGACGTGGAAAATCCAGAGTTGTATAACATGGCAAAATTAAACCCCTTGTCTTCATCTTGACACCTTTCTTAAAGTATACAATATTTCTTTGGATTCCTTAATTCCTTAGCTGTTACGACATACAGAGGCAATGATTTCAGGCAACATGCTAGCAGTTGTGTACCAGAAAAATGAAACATTCAAAGCCAGATGTGTTGTACTATCAATTCCTTTTTGTTGCATTTCATTGATGTATAGCTAGATGGCAGGAAATCACTTCATTATTCAAGAGCAAGCACTCTCAGAAGCATTACCCCGGGACTGCTCTGTGTATGGTTTTCTGAGAGGCTGGAATACAAGATGAGGGAAACCATCAGGGACTTCTCATGTGGTTCATTTTTCTCTGCTGACACTCCCAGTGACTCTAGCAGCAGTCCAGCACAGACATCTGCACTTGAGCCCATGGAGCCTTTCCATATGGTTGAGCTCTGCCTGTGCCAGCATCTCCAGGGTTAGCTCTCCCCAGCTGCTGCAAGGCTTTTAACACAGACTCATCTTGTCCCTCCCAGCTTTTGCATTTCAGTGTCTTTTGCTAACCTGCAGCAGACAAATTCTCTCATTCTCCCCTTCAACAATGAACTAATCTATTGAAAACTGGTATAAATAATACAGGTAAAGAAGAGGTCTCAGGGAATGGTTTGAGCCAGAGTAAGTCCATCAGCCATAACAAGGACAGAGGAAGCTCACAGCTTTAATTTTTTAAGTTCAGATGCCCCAGTACTGGCAATTGCATGGCTTCAGAAATGGTTAAGTGAGAGAGGACAGGGAATGTGGGAGCAGGTCATGAAGAACTCTTCCCATTCTGAGCCTGCCCAGACTCTAACTCCCCTTCATCTGCTCATCCTTTGGTGTCCCCCATACTGAACCTCCCCAGAGGGCCTCCTGAAGAAGCTGCCTCCCATGGGATCCTCGCTGCAGTGATACTCAAGAAACATAAAAATGAAACTCCCACAGAGATGCCTGTCTGTTAGCAAGGACCCTCATTTACCACCCCACAGAGAAGGCAATGTGTTGGAGAAGTAACAGCATCCTGGGACAGCAGGGCATGTTCTGGGGTTACCCCATGGCCCATTTGCAGATGACACTGAAAAGAGACTTCAGGGACAGGCTATAAAGTGCATGTGTGTAAATTGCACACTCCAAGCTCAGACATTTTGGGGACCTACACACATGTGAATTTCTTTTTGCAAGGTACCCTTACTTGCCTCAGTGTTTCTAGACTCATAGACTAAGGTCCCTAGATCCCATTTCTATCATTAAGAGAGCATTATTCCACTTTTAACTCTCACTTGCCACCCTTTAAACAAAAGTACATAAATTGTATGATGGGCTGATTGTAGATTCATAAAACCTGAGGAGCTGCTGGGTGGTGGATGGACTACTAGTCCCACCACACTGGTGGGCTCCCCTATCTCAAATGCCTCTACTTCCCAAACCCCTGCAAAGAGCCAGATGAACCTCCCTGATCACGTATCCAGCTCACATCAAACTGGAGCAATCCAGGGAAGTTTCCAGAATCGTTCTTTTGTTGAGCAGATGAAGGACTGGAAGCTCTGCAGCAGCACAAGGTCACTAGCCAGCCATGGGTGGGGACCCTGCAGCTGAACTCTTCAAAACCATGCCAGGAAAATGCTGAAAAGGGAACTGTGATTCCTAGGAAGAAGATAACCTCGTGTCAAAGTGGGTGAGAACTGCAGCTTCAGGAACGAGAACAAAGAAAAGCTAATTCTGCAAGCACTGCCTGCATTCTGGAGAAAGACCTCTCCATTACCCTGACCTCTTTAGGGTCACTAGGTCACAAGGGTAACAACCATTATCGTGCTCATTAGCAGACAGCAGGACCAATGTATGCATCTGTCGTGGTTTAACCCAGCCGGCAGCTAAACACCACGCAGCCGTTCGCTCACCCTCCCCCCTCCCTCTCTGGGACGGGGGAGAGAAATGGAAAGTGAAGCCCGTGAGTTGAGATAAAGACAGTTTAATAAGACAGGAAAATAATAATAACAAAATAATAATAACAATAATAACAATAATAATAATATGGTGATAATAGGGAAATAATAATAATATGTACAAACAAGTGATGCACAATGCAATTGCTCACCACTCGCTGACCGATGCCCAGCCTAACCCCGAGCAGTCCAGCCCCCTTCCCCCGGCTAGCCACCCCTATATATTGTTTAGCATGACGTCAGATGGTATGGAATACCCCTTTGGCTAGTTTGGGTCACCTGTCCTGGGTCTGTCCCCTCCCAGCTCTTACTGCACCCCCAGCCTGTCCGTTGGCAGGACAGAGCAAAAGGCTGAGATGTCCTTGGCTTAGTATAAGCACTGCTCTGCAACAATTAAAGCATCGGGGTGTTATCAGCACTCTTCTCATCCTAAGCCAAAACACAGCATTCCACCAGCTACTAGGAAGAAAATTAATTCTGTGCTAACTAAAACCAGGACAGCATCATCTCAAAGTGCCTGCAATAAGGTGCATTCCTACCTGTAACAAAAGTAATCTTCTGTTTTCTAGATTAAATCATCCCTGGGCATTCCAAGCCTTCATCTTCTAAGTCCCGATGACTCAGCAGGCATCCTGTTTCCTGCTCACCTCCCCTCCTCCCCGGCCTTCCAGGTGTTCATGCTTTTAACTCATCACAGCTATCATAGCCGTCACAGCCTGAGTCCCCATGCTGAGGCTTTCTCTGATGCTTCCAAGCAGCTGTTTTGGGTTGTGTGAGATGGGCTGTATCACTAGCCACTGGAGAACCCAGCACATCTTTTTATGACCAGTGCTGCTTAAAACCCCAGCCAGCATCCCTCTGCATATCCAGCTCGCATCTCTGTGCCTTCCAAGCTCTTCTTTTGTCAGAGCACTGTTGTCTCAGGTGCCCCACAAGACTACTCTCCAAGGACAACATGCAGAAACATTTGGGCATGCAGCAGAAGGAAGAGCTCAGCATGGTCTAGCTGCCCACACAGAGACACATCTAGTTACCTGTAGGTCCTTTGTCCTATTTGACAGTCCCATGCCAGCGTCTGAGACCTAGGACATCTAAGGTGGCTCTAAATGTCTATGTGAGGCCTCACCTGAGCTTTCAGTTGGTGGAGTTAGTAAAGCTACTCAGCTTCACAGGTGAACAGAAACAAGCCATTGCATATATGTAGGGAAAAGCTTTGCAGCCTCCATTGACTAAAAAAAAAATAAAAACAAAAAAATAAAAGAGGAGAAGAAAGAAGAAAAGAAAGAAAGAAAAAAAACAGTAAAACATTGCTTATGTGTTACAGAATTATTATTTTTTTATTTTCACAAATGCACCAAGAAAAAAAAAATGAAAACAGGAACCTGAAATATTTCTATGCATCACTTCTCTTGTGCACACAGACCATTTCTGCCAGCTGGTGCTTCATGCCCTGTATCACTTCGGGTGGCTGGCTGATGTGGGCATGGAGCTGACAATGGGTCAATCTCTGGTGATTTCACTCTGTAGAGAAGGGATCGTCCAGGGCCCTTCATGGTGACAGGGCTGTGCACTGGGATGGAGCTGCATCAGCTGGAGTCTTGTATCTGGGATGGTCACAGGAACTGAGCTCACTTGTTGCTGGCATCATCAGCGTGAGACTCCTTTGCCTCCACTTGCTCTGCTCCAGGCATCTAGGTGGACATGTCAGCCAGCTGGTCCATGTGTACAAAGCCTGCAGACCACAAGGATTCAGTCAGTGGGTCGATCTAGGCATCCTAGGCAGTGCTGCCTGAGTTTTCCTCCTCTTTTACAAGACCATTGAGGATGCTCACTGCTTTGGAGACAGCACAAATCAAGTTGACTTGACTAATACCAGCAGCACAGGGTATACACTGTTGACTGCCAGTACTCAGACATGAAGTCTCCTTTGCAGAAACCACCCTTGATCAAACGTTTGGTCCACACGCAGCACCCTTCATCCCAAAGATTTTTCCCACCATCAAAACTACATGCTGATCCACCCACCCAAGCTTCCTCCTACATGCAAAGAGCCTACAGATGGCATTCCTTTCAAAACAAAGGTTCAGCACTTGGCAAAGAAACAGGATGCAATCTGGCTACTGCCGTTAAAGATAACAAAAAACGTTTTTATAAATACATCAACACAAAAAGGAGGACTAAGGAGAATCTCCATCCTTTACTGGATGCGGGGGGGAAACTTAGTTACAAGAGATGAGGAAAAGGCGGAGGTGCTTAATGCCTTCTTCGCCTCAGTCTTTAGCGGCAATACCGGTTGTCATCTGGATACCCAGTACCCTGAGCTGGTGGAAGGGGATGGGGAGCAGGATGTGACCCTCACTATCCACGAAGAACTGGTTGGTGACCTGCTACGGCACTTGGATGTGCACAAGTCGATGGGGCTGGATGGGATCCACCCAAGGGTACTGAGAGAACTGGCAGAGGAGCTGGCCAAGCCCCTATCCATCATTTATCAGAAGTCCTGGCTATCGGGGGAGGTCCCAGTTGACTGGCAGCTAGCAAACGTGACGCCCATCTACAAGAAGGGCCGGAGGGCAGACCCAGGAAACTACAGGCCTGTCAGTTTGACCTCAGTACCAGGGAAGCTCATGGAGCAGATCCTCTTGAGAGTCATCACGCAGCACTTGCAGGGCAAGCAGGCGATCAGGCCCAGTCAGCATGGGTTTATGGAAGGCAGATCCTGCTTGACGAACCTGATCTCCTTCTATGACAAAGTGACGTGCTGGGTGGATGAGGGAAAGGCTGTGGATGTGGTCTACCTTGACTTCAGCAAGGCTTTTGACACCATCTCCCACAGCATTCTCCTCAAGAAACTGGCTGCTCTGGACTTGGACTGGCGCACGCTTCGTTGGGTTAGAAACTGGTTGGATAGCTGGGCCCAAAGAGTCGTGGTAAATGGAGTCAAGTCCAGCTGGAGGCCGGTCACTAGTGGCGTCCCCCAGGGCTCGGTGCTGGGGCCGGTCCTCTTTAATATCTTCATCAATGATCTGGACAAGGGCATTGAGTGCACCCTCAGTAAGTTTGCAGATGACACCAAGCTAGGTGCGTGTGTCGATCTGCTCGAGGGTAGGAAGGCTCTGCAGGAGGATCTGGATAGGCTGCACCGATGGGCTGAGGTCAACTGCATGAAGTTCAACAAGGCCAAGTGCCGGGTCCTGAACCTGGGGCGCAATAACCCAAGCAGAGCTACAGGCTGGGAGAGGAATGGTTGGAGAGCTGCCAGGCAGAGAAGGACCTGGGAGTGATGATGGACAGTCAGCTGAATATGAGGCAGCAGTGTGCTCAGGTGGCCAAGAAGGCCAACGGCATCCTGGCTTGTATCAGAAACAGTGTGACCAGCAGGGCTAGGGAGGTGATCGTCCCCCTGGACTCGGCTCTGGTGAGGCCGCACCTCGAGTACTGTGTTCAGTTTTGGGCCCCTCGCTACAAGAAGGACATCGAGGTGCTTGAGTGGGTCCAGAGAAGGGCGACGAAGCTGGTGAGGGGCCTGGAGAACAAGTCCTACGAGGGGCGGCTGAGGGAGCTGGGCTTGTTCAGCCTGGAGAAAAGGAGGCTCAGGGGCGACCTTATTGCTCTTTACAGATACCTTAAAGGCAGGCTGTAGTGAGGTGGGGGTTGGTCTGTTCTCCCACCTGCCTGGTGACAGGACGAGGGGGAATGGGCTAAAGTTGCGCCAGGGGAGTTTTAGGTTAGATGTTAGGAAGAACTTCTTTACTGAGAGGGTTGTTAGACATTGGAATGGGCTGCCCAGGGAAGTGGTGGAGTCACCATCCCTGGAGGTCTTTAAAAGACGTTTAGATGTAGAGCTTAGGGATATGGTTTAGTGGGGACTGTTAGTGTTAGGTTAGAGGTTGGACTCGATGATCTTGAGGTCTCTTCCAACCTAGAAATTCTGTGATTCTGTGATTCTGTGAAAAGATATCTCCTTGGTTGGGTCACACAGGGGCCTAGGAGTGACCTTGCCATGAGTGAGATAGATGGGCATGTTCTTTTGGACTCCAACACACCACTCATAGGAACATCTCTGGACAACCCAGCCCTTTGGATCTGCTCAGTCTTGGTGCCTTCCCACTGCCCTGTCCTTTTCCTGAGGTGAAAAAGCTTGAGAACAACGCTGGTAAAACTGGCAGCATCATACCCAACCCCATCCCTCATTCCCAAAAAGACAACATGCAGATGTTCAACAAAGGTGTCTCCAACCACTCAACCCTGGTTTCCAAGAGTCTCCACCACATCCTTAAAAACTCAGGCACAGACACAGTTCCTGATCCTTTCTCAGCTGTTGGATAAAGATGAAATATCCCCGATATCCTTCCCAAGGGGGAGCTGGGAACAGAGCAAAGCTCAGAGCTCCCGCTTAATGAACAAGTGGAGCAGGCAACAAAGAGGAGCATTCAAGGAGGTGCTCCCACTTGAAGGACCATCCCACCACCAAGAGCATCATATTTCCACCCAGCTGGAAATAAGATGTTAATGTGAAAGAGGGACAGTGGATAGAAAGAGAAAAGAGAATGGAACCAAAGGACTCAAAGTAGAATAGGAAGTCCCTTTCAATATGAGCCATAGGAAAGAAATCTGCCCAAAGTATGCTGACATCAACATTTTAGCAATCCTACTTCCAACCATACCCTTCTGGAAACTTCATTTCCCTCTTCATCCACAACGGAGCTCACCTGGAGAGGGACTAGAAGTCCTATTTCGCATTTGCCTCCTCTTCAGGCACAGAACAGCCCCACAGACCAGTATCAACACTGGACAAATGACTGAGACCAGCAATGGGAGCAGTGGCAGAGTCTGTGATGGTGTGATTGAAGCATAGCCTGTAGGGAAAAAGCAAATTTTCCTTCATCCAGAGCTAATCGAGGAGATAATTAGCAGTACACAAGGACAAGAAGAAACAGGCACAATGTGCACCAATAGAAATTCACATTAGATAGCGGAAAATATTCTTTTTCCACATAAGGATGGTTAAATATTGTAACAGAGACCAGAAAGGCACTAGGACCCTCATCCCTGGGGACTTTTACATTTTCACTGGTCAAGGCCATTCACAAGGTTTAGTTGGTCTCACAGTGAATGGAGGACTAGATCGGTGTTCTCCAGAGATCCTTTCCAATCTGTATTATTCTGTGATATATGATTCCAAAGAGGAGACACCAAGAGAGCTTCTGTTAGGTCCCTGTGCATCACAGCTGCCTTTGCCTCAGAGGTGGACCACTTTGGTGGACCACTCAAGGGGAAGTCAAGGCCACTCAAGGTGCCATCGGTCTGACTGCTCGTTCTGTAGAGCAACTTATTTGCAGTGGGCATTGGCAGGGCTGGATGACTGCAAAATGGTCCTTTCTGCAAACCACATCCCACAACCACGGGTTTCTTTCCTTAAAGAAACCTGGGTGACCAGTTAAGATGGAGTGTTCTGCAGGATGTACCAGATGCATAAAGGAGAGTACCTCAGTCTGGGTGGTTTCCAAGCAAGTGCATCCATTCCAGGATAATTCACTGCGTACAGATGTCCTAGAGACAACTTGCTATTTTACTGGCCATGAGGAGAACACATTTTGAGATTTGTCCAAAAGTGGATGGAAAGAGTGGAGCAAATGGGAATGCCAGGACAAGTCTTGCCAATCATGACTCTCAGCTTCCCAGCTCAGCTGTAAGGATATTCCCCATGGTGTAGTCTTTTCTCCTTCAGCCTTTCTGAAAGGTTTTCGTCATTTTTATCCCTATTGTCATGATCATCCCTGCAACTTGTGTTGAGCACATACTCAAGTTACCCACATCCTGGGATGACACTGTTGACCATGGTGCATGGTGACCATGGTGTTGACCACAGAGACCATGGATCCACTAATCCTGTAGGTCAGGTGGAGTCTAGCAAGGTCAGACTCAGCTTGTGTTGAAGGAAATTCCATCTTCATTTTCCATTTGTCTCTGCCTCCTCAGCCACCAGCAAGCATGTACTCTCAGAGCAGCACTAATTCAGCAAGGAGATGACACCTGCATGCCCAAAGGCTTTTCCATACCAACAGGGCCACCTTACCTGAGCACACCACACCAGCATCTTCCCCGTGGTCACAATTGTGTTCCCCCCATGGTTTGGCCAGGCACTCCAAGAGGTTGTCTTCCCCCCCTGTGCAGTTCACGTCATCCATCCAGATGGCAATATGCCCTCGCCCAAACCAAGCTCTGTCAGGGGCTGAGACTGCCACCCCACAGCCCAGCTGCCTGCACACGACTGCAGCATCATTCATGTCCCAGCCGTCATCACACACGGTTCCCCACAGTTGCTTGTGGAGCACTTCGACTCTCCCAGCGCAGAAACTCGAGCCATTCACCAGTCGTAGTGCCACAGGATCTGGAAAAAAAAATAAATGAATGCACTTTTTGGAAGCCTCCATCCATGTCTGCACTGCTCACAGAGATCATATAGCTAATGCATGTCACTGATTTTTGTACCTTTTATGACATTTGTAACTGAGGAACTTCTGTATGCATTTCCAGCCACTGAAAATGACATGCCAAAAAGCTTCTGCACTAGCCAACAACCTTGCAATTTGGACTCCTTTAGCATCAAAGTGAAAGCAGGCATGCTGCTGCTCTCATGCTGTTCAGAGATGTTGAATTACCTGGACCTTTGTGAAGGAGGTGTCTGATTCCTTTATTATACTGAACATCCCCAAACTCCAGAGGGACTTTGAATATTTAAAGCTAAGATGTAATTAGTACCAACTATAATAAGAAAACTTCTGTGACAGAGAAAATTCGGGCATGCTTGCTGGAAAAGAATAAAAACAGAGCAATTTGTAAAAATCTCCCTTTTTGATCTTTGTAAGATGAGCCTTTCTTCCTACCTGCTCTTAATCTGACATTTTTTACTTGTTTTCTTGATCACATCAAACTTTAAAACCCATCCAATAGGTCCCTAAACAAAGCCTTATTCTTCCTATCCCTTGGAGGCTCGGTTGTGTCTCCCATTGCTTTGCTCAGATTCTCATTCCCAACACCAGCTCAAACTCTTTCAGGATCTCCCATCTCCCTAAGGTTTCACTGGCAAGCCCAGCCACTGACCAAACCTCTGCAGAACAGCGACCTGAACTCTTCTATGGGGCTTAGCATTACCCAGAATAGGGGAAGAGTGAGTCACCAGCAAAGTCATGCTCTTCCTTCCTCTAGCACACTCAATGCTCTCCTGAATACTGATATTCAAGAAAAAAACTTACCTGAGCACACAACACCAGCATCTTTACCATGGTTGCAATAACTCTGTTGCCCCATCCTGGAGCTGCATTCAGAGAGGGCAGCTTCTGTCCCTGTGCACTCAACACCTTGCAGCCAGATGTGGCTGGAGCCCTGCCCAAACTCAGCTGAGCCTGGAGCTGACACGGCCATCCCGCAGCCCAGCTGCCGGCACACCACCTCTGCATCTCTCAGGTCCCAGTCGTCATCACACACAGTCCCCCACTGCTGGTTGTGAAGAACCTCGACCCTCCCAGAGCAGCGGCTGGAGCCATTCACCAGCTGGAGCTGGAGTGGTCCTGGAATTCAAAAGACACCTGCAGGTCAAAAACCAAGTAGAAGACAGGACCTTGAGTGGTAGCCAGGTACAATGTGATGTGAAGGCTCCCGTTGGCATAAACAGAGGTATCTAATCCCATTTGATGTGTTCTCAGGCATCCAAAGAAACCATGAGGAGGGAACAGACAGGATACAGGGACAAATGGAAGACCTACACCAGTCTGGAGTTCATTCAACATTCATTAGCTGTATCAACAAGGCCACCCTGGACTTGAACAGGAGGGGGTGGCTCAGCCACGTAGTTCACGTGGAGAAACCTGAACATCGACCTAAAGTGCTATGGCAACATAGTGCTATGGAAATACAGAGCAAGAGCCTGGCAGTCCATCAAGACTACATGGACCAAAGGTAGTGAGAAGGGTCAATGTGTAAAGGGACCTGAAAATAGGTCTCTATACAGAGGCAAGAGACACAAGCAAAATAGAGCCATCCATATGCTTCCCATAAGAGACACAGCAACATACCGAGTTCACCAGGGCTGCCAACATTGCTCCTTCCAGAGCTGCACCATGAAGCAAGGTGGGGGTTGGTCTGTTCTCCCACCTGCCTGGAGACAGGACGAGGGGGAATGGGCTTAAGTTGCGCCAGGGGAGTTTTAGGTTGGATCTTAGGAAGAACTTCGTTACCGAAAGGGTTGTTAGGCATTGGAACGGGCTGCCCAGGGAAGTGGTGGAGTCACCATCCCTGGAGGTCTTTAAAAGACGTTTAGATGTAGACCTTAGTGATATGGTTTAGTGGAGGACTTCCTAGTGTTAGCTCAGAGGTTGGACTCGATGATCTTGAGGTCTCTTGCAACCGAGAAATTCTGTGCTTCTGTGATGAAGGAATGAAGGTGGCTTACCTGCACACACCACACTGGCATCTTCTCGGTGGTTACAGTTGTTGTCACCCCATGGCCTGGCCCTGCACTCAGAGAGGGCAGCCTCTGAGCCTGTGCAGTTCACATCATCAAGCCAGATGGGGTCATTCCCCAGCCCAAACCGAGCTGCACGTGGAGCCCAGATAGCTGTACCACAGCCCAGTTGCCGGCACACCACTTGTGCATCATCCAGGTCCCAGTCATCATCACACACACTTCCCCATTGCTGGTTATGCAGCACCTCGACTCTCCCAGAGCAGCGGTTGGAGCCGTTCACCAGCCGGACCTCAGGAGGCTCTGAAATGGAAAGAGGCAGAGCACGTCATCTCTTGGTGCCGGACCTGGTAAAGGAGAGACCAAGTGCCTGATATGACAGCGAGGGGGAATCCCCACTTGTTCAGCATCGGTCTAGCCTTGGAGTTCAAGATTCACATGTGGGAAGAGCAGTGACATAGAGAAGAAAGGAAAAGCAATCCACTGAGCTCCTGCAGTGTTGGAACCCACAAGCTCATGGGCAGATGATCAACAGCTACCTGAGCACACCACACCAGCATCTTCTCCATGGTGGCAGAGGTGGACTCCTTCGGGCCTGGCCCTGCACTTGGAGAGGGCAGCTTCTGTCCCCGTGCAGTTGACCTTGGCCAGCCAGATGGGACCATATCCCTGGCCAAAGTAAGCCAAGCCTGGAGCTGCAGTTGCTGTCCCACAGCCCAGCTGCCAGCACACCACTTCTGCGTCACGCAGGTCCCAGGCATCATCACACACTGTCCCCCATTGGCGCTGCTCAAGGACTTCAACTCTCCCAGCACAGCGGCTTGGGCCGTTCACCAACCGAACCACCTCTGGTTCTGAAACAAAGGAATACACACACAAAAAAAAAAAAAAACCTTCAGGAAGAGTTGGTGGAGACAAGCTTGGGCATGGGATCTTGCAAGAGATGGTGACTCTGTGCTCTGAGCTCCCTGATATCATGCCTTTACTAGACAGGGATTCCCATGAGACTCAGCACAGGTTTTTGCACTATGGGAGCTCCGCAAGAAGTTCAGTGACTATTCACTCAAGCTGAAAATGAGCCAGGAAAAATGGGATAAGCAGCAGTGATGGGATCCTCCTCGCAACGCTTCTTGGCAGCAGGAATCTTATTATTATCCCCTTGCCTTCTGAAGAAGACACATCCGTGTCTAAGGGGCAGCAGAGTTCTCCGTGAAGACAGGCAGGAGGAATGTGGCAGAGGGTTACCTGAGCACACCACACTGGCGTCTTCCCCGTGGTGGCAGTTGTGGACTCCCCATGTCTGGGCTTCGCACTCACTAAGGGCAGCCTCAGTCCCCGAGCAGGTCACTTTCTCCAGCCAGATGGGATCGTAGCCTCTGCCAAACTTGGCCCAGCCTGGAGCAGAGATTGGAGCACCACAGCCCAGCTGCCGACACACCACTTTGGCATCCTCCATGTCCCAGTGATTGTCACACACACTGCCCCACTGCTGGTGGTGAAGCACCTCCACCCGCCCAGCACAGCGATTTGGGCCATTCACTAGCCGCAGTTCTGTGGGCTCTAAAAAGGGAATGAGATAAATTAATAAATATCTTCCAATCTTGCACCACCTCTAAAGATCCAAAAGAAATTTGGCACGTAGAAATGGAATAGCCTGCAGCCACGTATGGCAAGTGTCAAAGGCCAAATGACTCATCTGAGTGCACACATTTCAACATACAGAGAGGATGATGACATGATGGACATGGCAAGCCACTTGAGAAGAGACATTTTACGGTGTCAGATAGAGGATTAACACAGACACGCAAGGGTGCATCCAGATAATCTGTGCTGATGCCTACAGGAGTGGAGTTACCTCACCTCCCAAGCACTGCTGCTTGCAATGGCATCATACACAAAGGAGAACAACATGTATGCAGGGAACAGACTAAAATTAGATTCACTTTCCTTTCTGACACCATGACCTGGTCACTTACCTGAACACACAACGCTAGCATCTTCGTTGTGATTGCAGTTGTGTTCCCCCCAGGGCTCCAATCTACATTCTGTGATGGCGCCTTCTGTCCCTGTGCAGTTCACCTCATCCAGCCAGATGGGAGCGTGTCCTTGCCCAAAGTGAGCCTTGCCAGGGACTGACACGGCCATCCCACAGCCCAGCTGCCGGCACACCACCTCTGCATCTCTCAGGTCCCAGCCATCATCACAAATTGTCCCCCACTGCTGGTTGTGGTGGATCTCAACTCTCCCTGAGCAATGGCTGGAGCCATTCACCAAACGTACTTGAGTTGGTTCTGGAAAGAGACAAGCACCAAATATCTGGATATCCAGGCCAGGACTGGAGCTGCCCTGGGAGCAGGAAGCCCAGTGCTTAAATCATCACAGAATCTCACAGCTGGAGGGTGAGAAGGTTGCAGACACAAGCTGAGAAGAGCAGGCTTCCCTAGGGCTCTCATCTCCTCCCCACTCATCCCACGAGTGTAACATCTGGATGAATACCACCTCTGAAGCTCCCTGTTCGTTTCCCTTGCACACATCAGCCCATCACAGGTTTTCTCCCAGCTCCATTTGCAGGGCTACAATGTACATGTCTACAACTAGGAACATTTCAAACTCTTCTTTTTTCTCCACTAATCCCTTAAAAAAAAAAAAGGGGGGGGGGGAGGGGAGGGGGGAGGGGGGGGAGAGGCAGTTACCTGAGCATTCAACACCAGCATCCTCACTATGCTTGCAATTATGACTTCCCCAGGAACTGGCCTGACACAGAGAAAGGGAAGCCTCTGTCCCAGCACAGGTCACTTCATCCAGCCAGATGGGTCCTGCCCCTTGCCCAAAGGCAGCGCCAGGGGGAGCTGATAGAGCTGAGCCACAGCCCACCTCCCTGCACACCACCTCAGCATCCAGCAGGTTCCAGCCATCATCACACACGGTGCCCCATCTGCTGTCATGGAAGACTTCCACTCTGCCCGAGCAGGGGCCAGAGCCACTCACCAGCCTGGCACGGGTCAGACTTGGAGCAGGTGCCCCTGCAAACACCACCAAGGAGAAAACAGTCAGAGCCTCTGCTGGAAAACCAGCTGCTTACAGTGCTTAGGAGCAAATGATCAGTAACTTTGCTGAGCATGCAGTTGCCTACAATTCTTAGGCTCAGTTTATTCTCAAAGGCCCTTCTGGACAGTGTCTGACAGTCAGGGTATACCCATGAAGGGTTTATTCCCTGTGAAGTCAGGAGGTGTTGAAGCTGAGAAATAGTCAGGGGAATGCAGACTCCATGACAGATATAAAGAGGTCTTGAATCCAAGAATAACATTTGGAAGTTATCTGGAGCAAGTGTGAAGAGTGTGAATTCTTTGCAAAATCATGTGAGGGAAGTAATTCTGCCTACCTGTAGGGGCAGGATTCAGCTCAAAATCTGTGAGCCAGGTGCCAACACTCACAGCACAATCAGAGGACACCCAGCCAACAACATCATCTGGGGGTGACAAGAGGTCCATCTCTTCCTAAAATAGGTGCTGATGGAGAACTGAGTGCTCCAGCAAATGCTGCTTTAGGATGGCATGACTTATGTCCCAACACTTTTAACCATATTGATTAGACCTCATTATAACAGTGCACTGCACTGTTCCAAAGCAGATGACTGCAGACAGGGATATTCAGAGAGGTGAACTCAAGCCATAGATATAAGGAAGACATTCTGTACTATGGGACTGGTGAAACACTGGAGCAGCTTTCCTGAAGAGGAGGTGGATGCCCCCAAGAGGAAATCTTTAAGGTCAGATTGGCTGGAGCCCTGAGAAATCGGATGTAGTGAAGGGTTACCCTGCCCATGTCAGGAGGGTTGGATCTTTAAAAGTCCCTTCCAACCCAAACCACTCTATAATTCTGATCTGGCACCCATTGGAAACAACGGTGTGAGACAGAAACCTGTCTTCTAAGACTGATCTTGCATGGTCCATGGGGCTGCTTTGTGATCAGGACCACCTGACATTAGCAGCACATCTTCCTAGGATGAACAGTAGTTGTCCTGCCCATAATTTCATCCCTCAGCTGTCTCCAGCAGTTGCTGCAGAACCAAATAACAGAACGGTTTAGGTTGGAAGGGACCTCTGGAGGTCATCTGGTCCAAGACGCGGTACGAGCCAGACTCACCCGAGCACACAATGCTGACGTCTTCCCCATGCCCACAGTTGTGATCTCCCCAGGGCCGTGCCCGGCACTCAGAAAGAGCAGCTTCTGTCCCGCTGCACTGCACATTGTCCAGCCAGATGGGGTCTTCTCCTCGCCCATACCGAGCCCCGCCAACAGCAGACAGGCCCATCCCGCAGCCCAGCTGCCGGCACACCACACGGGCTTCCGCGAGGCTCCAGTGGTCGTCACACACCGTCCCCCAGGTGCCATTGTAAAACACCTCCAGTCGCCCCGTGCAGGGGTCAGGGCCATTCACAAGTCTTATTTGGGCAGGACTTGATGCTGGCAATGAGGGAGAGCAAAGGGAAGGAAAAGTTAGTAGGATATCTTGGACAAGAAAATGCTAAGGAACATCTTGACGGTCTCTACCTGTTGGCTGAAAGGAATAGGGATGAACCAGCAAGAGAAGGACACAAGCACTTATAACTTTATTATCATAATTTTGGCAAGGACACGTGACAGATAGCCCTTGAGCAAACCCCAGGCTGTTCCACCTACTGACAGGTGAAAATATGGTCCCTCAAAACAAGGAAAACCAAAATACATTAAGACCAATTTTTTCAAGTGAACAGGCTTCAGGATGAATTTACATTACTCAAAATAAATAAATAAATAAATAAAAATAATATTTTTTTTAAAAAAAAGTAGCGAATACTTGAATTGCAGGCACTTTGTTGGAGCAATTTTGAGTGAGGCTGTGCACTCAGAGCACCATGGGCCAGAAATGTTGCATTCACAAATCTCGGTTGGCTTTATTGAATGAACAGCCTTACCACAGCATAAGGAACAGAAGAGGTCCTTTATTTTCCTTTATTTCTGCAAACCCCTATCCTGCTTCCTCAGATCAGTCTGGCCCAAGCAGATCAACCCCACACCATTTACTACCCCTCATTTCCAATTCCCCCTCTTTTTTTTCAGCCATTCAAGCTCTACAACACGTAGTTGACACTACTGAGAAGGCAGCACCGCACTCACTCACCACACTTGATTTCTATACCTTTCCCAATTTTTACTTGGCTCCCTCTGCCATCCCTTTGCAATTCACTGTTTTCTTCTGATCATCAATGTATGATGAGGGCAGCTGGGCAGCACTCCTCTCCATTCCCAGTAGGTTGTTTTCTCATTCCTAATTTGCCACGTGACTCTACCACTATAAAAATTTCTCCCACTTTGTGACATCCACCTTCTAGAAGGTATCAGCACTTCTGAGGAAAACTCAAGCCTTCTGCAGCAACCAGCTGGAAGAGAGCTGCCCTTGGCAGGAGGGCTTGGGAGTTCTGCATCTATGCCACTTCCAGCAGCGTCCACAAAGCCCATGCAGGTTGCTCTAGACAAGTACCTTATAACGATAATTAAGCTGCACAGAAATGAAGAGAAGCAGCAACCCAACATGGTGTTTCTGAAAACATAGACTGCAGCCAGCACAGGGAGGAGACTGCACAAGGCACTCACCACACAGCCCTGCTAGGATGAGGACGACCTCTGCAGTCCCAAGCCCAGCGCGAGCAGACAGCCTCTCACCCATGGGTGCTTCATCCAGCAGCAGCAGAATTTTTGAGAAGTTGTTACCAGTCCAGCAGGAATAAAGGAGGAGGTGGCTCAGCAGGGGCTGAGCTCAGGTCCACCCTTACCAGCTGGGGAGGAAATATAGCAAAGACCGATAGAGGCAGCTACAGGAGGATGCTTCCCACACTGCTCCTCCCTGCTGCTTGTTCCTCCCATCCCTGCTTGCACTTGCAGCACGTGGAGCCGAGTTTCTGAGGGGGAACCGAATCTGCTTTCAGCTTGACCCTTGGTGATGAGCAAACATGTTCTGGGAGCAGACACTGTGGGCACTTCGGAGATGTCCTATGGGTACATTTCACAAGAGGACAAGAGAGAGGGGACAGGAAGGACTGGGAGAGTTGCAGCGCTTGGGTACAGTCTTAGCTTAGGTCCAGCATAACAACCTACCCCCTCTGTAACATATGATGTTGCACAGGGGGAGGTTTAGGTTGGATATGGGGAGAACTTTCTTTACTTAAAGGGTTGTGGACCTTTGGAACTGGCTGCCCAGGGAAGCTGTTGAGTCACCATCCTTGTAGGTACTCAAAAGACATGTAGAGATGGTGCCTGGGGACCTGCTGGACCTCCTTTGGTGGTAGACTTGACAGTGTTAGGCTAACAGTTGGATTTAGAGGGTTTTTACAAACTAAATGCTTATATGAATTTAAATGTGGGTTGTGAGGCTCCTCCTGGCCTGTAGACATGCCCATGTCCATGCCCTGGACCTGCAGCCACCACCCTCCTGTGGCCCTGCCATCATTCCCAACTTCCTCAAAATAAACCAACAAATACATAAATAAATGAAAATCCTTGTATTGGGCTTCCACATCAAGGGTTTGGTAGCACGGGGGAGCTGCAGGGGTGGCCTCTGTGACAAAAGACCAGAAGCTGCCCCATGTTAGAGACAAGCCAGTTCCAGACAGGTTGAAAAGGGACAGCAGAAGCTATGAGATAAAGTGAGAGAGAAAGAACCCTGCAGGCACCCAGGTCAGTGAAGAAGGAGGGCAGGAGGGGCTCCAGGAGCCAGAGCAGAAGCTGCATCATGATTCTAGGATTCTAGGATTGCAAGTGGCTAAGAAGAACTTCATATGGAGGATGGAAGACAAAAAAGCTCCTTCTGCCAAATACTTGTTCCCTAGCTGTTAAAATAAATAAATAAATAAATAAATAAATAAATAAATAAATAAATAAATAAATAAATAAATAAATAAATATCTGTTACTAGGGTATGATTTCTTGATACCTAAAAAATATTGGAAAATTAAGCCATAACTTGCTGTGCCCACTTAGCTTACAGGACACACTGGTATTTGCTCAGCATCCTCTTGCATTCCCACTCCTTCCGTGATGTCCTAAGTAGTGTGAGCAGCTCCCTTGGGGCTTCTTACAATCGTGATAACAAAACAGCCAGCCTCTGGTGCTTACACTGAATTTCCCAGAGCTGTGCGTCTGCATATTTTTGGATGCAGCTTCCTGCAGTGTGTGGAGCTTGTGTGTTCACAGAATCACAGAATGGCCAAAACTCAACGTGGGATATGACGTAGTTGAAAGGGTTGGAAAACATGATGACCATGGTGGACTTGCCACAGAATCACAGAATGGCTGAGGTTGGAAGGGGCCTCTGAAGGTCATCTAGCCTGACCTTCTGCTGCGCAGGATCACCTAGAGCATATCACCTCCCTTGAGCTGCTGGCAACCCTCTTCTAAATGCACCCCGGCATCTCCTAGGACTTTTTGGCCACAAGGGAACATTCATGGTCAGCTTTCTGTCCATCAGGATGCCCAGGTCCCTCTCTGCAGAGCATTACCCAGCAACAGAGGGTAATAGTCTGACTCGTGGACATCGTTTGTCAGTCTTTCCAAACCACCTTGTATCCAAGCATGGATATATCTTATATCCATATACGATATTTAGGCTTGACATCAGGAGGGGGTTCTTCACAGAGACAGTGGTTGCACACTGGAACAGGCTCCCCAGGGAAGTGGTCACTGCACCGAGCCTGTCTGAATTTAAGAAGAGATTGGACTGTGCACTTAGTCACATGGTCTGAACTTTTGGATAGACCTGTGCAGTGTCAAGAGTTGGACTTGATGATCCTTAAGGGTCCCTTCCAACTCAGGATATTCTATGATTCTATGATTCTATGATATATCCATATATCTATATATATCTTCATATCCACAGCCTGAAGCATGGAGTCCCCCACAGAAATCACCCACCGCTTCTTCTGGGCATTCCCACAAGGTGCAGGGCCTGTCGGCCCGGCTGCCTCACTTGAAGTCTTGCCCAGCTCTTCCTCAGTTGTCTCGGTTGAGACCTCTGGCAGCCGATGCAGTAACTCCAGCAGCTGCTGGGAATACACCCTGCAACTTAATGGCCATGCCTGAGGAAGCGTACACTGAGATGAGGAAGATGCTAAAACTCATCTGAATTAATATTTAGCTACATATATGGTAAAATATCCTGATTATCGGGGAATGTAGATGAGAAACTTATGAGAAGCAGATGTAAAAGTGAAGATATCGCTCAAGGCCAACGCATAAGGGAAGGATGAACAACTCACTGGCAGAAAATAAGGCAAAGATAAGCAAAAAACTCCTAAATACTGTCCAACATAAGGTCAAAGTACAGGAAGGTAAAATGTTTAACCTCCTCTTCCTTGTTGCCTTCATCCTGAAATACCCCTGCCCTCGAATACCAGGCTACATTGCGCAAGCACAACTGGGAGGAGCTAATGGGGGGGGAGTTTGGAAATGAGTACTACTAGGAAGAGGTCCGCCTTTTCAGGGAAAAGAATGAATACGTATTAGAGCTCATGTAATATGTAGCAGTATTCATGTATAAAATTGTGAGAGAAAGCTGGGCAGGTGCACACTTTCTGAGGGAAGCTATTCCCAGTGCGCCTGGTGCACTGCAATAAAATATAACTACTTTACAACCCTATGGTTGTGGGGTGACTTCCAAATGTCAACACTGCTAGGACTGGAAACATGGGAAAATCCTGTGCCCTGCTGAGCAAACTGCTGCCTCTGTTCACTGTGCTCTTGTGCTGCTTCGTGCATGCAAATACCATGCGGTGTCACTCCTGAAGAGGGCACTCACTGTGCAGGGAAGGAAAAGGTGTTCCAAATTTCAGGGGAGGACCTTATGAGACAGCCCTCCTGGTGAGATAGCACAGGCAGGGGTTGTTCATTCTCTCCTTGCAGAAGGAGAAATATAAGCAGCTCCCCCATGCTCTCCAGCATCAGTCCTTTCTGAGCACCTGATTGTGTGATGATAATTACACTTCAACTGCTCAGAGGTCAGTTTGCTCTTGTCTGGGAGGGAAGCCAGTCCTCCAAAGTGTTTTGGCTTCATCTGCTACTTTTGTTAACTCTCCAGGTTCCAGGCCTTTATCTGGAGACCAGTTGTGGTCTTGTAGCTCCTCTCGCTTTTTTTTTTTTTTTCATGCAGATAATCCATACAGCATCATGGATATTGCCCCGAATGTGAAGAGCAGCAGCCACAGCAGCCACCACCAGAGTCAGAGAATGTCATGAGGGAAAGGAAATGGGTTTGTCTGATGTGCAGAGAAATCTCCTGCTCCAGGGGAAACTGCACTAGGAGTCATGAAGGATCCAAGAATAATTTAGGGGGGGGGGGATGCTGCATAATGGGATGCAGGTCTCAGCACAGAAACTGGTTCCCTGCAGCAGTGTCTTTCACCTGTCTGCTCTCCAGCACAGTAATGGCATGGCATTTGGTCAATAGCTGTATAGGCGATGAAGAGAGGAAGGGGAGAGAGCATCAGGCAAACGTGAGGTGATGGCAGAGGATGGGCTGAAGGGAGAGAGAGGTACTGGGTTTCACCAGAGTCTTAGTGGAAACTGATTTCATTAAACACTTCCCCTGATGATCTTGACAGAAGGAAGAGGCCATGGACATCATGGAAACGTACTCTTCCCTTTCTTCACTGTCTTCTCCCCCACCTGTCTTCAGACTGGCTTGCACACGGAGGACACAGCAAGAACCTAGAGTTTCACTGCTAGCAGCAAGATCAGCTGGGGAACCACCTTTTCAGGAGTCAACAAAAGAAAATGTAGAAGGGGAAGAGCCCCTCATCTAGGCATTTGAATCAGATGGTGAAGCCAACACCACATGTAACACAGTGAACCTCGGCAAGGAGGTCTCCAAGCATCTGACACACCAGCATCACCTGCAGGGTAGGTGTTTTGCATCCACACAATGTCTCAGGCAGCAGGTGAAGGCTGGGGGACAGGGATGTGTTCCTCCTCTATGTTCCTCCACAGGAGCTGCTGAGAAGATCAGGATGACATCCAGTTTTGGAGATTCACAGGACATGAGTACCCTTCCTCTGGTCTTGCATACAGCTTTGGTAACAAGGGCAGTTTGTGTTTGATGCTTCCTTAACACATTGGAGACAAGCAAGCACCAAGAAACATTCCCTGTTCCCCTCTTCTAGGTGAGATGGAGGAGTGAGAGCTTTCTCTGTTTCTTAATGGTTCTCCACATTTGTTTGAGTTGTCCTTGGAGAGGGAGCAGAGCTGGACGTGCACTTTCAGAAACATCCACCCTTTCCACTTCTGCAGAGCCTCAGCTTTCTGCACCCTACTGTTGAGGGATTTTTTGAAACAGCAAAAATCCCATGGCTTGCTGCAGCTGAGCAAACCAAGCTACCAGGGCAACTATGAGAAATTCCCATGACAGTGTTCCCACATTGCCCAGTTGAGGAATTTAGAAAAATATTGTTACCAGCATCTGGCTTCAAGGACAAGGTCTACGTGATTGCTAATCACAAAGGGGTTGTTTTCTTGCAGGTGGGGTTGTTTTCTTGTAGTTGTTTGTCTGAGTGCTTTTGACCAATAATCTTGTGTGAGACACTATCCACCCCTGTTAAGTTCACTATAAAAGTTAGGCTATTCAGGCAATAAAATGGAGCATAATCTGACTCTACTGGTGTCTGTCGTGCTTTCGGCCGTGCTTCCTGCAACACCCTACTTTCACCTCCAAGGTCTCTCTTTAGCTCCTTTTATCCACCCAAACCTTTCTCCTCCACACAGGCTCATTCCTCAGACAAGGCCTTGCCCTGCAGTTCTCAGTGCAGGCAGTAGAAACACCCCAAATGGCCCCAAATAATGATCAAATGCCCATGCTTCAGGTATGGAACCCTTTCCTTGACTATCATGGGAGCTCACACGGGAACAGCCAGGTTGTGACCACCCAAATTCAGGGTGACCTGCATACCCCATGGTTAATAAACCACAAAAGGCACCAAACCTTGCCCCACTCCTGATCTCCATCTCCTCCAGACACTCATTTCTGGGTTGAAATAACACCATATCATGCAAGAGCAAAACTATAAGTCTCAAATGTCCTTTTCTTCACTTCCCCAAGAAGCCAGGAGAGAGGCAGCTTCACCGCCCTGGTTGCTTTCACAATCAGATAGAAAACAAGATCAACTTCCTCCCAGAAAAGGTGCAGATCCTGATCTTGAGCCACAACCTATCGTCCTGCTCCCAAACTTCTAGGGTATTCCATAAGCCCAGTCTGAAGCCATCTGTACATGCTGAGAGGGACTGGTATTGGGCTCCTGAGATGTCCCGGGCAGTGGGAAGGGGTCCCTGAGTGCTGGCGGTGCAGTGTCAGGGTGGGTGCAGTGAAGAGAGAAGCATCTGCAGCTCCCACTGAGTGGATAAGGGTGTGTTTATTGCCAATCTTTTCCTCCATCACCAACCAGAGCAAGAAGAAGGAGGTGTGAAAGCAAAATGGGAAAAATAAAAACAGGAAGGGGTGGAAGAAGAAGGAGGAAAAGGAAGAAACAATCAACGTCATCAACATGGAAGATTTGCGTAGACCCAAAGGTAAAGAGCAGCAATGGCAGGGTGAGCACAACACCGGGGGAAGGGTTAACAAGCCTTTCTGTCCATGTGTCTGGCTTTCAGAGCCCTGGAACCTGGTGCCGTCTTTCAAACCATCTGTGCTTTTCACTTCTGCTTTCACTGAGGGTCCCAGAGTCTCCAAGGAAATTAGATTTAGTGTTTGCAGGGCTCCCAAATCCACTGATCTCGGCTGTTTCTCATCCAAAGCAGACCTATCTGAAGATGAATTTTTATCCACAGTGATGTCATTTACCTAGATGTCTTGGCCACAGATGGTGGGACAAGCTCATTGAGATTTGCTGTGAGTGTCCTGCCTCACCTGTCACCCCTATTTCTCAGAGCTATAGAGCAGAGCTGGGTGGCATGGGAAGGTATAGGATGTTGATGAGGATGTGGAGAGCTATAAAGGAATGCTGGGGGAACAGTAGGGAGGGCTATAGGGTACACGTGGGCATACAATGGACTATAGAGCAGTGCTGGCGGCTGTACGTAGAGCCGTAGGGCACAGTTTGGGTCTCCATCGGCTACAGGGCAGTGCAGGTGCAGGCCTTTGTGGGCTGTCATTACACAAACTAAACCATAACATGATGCAGAAAGAGGAAATCAGCCCATTTCCCCTGACCTCACAGCAGAGGCCACCCGGGAAAACAGTTTCCTAGCCCCACCTCTCCTATCAGCGAGCGTTCTGCTGCAAAACTCCTGCAGGACAGTGGGGGAGGGTATACTGCAAAAAGTTTTGGAAGGAGAAGCTTTGCAGAGCTGGTGGCTCCTCCGTACTTAATACATTGATGAGATCTGCCCTGAAGAACTTGGGTGCTCCTCAACCAGAAACGCATCCTGGAGCTGGGTGCTTGTAGGAGGTGCAGGGGGCTCTTCAGAGGCACTGGCCATGGTGAACACTCAGGGAGAGAGGCACAGCAGGTCCCCCTGGCGCATATTGGCACCAGGACTGGAATCACCTCCATATGATAGACAGGTAAGGGGCAAAAGGCACCAAGTGAAATACAGGAAAATCTATTCAAACACCAGAACTAATATTTATGGTGAGGGTGGTCAAGCACTGGAGCAGGTTGTGGGGTCTCTATCTATGGAGATGTTCAAATGGAAATGGAAAAGCCCCCAGGCTTCTTCAGCTGACTGCTTTGAGCCGGGGGGGGGGGGGGGGGGGGGGGGGGGGGGGGGGGAGGGGTGGCGGAATGGATTAGGTAATCTCCAGAGGAAGATTTCCAGACTTCCCAACATTAAATATTCTGTGATTCTGCAACGCTTCAGTGTGGCCAGTTGGGTCTCAGTCAAACTGCTGGCACCCAGCTGGGTGTCCCCAGCATGCCCAGGGGCCTGGGGTTGTTTGGGGTCCTCTTAGGGCCAGGACACAGCCTCCAGCACCAGCCACATCGGGTGGTCACACTGGGGACGGTGACCATAGAATCATAGAATCATTAGGGTTGGAAAAGACCTCCAAGATCATCTGGGCCAACCATCCCCCTACCACCAATATCCCCCACTAAACCATGTCCCTAAGTATCACATCCAGCCTTTCCTTAAACACCTCCCCCAGGGACGGTGACTCCACCACCTCCCTGGGGAAACCATCCTGATGCCTGACTGCTCTTTCTGAGAAGAAATGTCTCCCGATTTCCAACCTGAACTTCCCCTGGTGCAACTTGAAGCCATTCCCTCTTGTTTCCTATTGCTAGTTATCTGCAAGAAGAGGCCGATCCCCAGCACCCACACCTTCCTTTCAGGTAGTTATAAAGGGCAATAAAGTCTCTCCTCTCTCCTCCAGACTCAACAACCCCAGTTCTGTCAGCCACTCATAAGACTTGTGTTCCAGACCCTTCACCAGCATTTCAGCCTTTATTTGGACACATCTCAGGGCCTCGATGTCCTTCTTGTCGTGAGGGGCCCAAAGCTGAACATGGTACTTGAGGTGAGGCTTCACCAGAGATGGTTCATCACCTCCCTGGTCCTGCTGGCCACTATTCCTGATACAAGCCAGGATGCTGTTGACCTTTTTGGCCAGCTGGGCACACTGCTGGCTCATTTTCAGGTGAGCATCGACCAACACCCTCAGATCCTTTTCCTCTGCACAGCTTTCCAGCCACTCTGCCCCAAAACCTGTAGTGTTGCATGGGGTTGTTGTGACCAAAGTGCAGGACCCAGCACTTGGGCACGTTGAACCTCATGCCATTGGCCCCTGTGCATCAGCATCCAGTTATTTGGTCTGGTTTGTGCTCTATGCAAATTCGGCATCGAGACTGAAAGGTTCGCCTCACCCTCCCTTGCTTTCTCCCTTGCTTTCCTTCTGGACCAAGGGGTAAGGAAAGGAAAGCTCTGCCTCGGGGTGAGCTAACAGGTAAAAGACATGAGGGGGTTGCAAGGAGCCCTAGGCCGTTTGTGTTTGAAATGGCCCCACTGCTATTTGATCTCCTGTCACAGCGCAGACTCGGGGCTGTTTTTCATTTCCCCGAAGTCAAATGGAAACCAAAGGCACTTGAGAAAATTTCTACCCTCAGAAACACTCCGAGGTTTGGCTCGGCGCCCAGAAAGCGGCGCCTGAAGCTCTTTCTAACATGGCTGCTGTTTGCTCTGGCCTGGCTCCAGCTGACCTGAGCTGATGGAAACGTGGGAGCTGCACATTCCCCCTCACACTGGCCACACTCGCATCCACTCTGAGGATGACTGGCAGCTGTCAGTCACCGCCTCAAGCTTGGTGAGGGGAGAGCTCATGGTCATCTTCTGACACCTTACTGAGGGACACCCATGAGCTGCCTGCACTCATGCCCTGGCGGGTGTCCAGTCCTGGAACGTGCCCAGACCCAGGCTCAGCAGCAAGGGATGCAGGACATGTGGCAACCTGGAGAGAAAGCCAAGAGCGTGGCCCTGAGCTGCTGTGAATGGTGCAGAGGAGGTTCCTTTTATTCCTTCTTGGGTGTTCCTCCTCCCTCCAGCTCTCCTAAGGAAGGTGAGCCCACAAGGGCTGGTCCCAATCCCACTGCCACACTAACCCTCTTCCCACAGAGAGAAACATCGAGCACCTGGTGACAGCCCTGGATGTCTTGAGGTGTGTAGGCATCAAGATAATCAACACCACTACAGATGTGATCCAGCACCCACTGGGTCATCCTTCATCCTTCATCCACCATCCTTCCCTCCTCCATGATTTCTCTGCCCATTCCAGCCCAGCCATCATTTGATAGAAGAAATCACCCCAAAGTCATTCACTTTTGTACCCCAGTGCTCAGCCGTGCCAATTCCCTCCGCTGTTCTAACCAAACTCCCCATCCCCTCTCATTGTCTTCCTACAGGGGTTCCTGCTGTGGGTGGAGGAGACCTGTCCACCCCCACTCACCCCAGTATGCCCCCAGGCTCCACGGGGACCTGCCTGTTCGCCAAGTCCCACCTTCATCTCCTGTAACTCTGCATCTTTCCATAAAGCCAACTTGAGCAAACACCAGGGAAAGCTGGAGGCCACCGTACGTAAAGTCCATGTGGCTGCCACTGCATCCAATACTGCCTAAGCAAACATGAAAGCCCTGGTGGAAAACCAAGAATCAGCAAACTGATGACACGGAGCAACACCTTGTCTCCATGGCACCAGGACAGAAGAAGCCTGGCTCTTTGGTGTGAAGGATGGGAGAGGGTTTCACCAGGAAACTTCTGCTTCAGGTTCCTGTGCATTGCTCTAGGGTGGCATGGCACCCTAGGTGGTTCATGGCCAGTATTTCCAGCCCTGCTGTGACCATGCTCTGCCATGGGATGTGCTCTGTGGTGAGTGCTTGCTCATCAGTTCTGGCATACAGCTCCTCTGGAACTGTTTTATGCATTTCCCAGTGAAGGAGGAAGCCTTAGCAGAGGCCATGCTCTTATGCACTTGGGATGTCAAAGCTAAGGGCTGGCATGACAGACAGAGCAGTGTTTGGAAGGATCTTGAATTAAAAGTCCTGCTCACTGAAGAATGCCCTTGTTCCAATGAAGATAGATCAGCAGCACTCAGTTAACCTGCCATAAGTTGCATTGTATTACTTTGAATACATTTCATGCTGCATTGCAGTGCAAATAAATCATTGCATTGCAAATAAACCATGCTGTTTAGCAATAAATCATGTGGCAGTTGACTTTGCTGCACATATAAATAATGTGTTTCAGTTTCCCGGCTGTAGCTGGGTTCAGCTGCTTGTCAGGACAGTGGCCTGTCAAACAACAAGGACAAACAACATCGGGAGAGACAATAAGGACAGATGAAGTGTGTGACATATAGCTGGACATGCAGGCATTATTCATAGGTTTGTGCCCAGTGCACCTGGCCAGTAAGCACACAGAGTCAGAATCCACGTGAAGGTCTTTTCATTAAGTAATTATATAATTCTGCAGAATCAGGTGCTTGGCGATTTTTGCAAAGCAAGCACCCCTCTGACTTGAAGCACTGCTATTTATACACATAAATACACTCGTTAACATGTGAAACCATCTCTCTGGATACTTCTGATCACCAAGAAGAGAACAGGAAAACCAGGACTCATGTTTATGGCGTTTGCACATGCAGCTTCCCATCCTCCAGCTGTTTCAAGCTCAGGTATTTCCTGACCGTGTTTTCACACAGAATCACAGAATTTCTAGGATGGAAGAGACCTCAAGATCATCGAGTTTTGAGCAGCTCTATCTGACTTCGTCCCGCACAAGCTTCCTGCTGCTCTCAGGCAGGATGTGGGAGGTTGTTTTTGATGTGCACATGCTGTTTTCTAAGCATCAGCAGCAGGGCTTGACAAGGCGAGGGACTTTGGCCATGGATACCTGGCAAGTCTCTAGGGCTAAATGCTTCCAGAACCAGGGATAAGGATGGAGGAGAGATTCACAGCCCTCTGCTCGGAACCACCCCCAATTTCCTTTCACAGGAGCTGCCCTTTATCAGCCCTGAGAAGCCTTGCAGACACTGGGGAGGAGCTATGCTCTCAGCTCCCATAGCAGGAGGTGGCCCTGCCCATTTTCTTGTTTCACTTTTGCCTTAGTTCAGAGCCTCCACTGCTCCACAGCCCTGCAGTTCTCCTGCAGCACGATCAGAGGGAAGATGGCAGCCAAGAAGGTGCAGAAGTCTCGCAATCCTAAATTGCAGTCTGACCTGGAAAGCCTGATGGAAAAAATAGAAGTCTGCCGCAGTGTGGGCGTGGAGATCATCAACAACACTAAAAAGGTGACACTGGAGGACTTCAGGTGTGCATCCCCTGCTCCCCTACTGCTTTCCGCCAGCCTCCCCTGAGGGATCTCCTTAAAATGCCTTGGGTGTTGGGAAAACAATGGGGGCAAGCTCAGTGCCTGGTGCCAGAGCTCTCTCCTGCAAGTTCCTCTAGCTCCTGCTGGACAACTCCTCTGTATACAACAGCTGCACTACTCAGATGCATGCGCTTTGAGAAAACTTTTCCTTATTGTTATATATGGAGTGGGAACTCATGTCAAGAAAATGGTTGATATTAATAAAGAAGGGGGAGATTTGAGAGTGTGGCCATGGGGGTTGGAAAGCCTGTTAAGTCATGGACTGTAAGGACTGTTAAGTCATGGAACTTAAAGGATTGTTTGTTACCTTTTCTGATTGTACAGGCATACTCGGGTTTAGTATGTAAAGCAATGTTCTGTATATTTAGAATGTTTGATGTTTGTGTGTGCGTGTTGGTGGAACGTAGACTCCCCGCATACCCACCACTGTTTACTTGCCTTTTATACCTTTTATACCTTTTAGAAATATTTGCTTTATAAATATTACAAAATTCAGATTGAGTTGAGACTTCATTTATAACAAATTGGTGACCCTGACATATCACAGAATCACAGAATCACAGAATTTCTAAGTTGGAAGAGACCTCAAGATCATCGAGTCCAACCTCTAACCTAACACTAACAGTCCCCACTAAACCATATCCCTAAGCTCTACATCTAAACGTCTTTTGAAGACTTCCAGGGATGGTGACTCCACCACTTCCCTGGGCAGCCCGTTCCAGTGCCTAACAACCCTTTCAGTAAAGAAATTCTTCCTAACATCTAACCTAAAACTCCCCTGGCGTAACTTTAGCCCATTCCCCCTCGTCCTGTCACCAGGCACATGGGAGAACAGGCTGATCTTCTTGGACTTTGGATCTGTGACAGGTAAAGGGAGGCACCCCACACAGTGGCCCTTGCCGATAGTGGTGCTGTAGTCCAACAAGATTTTGAACATAAGAGGCAAGTAAAGAACCAAGAGCTCTTATTTTGTGACCCATAATTCTGCACGGAAGACCCAAACGAAGATACCATTCAGTTGGGTGGAATTCGGTTGTGTGACTGTGTGTAGGGTTGTAACTGAGATGGAATTTAGTTCCGAAGCTAAGAATTCGTGGGTGGGTTAACCACTTGCAAGACACCTCTAAACACAGGCACAGCCAGGGATTCAGAACCTCTTTAAGGGTTCCAGGGATTCAGAACTTATTTGAAACTTCCAGGATGGATCAGGTGAAAAGGGACCCATAACAGGAACTTGAAGTAAATCAGGGCATAGCTACCCCTGTTGGATTCTAATTGTAGCGATTGAAATAATAGCTGGGAAATATACCTAGAGGATTGGTTATCTACTTTGATCAACCAAATCTGATGTGTGTGATGCTGCTAGTGACAATTATCATACACCCTGTGGAACAATGAGTTGGGTGAAATATTCTGGATATGGGATTCCAACCATTGCTAAAAACTTGTTTATAAATCTTGCAGAGAATATTGTGAAAGCATTCTCTTGTGGTTCAATTGGCCTTTGCCAAATTTGAAAACAAGACACGAAATAATGATATTCAAAAGAAGAGGAGGGATTGTTATATATGGAGTAGTAATTCATGTTGAGAAAATGGTAGATATTAATAAAGAAGGAGGAGATTTGAGAGTGTGGCCATGGGGGTTGGAAAGCCCCGTGGTTGAGATAACATTAGACTCTTAACGATGAGGCCATCAGGAATATAAAAGAGTTTAGAGGGGACAAAAAAGGGTGATTCAGGAGACTCCATGCAGTCTCTGGTTTCTTGTTCTCCAGATGGTCTCTTGTTCTCAAGCCTTTAAGGCATGGATGTTTCTGGGTGTTTGCTGTTGTTGTTACATTCAAGGTTGTTTGACCAATGAAAAGTTGTTTTGAAAAGAACTGCTGTGGGGAGTAAGGTATAAGAGGAGAGCCTGCCCTCAAGATAAAAAAGGCAACACGATGAAGTTACATCAATAAAGAAGCAGGAAAAAGAAATGAAGAGGAACAGGTTGGGAGAATGGAGACCAGGATGGGAACAGGCACTTTGATTGCCTCTTGAGGATAGGTTCAGCCAAACTCAGCAAGCTGCTCAGAGAAGCTTGTGCTGAAAGTCCCTGGAAACAGACTCACTGGAGCTGGAGAGAAGCTCGAGCTGAGAGAAGCGGACCCGTGCACACAACTGCCTCTCGCTGGTAAGCAGCTGCACATTACGGGGAATCATACGTCCTTAGGAACAAAGACTGTCCTGGTAACTTTACAGCTTATCCTCCTTATTAACAATTGGACAGTTTATGAGCCTGAAATATGGGACCAAACTGAGGTCAAGGTGTGGGACTCTGCAACTAAAAATGGCAAGGTTGCACTGGGATTGCTCAGCACCTGGCGAGCAATCTCTGAGGCCTTAAAAAGCCATGTGGAGCCACAATCACAAATGTGTGGTTTGCCAGATAGTGAGGGAGCTGCGGGCTCCTTTACTGATCCGACTGCTACGCCATCAGCCCCTCTGCTGCTACAGCTATCGAAGGCCTTTGCTGTTATGCCCTCTGATGACCTGGACATGCCTTTTGACCCAGGCCTCATTGGCCTTGAAAAGGAGATGGATATGTTTTTCACAGAATCACAGAATCACAGAATTTCTAGGTTGGAAGAGACCTCAAGATCGAGTCCAACCTCTGACCTAACACTAACAGTCCCCACTAAACCATATCCCTAAGCTCTACATCTAAACGTCCTTCAAAGACTTCCAGGGATGGTGACTCCACCACTTCCCTGGGCAGCCCGTTCCAATGCCTAACAACCCTTTCGGTAAAGAAGTTCTTCCTAAGATCCAACCTAAAACTCCCCTGGCGCAACTTTAGCCCATTCCGCCTCGTCCTGTCACCAGGCAGGTGGGAGAACAGGCCATCCCCCACCTCACTACAGCCTCCTTTAAGGTACCTGCAGAGAGCGATAAGGTCACCCTGAGCCTCCTCTTCTCCAGGATGAACAAGCCCAGCTCCCTCAGCCGCTCTTCACAGGACTTGTTCTCCAGGCCCCTCACCAGCTTCGTCGCCCTTCTCTGGACCCACGCAAGCACCTCCATGTCCTTGTAGCAAGGGGCCCAAAACTGAACGCAGTACTCGAGGTGCGGCCTCACCAGAGCCGAGTCCAGGGGGACGATCACCTCCCTAGCCCTGCTGGTCACACTGTTTCTGATACAAGCCAGGATGCCGTTGGCCTTCTTGGCCACCTGAGCACACTGCTGGCTCATATTCAGCCGACTGTCCACCATCACTCCCAGGTCCTTCTCTGCCTGGCAGCTCTCCAACCACTCCTCTCCCAGCCTGTAGCTCTGCTTGGGGTTATTGCACCCCAGGTGGAGGACCTGGCACTTCGCCTTGTTGAACTTCATACAGTTGACCTCAGTCCATCGGTGCAGCCTATCCAGATCCTCCTGCAGAGCCTTCCTACCCTCAAGCAGATCTCATTGGCCTTGAAAAGGAGATGGATATGTTTTTCTTCAGTCTGAGGAGAACAGGGTACATAAGGCCTGAAGACCGAGTTGCTTGACAACTTAAAGCGAGACATATTGTTCAAAAGGAATGGAAAATGGAGACTGTTATTTGTAATCAAGAAAAGGAATTGAAAATGGAGACTGTTAAGTCATGGAACTTAAAGGATTGTTTGTTACCTTTTCTGATTGTATAGGCATACTCGGGTTTAGTATGTAAAGCAATGTTCTGTATATTTAGAATGTTTGATGTTTGTGTATGCGTGTTGGTGGAACGTAGACTCCCCGCATACCCACCACTGTTTACTTGCCTTTTATACCTTTTATACCTTTTAGAAATATTTGCTTTATAAATATTACAAAATTCAGATTGAGTTGAGACTTCATTTATAACAAATTGGTGACCCTGACGTGATCTTCTTGGACTTTGGATCTGTGACAGGTAAAGGGAGGCACCCCACACAGTGGCCCTTGCCGATAGTGGTGCTGTAGTCCAACAAGATTTTGAACATAAGAGGCAAGTAAAGAACCAAGAGCTCTTATTTTGTGACCCATAATTCTGCACGGAAGACCCAAACGAAGATACCATTCAGTTGGGTGGAATTCGGTTGTGTGACTGTGTGTAGGGTTGTAACTGAGATGGAATTTAGTTCCGAAGCTAAGAATTCGTGGGTGGGTTAACCACTTGCAAGACGCCTCTAAACACAGGCATAGCCAGGGATTCAGAACCTATTTGAAGCTTCCAGGGATTCGGCCAGGGATTTTGAACCTCTTTGAGGATTCCACAGATTCGGAACCTCTTTGAGGGTTCCAGGGATTTGGAACCTCTTTGAGGGAGAGTTCCAGGGTTTCAGAGCTTATTTGAAGCTTCCAGGAAGGGTCAGGTGAAAAGGGACCCATAACAGGAACTTGAAGTATATCAGGGCATAGCTACCCCTGTTGGATTCTAATTGTAGCGATTGAAATAATAGCTGGGAAATATACCTAGAGGATTGGTTATCTACTTTGATCAACCGAATCTGATGTGTGTGATGCTGCTAGTGACAATTATCATACACCCTGTGGAACAATGAGTTGGGTGAAATATTCTGGATATGGGATTCCAACCATTGGTTAAAACTTGTTGATAAATCTTGCAGAGAATATCATTTATAACATTATCCACCTTTGGAGGACTTCCTCACCTTAACCAGCTTGCCCGGATGACCTGAGGCCATCAGGATGAGCTCTCATCTCTTCCAGATTGGGGAACCAGCAGAAACCAGTACATATTTATGCTGTGCTACCACTGCCTTTTGCCACTCTCTTTTCCTATTCGCTTCCCATTAAGGCTCAGTTTGTGCACTTTGAGGTCTACTGAGGTTTTCACAGAGGGCAGGGGCAGTTATTAACAGCATGACCAAATGCTTTAACAATGTAAAGGTGTTAAGAAACAGAAGGGGGGTGCCATCAGGGGAATTTCTGCTGGGACAAGTGTGTATTCTGGAGTGACAAGGGAGAGGTATCAATAATGCCACAGTCTGGGGCAGAAAAGCAAAGGTCAGAGGTTCACAGGACCACAGACTGCTTGAGGTTGGCAGGGACCTCTGGAATTCCTTTGGTCACTTACCCAGGACCATGTCTAGAGGGATTTTGAGTATCTCCAAAGATAGTAAAAATATATAAAAAATTGATATCTCCACCACATCTCTGGGCAGCCTGTGTGAGTCCTCAGTCTCCCTCATGGTAAAGACGTTTCCCGATGTTCAGAGGGAACCTCCTGTGTTTTATTTTGTGCCCATTGCCTCTTGTTCTGTCCCTGGGCACCTCTGAAAAAAGTCTACTCTGTCTTCATTGCACACTCCCTGCAGGTATTTACATACATTGGCAAGATCCCCTTGAGCCTTTTGTCTTCTCCTTGGTAAATTGTCCCAGCCCCCTCAGCCTCTCCTCCCTTGTTGGTTTTGTGGCCCTCCATGGGACTCTCCCCAGCACATCCACGTCTCTTTTTGTTCTGGTCCTTCTCTTCCTGCAGGAGTTACTGCTTCAGTGGCAACATCCGGATCCTTCCCCCCTTTGAAATCGGCCCACAGTCCGTAGGAAGATGCATTTTTGCAAAGACGCCATACAGCCTGTGTGGGAGTGTGGGTGTCCTGGTCTGCAAGGCCAGCTCTTTCTCACTGGCCATCATGTTCTCCAACCCCTTCGACTACGTCCTTTTCAGCATCGAGTTCGCTCTGGAGCTCTTCAAAACAGAGAACCACATGGGAAGACTCCATGCAGTCTTCTCCCGTATGATGGAAAGCAAGCCTTACGGCAGTTCCACACTCTTCCAGAGAGCTACACTAGCGTCAGACCATGAAACCCTGGAGGTCTCCTCGGGGAATATTCGTGTCAGAGCCAAGATGTCCAACACTGCAAAAGCGATCCTGAAAGTCCAGGTAGACGATATAGAACCCCCACCCTATTCCTAAGACATGTGAGTGAAGACACCTTTGCTGTCAAAAGCTTCCCTCGTGAGATTTTCATCAAGGATGAAGGTAGAGATCTCACTGTGCTACCTCTTTGGTGATCACAGGTGGTGGTTGATGATAAAACTGGTGGGAGATGGCACCACCAGCAGCCCGGTTGCTCTTAACTGTCCTACAGCTTCAATGACTTTGCCAATAAGCTAACAGCAGCTTGTAGAGTGCTATCTCACGCTTATGGGTGATAACTAATAAACAATGCTCCAACCCTTGTACGCTGCATATGTCCTCCTTGCAGAGATGCTTAGCGTGTGGATAAGGATGCCTACAGAGCATCACAGCAAGATGCAGTGATACCCCCCTGCCACCATGCCCTCCCTCTGCTCTGCCCCGTGCTTTTTTCCTAGCTCAGGCAGCCATCCCAGCTCTGTTTGGGATGTCTGGGGACAGCCTAAAAGCTGACGGACAGCAGCTCCGGTTCTGTTGCTCAGCCCATGCCAGGAGGAGTGACCCTTGTCAGCAGGGGACATCTATTTGTGCCACCCCTGCAGCCCCTAGGCACCGCTTCAACTTTGCCCCTTGCACTGTAGGGAAATGCCTGCACAAAATCACCTCTGGAATGTCTCATCCTCCCACTCCCCACCACTCTGCCCGTGGGTGGAGGCGCACGCTGATCTCCAGTGCTTCCTTCCCAGAAGTCAGGCACCACAGGAGAAACACAAGGGCGAGAGGGGCTGGCTTTTGCAAAATGATGCTTCCAGGCCAACGTGTAAATAAATACACACTGGAGGACGAAGTGTCAGGTGGAGCCTGCTGCAGTGGAGCTCAGGCTAACAGAAAGCACGTCATGGTTTCCTGGAAGGGGGCCTTGGTTTTGTGCTTCAGCCGAGCTCCTCCCCTCTGCTTTCCCAGCACCCTGCTCCACCATCCCTCCCCGAGCCAGCAGCCACTGGGACAAAAGGGGGATTTCGGCTTGGCTTCCCTTCCCTCACCCTTTCCCTCCCTTCTTTAAATCTCACATGTTCACTAGCTGTGACATCAGAAAACAAACACAAAAGGAAACAAAACAAAACAAACAAACAAACAAAAAAAGAATTCCTCCTCAGAAAAAGCAAGCAAGCAAACAAAAAAACAAACAAACAAACAAACAAACAACAAAAAGCAAAAAAAAGCCCACGCAGGAGCAGGGGTGTTGGGGGGTGCTGCTGCCTGTGGGCGATCCATGTTAGAACAGAACTTAAAGATCAGGTTGGAAGGACAGCATTCCAGAGGAGGGACCCCCTGTTGGGGCAGGGGCAGGGAGTGAGTGTGGAGGAGTGGTGGAGAATAAGCGTTAGGTACTAACTGCAGCCCCCATTCCCCCATCCCTGTGCACTGTTTGGGGGGAGGAGGCAGAATGAGATGGATGACTGGGGAAAGTGTTTGTTGTTTGCTTTTAGTTCCCACTGCTCTCCACTGTCATTCATTCGCAATAAATCACAGCAATCTTAGCCAAGCTGCATCTGTTTTGCCCATGCAAGTAACTGGTGGGAGATCGCCCCATTCTTAGCTTAACCCGTGAGTTTTTCAGTGCTTCAGAGAGGTTTTTCCCTTTTGCAAGGTGAAACCTGTTCCCACCTGCAAGGAGCAGAGTGAAAAGCCACCATGTGGCTTCTGGTAGCCTGTTGACATGATGTCCAGTGCCACCAGGGTGGCAGGACAGAAAGCCCCAGCCCAGCCTGAGCTTTCTGCAATGTGCAGCACAGCCCTACAGGTCATCACAGCCTCTGGATCTGCGGTGGCTCCGTCTCTGTGAAGCCTGCAAGTGTGGCAGGGCTCTCCAGAAGAGCATCATCTCTGCCGGAGGTGCTGCAGTAGAGTATCTCCATCCCCACTGCGTGGGGCTGGTGGTACCATCCCTATTCTGCCTCCCACCGGTTGCCTGTGATCATCCCTGCCCTGCAGCCCCCATGTCCACCACTCCCCAAGTTCCCAAGACTGTGGAGCCCCCGTGCCTCATGTCACCAGCACATTTCATCATCAAACCCCAATGGCATAAACAAAGGCAGGATAAGAACAGTGTCCCATCTCCAACAGCCAGGAAAGGGACAGGTCCCATCCCATGTCCTGCTTGGGGGCTTCTTCTCCAGGCTGGTGAGGACCCTGGCTGTCTGCTGGTGTTTTCTGGGTGCTGAGGGTGCAGGTGAGGGGCTGCCCCAGCTACCCCACATTTCTATTCCCCACATGAGCTGTGCCCCCAGGTCACCCCAGCTTTGACCATCGGTATTCAGAGCAGACAACGCCTACAGCAGGGAACCCATCCCCACCTCCCCTCCTCTTCCTCACCACACTCCTTCCCAGCACAGGCATAGAAGTGGAGACCTTCTGTGCCCAAACACCTTGGGGTGCAGGAGCAGGGGCTCTGTGGAGCCCCTTTTTGTCTTTGGAGAGGGGAATTCACCAGTTTTAAATGTTTTGAGGTCATACGCACCCAGGTGCCCAGGAGAGAAGCCGGGACCATCAGCAGACATCAAACAATCATGGGCCCAGTACCGGTCCCCTGATCTGGGTTTTGACTCCCTTATCAACCAGTTTCCCACCTGCCAAACTATCTTCTCCCTTTGTCCACACAACCACAGCTTGCCTTGAAGAACACTACAGCACACAGCCTTGAATGAAGCCTTATCACTGCCAACCACGGTGATGGGCCAGAATGCTTCACCCTTGGTAAGTCACTGCTGGAGACCCTAGCAGACCCAGCACAGCTGACCCAAAGTGGCCAAAGGGGTATTCCATACCAAAGTCATGCTAAACAATTAATATGGGGGGCTGGCTGGGGTGGGGGGAGCGGGTGCTCAGGGATAGGCTGGGCATCGGTCAGCGGGTGGTGAGCAATTGCATTGGGCATTGCTTGTTTTGTACACATTATTAGTAGTAGTACTATTATTGTTATTATTATCATTATCATTATTTTCCTGTCATAATAAAGTGTCTTTATCTCAACCCACAGGCTTCATTGTCTTATTTCTCTCCCCCATTCTGGAGACGGAGGGTGAGTGAAAGGCTGTGTGGTACTGAGCTGCTGGCCGGTTGAAACCACACCACCAGTTCACCCTTCACATTTATCAGAGGGGGCACACTTTTTTTTCTTTTTTTTCTGAGCAATGTACCTATAGAAACCCTTCTTGCTATTTTTTGCACCCCTTGCCGAGCTCAGTTTTATCTGTACCTTTCCTGATCCCATCCCTGCACATCCAGACAGCATTCCTGGACTCTTCCCAGGCCATGTGTCCCTGCTTCCACTGCCTTTGCATCTCCTTCTTGCACCTCACTTTGACCAGCAGGTCCTTGCTCAGCCATGCCTGTTTCCTGCCTTCCCTGCTTGATTTCTTCCAGATGGGGAGCTCTTTTGCTTTAAGACAAGCGTCCTTAAAAATTTGCAAGCTCTGATCATTTCCTCCATCCCAGGGGATCTCATCCACTGGTTCTTTAACAGACGGAATTTCTCTCTTCTAAAGTTGAGGGTCCTGGCTTTGCTCTTTGCCAGGCCCAAGATCAGAAATTCAACCAGGGCATGGTCATTGCAGCCCAGACTGCCTCCAGTCTTAACCTCTTTAATGAGTTTGTCTTCATTGGTGAGCACCAGGTCCAGTAAAACTTCTCTGGTTGGTTTCTGTAGTAACTTGTTATGTTCAATGGTAAAGAAGTTTGGTAGGCCCTAAACTCCCTTGTGTTACATCTTGTCCTCAGGTATCACAGGGGCTGGGGGCGGCCGGCTGGGCTGGACCCAGTTCAGCACTGAGTCCAGTCACGTTCAATATATTGAATTATCATGAGCACAGATAGCATGGCACACCTTGAGGCTAGTAGATTAATGACTGCCATAGTTTACTGAAGCAACAGGAGTACGGATTCTTTTGGATTCCTGGTGATAAGAAGGCTGTATGCCAAGCACATGCAGATACCAAGAATATGACCAATGCAACCTACTACATACAAGTTAACTTACGAAACAACTCTATAGACAATGTTAGGTTTCCTGGGGAAGCACTCATTATACCCAAGGGTTTGAATCTCACTCAGTAGGCATCCCTGCTGGGGGGGAAGAGAGGTTGAACCTGTTGACTGATGCCAGAAGCCAGTGATGTCCTTCCAACTTGATGGTATTTTCCCTAACATTTTTTTTCTCTCGAGCCATTTCTATACTATTTTCCTACCTTTAGGTGGAGCATGAGTGACTCTGGTCAAATGTACCCTTGTATAAATCCGTATAAACTTAGAAATTGGTATAAATTTATAAATTGGTATTAATCTTTTTTCATGTTTAACGGCCTAGGCTTAGAGAAATCCAGAGCACATGCTCAGTGGTCACACTCTGGAGGTGAGTAGCCTTTGGAGTGGAGGTGTGTTTTGACATTATAACAAGAGTATAACGAGCAAAGCTCACCCAGAGGACACGATTTGGTTATCAGCCCACCAATTCCATGGTATCACCAGGTTTCCCATCACTGCAGTGATAGCACAGAGCCTGCACACGATGTGTCTTGGTTTCAGTCAGAACAGAATTAATTTTCTTCCTAGTAGCTGGTGGAATGCTGTGTTTTGGCTTAAGATGAGAAGAGTGCTGATAACACCCCGATGCTTTAATTGTTGCAGAGCAGTGCTTATACCAAGCCAAGGACATCTCACCCTTTTGCTTTGTCCTGCCAACAGGCAGGCTGGGGGTGCAGTAAGAGCTGGGAGGGGACAGACCCAGGACAGGTGACTCAAACTAGCCAAAGGGGTATTCCATACCATCTGACGTCATGCTAAACAATATATAGGGGTGGCTAGCCGGGGGAGGGGGCCGGACTGCTCGGGGTGAGGCTGGGCATCGGTCAGCGGATGGTGAGCAATTGCATTGTGCATCGCTTGTTTGTACATACTATTATTACTTACCTATTATCACCATTGTATTATTATTATTATTGTTATTATTATTTTTGTTATTATTATTTTCCTGTCTTATTAAACTGTCTTTATCTCAACTCATGGGCTTCACTTTCCATTTCTCTCCCCCGTCCCAGAGAGGGAGGGGGGAGGGTGAGAGAACGGCTGCGTGGTGTTTGGCTGCCGGCCGGGTTAAACCACAACAGTCTTTTTGGCGCCCAACGTGGGGCCCGAGAGGTTGAGATAATGGCAGATCTGACCAGAGTGTGTTAAACTAAAATTGGTGTAAGTATTAGACCTGCTTAATAGTCACTTGTCATAATGCTGATTGCTTTAATCTCAACTCTGCTGCACCTGTTTTCCAAATTGAGTATTATAGTACATTATTTTCCGTATTTGCTCTCTGTCGTGTTGTTTATCCTCTCCGGGCCCTGGTCTCAGATCATTATGGTACTGAGTGTTGTAGCAATGGCTTATGAGATGATGAGATATCTGGTCATGACTCTAACTTGGTATTTGTACTCAGTAACATCGTCGACTCTGTACTTTGGAAACTGTATCTTGGGAACTATTAGCAATTATACCTATTGTTTTTTTCCATTAGGGAGTCAATCTGTGGAGGGGAAAGAGGAAGATATTTTTTCTTACTTGAATACTCTCCCTTTCTCCTTCACCACCCTCTTATCCTCCGAGCTCTCCAAGATATTGAATATTCTTGGGATACTCAGACCAGCATAGTCTTGTTGTTCTGCCTCCTGAATGCACTTCGGATTCTGCTTAAAGTTAAACAACTACTTAGGAAGCTCATCCGGAGATCTGCCCGGAGGCAGTATAGTTGTGGGTGGCAGGGAGTATGGGAGGATATGGGCAGGCATCTAGAGCAGTTGGCACCCCCAGTGTTTTGAAAATTCACCCCTGAACAATTGCAAAATCCTCAAAAACTGGCAGAATGCTTGAAAAAAAGGTGTCATGATTCTGGCAGTTCCAAAGTGACACAAATCATTGTAACATGCTGGGGCCTGGCTCATGCCTATCGAGCTGCCATGGATACTGCTATCAACTTAGTGACAGACCCTGTGGCCACTCCAAGTCCCGTGACAGATCCAACGGCCACTGTGACCCCTATGGTGGACTCTGCAGCCGCTCCAGTCCCAGCTCCAGGTCCAGCTTCTGCAGACGCTCCAGTCCCAGCTCCTGCAGCCGCTCCAGTCCCAGCTCCTGCAACTGCTCCAGTCCGAGCTCCTGCAGCCACTCCAGTCCCAGCTCCTGCAGCTGCTCCAGCTTCTGTGGCTGTGTCAGAGAAACGAGCAGTAGCAGTGCAAGTTGACCCTGCAGGGGTTATTCCAACACCTGTAGCAGACCCTGTAACGAGGTCAGAGAAACGAGCTATAGCAGTGCAAGTTGACCCTGCAGAGGGTATTCCAACCTCTGTGGCAGATCCTGTAACAAAGTCAGAGAAACGAGCAGTAGCAGTGCAAGCTGCCCCTGTAGAGAAGGTGAAAAAAATGGTATAGAGATTCAGGTCGTTTAGAACGCAGAGAGTCTTCTGCCAAATCTAGGTATAGAGACGACGGAGATGACGACGACGCTGGGCCATCAAGGATTCAGGAGGAGGAAGATGAGGATGCCGAAAAATCAACAGTAACTACCCAAAGTCTAAACGAGCGCGAGCTACGAGATGTGTGAAAAGATTTTGGTCGTTGTATAGGTGAGCAGCTTGTCACCTGGCTGCTCCGATGCTGGGACACTGGAGCCAATTGTGTGGAATTAGACGGCAGGGAAGCCAAGCGGCTGGGATCCCTTGCTAGAGATGCAGGCATTGACAAAGCAATTGCAGATGGAGCACAATCTCACAGCCTCTGGAGGTGTCTCCTCTCAGCTGTGAGGGAAAGGTATCCCTTCAAGGAAGAACTTTGATGTCTACCAGGCAAGTGGACCACTATGGAGAAGGGAATCCAGTACCTGAGGGAATTAGCCGTACGGGAAGTGATTTATGAGGATCCAGACCTCAGACAAACATCCAAAGACCCAGATGAAGTCAGGTGTACACGACCCATGTGGAGGAAGTTTGTACGGAGTGCACCATCATCATATGCCAGCTCATTGGCAATAATGGCCTGGAAAGAGGATGAGGAACCCACAGTGGATGAAGTGGCTAAACAACTCCAGAAGTACGAAGAAAGTCTCTCCTCTTCCTTACAGGCCTGTGTCTCAGCTGTGGAGAAACTTTCTGAAGAGTTCCACCAACTTAAAGAGAATCTATCTTCCTCCCCACCTGAACCAAACAGTGTCCACCGACCAAAAGAGAACACTGTGGAGAAACTTTCTGAAAAGTTTCACCAACCTGAAGAGAGATTATTCTCCTCTGTACCTGTACAAAGCAGTGTCTCAGCTATCAGGGGTAGGCGTTCATCCACACAAGGAAGACGATATGGTGGGTACTCACCCCGTGCCACCCTATGGTTTTACTTACGAGACCATGGAGAGGACATGAGAAAATGGGATGGAAAATCTACCGCGACCCTAGAGGCACGGGTACGTGAGTTGCAAAAGAAAACAATCGGGAAAAAGGGATTCTCTGAAAAGTTCGCTGCTCCAACTTCCAGCAGACAGTCCTTCAAACACAGAAATGAAGAAGATTCTGACCAGGATTAGGGAGGCCCTGCCTCCAGCCAGGGGGAGGAAAGGGACAATCGAGTTTATTGGACTGTGTGGATTCGATGGCCTGGCACGTCACACGCACAGAAGTATAAGGCTTTAGTAGACACTGGTGCACAATGTAATGCCATCAAGATATAAAGGACCAGAGCCCATCTGTATTTGTGGAGTGACGGGGATCTCAGCAGTTGACTGTATTGGAGGCTGAAGTAAGTCTGACTGGGAATGAGTGGGAAAAGCACCACATTGTGACTGGCCCGGATGCTCCATGTATCCTTGGCATAGGCTATCTTAGAAAAGGATATTGCAAGGACCCAAAAGGGTTCCGGTGGGCTTTTGGTATAGCTGCCTTAGAGACAGAGGGCATTAAACAATTATCTACCTTGCCTGGTCTCTCAGAGGACCCCTCTGTTGTGGGGTTGCTGAGGGTCGAAGAACAGCAAGTGCCAATCGCTACCACAACTGTGCACCGGCGGCAATATCGCACTAACCGAGACTCCCTGATTCCCATCCATAAGCTAATTCGTCAATTGGAGAGCCAAGGAGTGATCAGCAAGACTCATTCACCTTTCAATAGTCCCATATGGCCAGTGCGAAAGTCTAATGGCGAGTGGAGACTAACAGTGGACTATCGTGGCCTGAACGAAGTCACGCCACCACTGAGTGCTGCAGTGCCAGACATGCTGGAACTTCAGTACAAACTTGAATCAAAGGCAGCCAAGTGGTACGCCACAATTGATATCGCTAATGCATTTTTCTCCATCCCTCTAGCAGCAGAGTGCAGGCCACAATTTGCTTTCACTTGGAGGGGAATCCAATATACTTGGAATCGGCTGCCCCAGGGGTGGAAACACAGCCCTGCCATTTGCCATGGACTGATCCAGTCTGCGCTAGAGCAGGGGGAAGCTCCTGAACACCTGCAGTACATCGATGACATTATTGTGTGGGGTGACAGAGCAGAGGAAGTTTTCGAGAAAGGGAAGAAAATAGTCCAAATCCTTCTGAAAGCCAGTTTTGCCATAAAACAAAATAAAGTCAAAGGACCTGCATGAGAGATCCAGTTTTTAGGAATAAAATGGCAAGATGGACGTCGTCAAATCCCAATGGATGTGATCAACAAAATAGCAGCTATGTCTCCACCAACTAGCAAAAAAGAAACACAGACTTTCCTAGGTGTTGTGGGTTTTTGGAGAATGCACATCCCAAATTACAGTCTAATTGTAAACCCACTCTACCAAGTAACCCGTAAGAAGAATGAGTTTGAATGGGGCCCTGAACAACGACAAGCCTTTGAACAAATCAAGCAGGAAATAGTCCATGCAGTAGCCCTTGGGCCAGTTCAAACAGGACCAGATGTAAAGAATGTGCTCTACACTGCAGCCGGGGAGAACGGCCCCACCTGGAGCCTCTGGCAGAAAGAACCTGGGGAAACTCGAGGTCGGCCCCTGGGGTTTTGGAGTCGGGGATACAGAGGATCTGAGGCCCGCTATACTCCAACTGAAAAGGAGATATTGGCAGCATATGAAGGAGTTCGATCTGCTTCGGAGGTGGTCAGTACTGAAGCGCAGCTCCTCCTAGCACCCCGATTGCCGGTACTAGGCTGGATGTTCAAGGGAAGGGTCCCCTCTACGCATCATGCAACTGATGCTACATGGAGCAAGTGGGTTGCACTGATTACTCAGCGGGCTCGAATAGGAAACCCCAGTCGCCCAGGAATATTGGAAGTGATTATGGACTGGCCAGAAGGCAAATACTTTGGGATATCATCAGAGGAGGAGGTGGGTCGTGCTGAAGAAGCCCCACTGTACAACCAGTTACCAGAGAGTGAAAAGAAATATGCCCTGTTCACTGATGGGTCCTGTCGTATTGTGGGGAAGCATCGGAGATGGAAGGCTGCTGTATGGAGTCCTACACGACGAGTTGCAGAAGCTGCTGAGGGAGAAGGTGAATCGAGTCAGTTTGCAGAAGTGAAGGCCATTCAGCTGGCTTTAGACATTGCTGAACGAGAAAAATGGCCAGTTCTCTATCTCTACACCGATTCATGGATGGTAGCAAATGCCCTGTGGGGATGGTTACAGCAATGGAAGCAAAACAACTGGCAGCGTAGGGGCAAACCCATCTGGGCTGCTGCATTGTGGCAAGATATTGCTGCTCGGGTAGAGAACCTGGCTGTGAAAGTACGCCATGTAGATGCTCATGTGCCCAAGAATCGGGCTACTGAAGAACATCAAAACAACCAGCAGGTGGATCAGGCTGCTAAGATTGAAGTAGTTCAGGTGGACCTGGATTGGCAGCATAAAGGTGAATTATTTATAGCCCGATGGGCCCATGACACCTCAGGACATCAAGGTAGAGATGCCACATACAGATGGGCTCGTGATCGAGGGGTGGACTTGACCATGGACGCTATAGCACAGGTTATTCATGACTGTGAAACATGTGCTGCAATCAAGCAAGCCAAACGGTCAAAGCCTCTTTGGGATGGAGGACGATGGCTGAAATATAAATATGGAGAGGCCTGGCAGATTGATTACATCACACTCCCTCAAACTCGCAATGGCAAGCGCCACGTACTTACAATGGTGGAAGCAACCACCGGATGGCTGGAAACATATCCTGTGCCTCATGCCACCGCCCGGAACACTATCCTGGGCCTTGAAAAGCAAGTCCTATGGTGACATGGCACCCCAGAAAGAATAGAGTCAGACAATGGAACTCATTTCCGAAACATCCTTATAGACACTTGGGCCAAAGAACATGGTATTGAGTGGGTGTATCACATCCCCTATCATGCACCAGCCTCCAGGAAAGTTGAACGATACAATGGACTGTTAAAGACTACCTTGAAAGCAATGGGCGCTGGGACATTCAAAAATTGGTACACGCATTTGGCAAAGGCCACCTGGTTAGTCAATACTAGGGGATCTGCCAACCGAGCTGGACCTGCCCAATCAAACCTGTTACGTACTGTAGATGGGGATAAAGTTCCCGTAGTGCATGTAAGAAATATGCTGGGTAAAACAGTCAGAGCTACTCCTGCCTCAGGAAAAGGCAAACCTCTTCGTGGAATTTTTTTCGCTCAGGGACCTGGATACACTTGGTGGGTGATGCAAAAGAACGGAGAGGTCCGGTGTGTACCTCAAGGAGATTTAATACTGGGTGAGAATAGCCCATGAACTGAATTGTACCATGTTATTTATTATATAATACTGTATGTTATCACTACCATGACTACTATAGGTGACTGATTAGAATGTATGGAAAAGAGTGTAACCTGAGCATGACAGAAATGGTATGGAATAAGGGGTGGATAGATGTCCTGGTTTCAGTTAGCACAGAATTAATTTTCTTCCTAGTAGCTGGTGGAATGCTGTGTTTTGGCTTAGGATGAGAAGAGTGCTGATAACACCCCGATGTTTTAATTGTTGCAGAGCAGTGCTTATACCAAGCCAAGGACATCTCAGCCTTTTTAGGGGGTTAGGCTGAGCATCGGTCAGCGGGTGGTGAGCATTGTGCATCACTTGTTTGTACATATTATTAGTGATAGTACTATTGTCATCATTGTATTATTATTATTATTATTGATATTATTTTTTTCCTGTCTTATTAAACTGTCTTTATCTCAACTCACGGGCTTCACTTGCCATTTCTCTCCCCCGTCCCAGAAAGGGAGGGGGGAGGGTGAGCGAACGGCTGCGTGGTGTTTGGCTGCCGGCCGGGCTAAACCACGACAGTCCCTCAAAACAAGGAAAACCAAAATACATTTAGACCAATTTTTTCAAGTGAACAGGCTTCAGGATGAATTTACATTACTATAAATAAATAAATAAATAAATAATAATATTTTTTTTTTAAATAGCGAATAGTTGAATTGCAGGCTCTTTGTTGGAGCAATTTTGAGTAAGGCTGTGCATTCAGAGCACCATGGGCCAGAAATGTTGCATTCACAAATCTTGGTTGGCTTTATTGAATGAACAGCCTTACCACAGCATAAGGAACAGAAGAGGTCCTTTATTTTCCTTTATTTCTGCACACCTCTATCCTGCTTCCTCAGATCAGTCTGGCCCAAGCAGATCAACCCCACAGCATTTACTACCCCTCAGAGGGCTAGCATTTCCACTTCCCCGTTTGTCAGACCTTTGTCAGACCTTTGTCAGTCTTTCCAAATCACCCACCGCTTCTTCCGGGCATTCCCACAAGGTGCAGGGCCTGTTGGCCTGGCTGCCTCACTTGAAGTCTTGCCCAGCTCTTCCTCAGTTGTCTCGGTTGAGACCTCTGGCAGCCGATGCAGTAACTCCAGCAGCTGCTGGGAATACACCCTGCAACTTAATGGCCATGCCTGAGGAAGTGTACACTGAGATGAGGAAGATGCTAAAACTCATCTGAATTAATATTTAGCTACATATATGGTAAAATATCCTGATTATCAGGGAATGTAGATGAGAAACTTATGAGAAGCAGATGTAAAAGTGAAGATATCGTTCAAGGCCAACGCATAAGGGAAGGATGAACAACTCACTGGCAGAAAATAAGGCAAAGATAAGCAAAAAACTCCTAAATACTGTCCAACATAAGGTCAAAGTCCAGGAAGGTAAAAAGTTTAACCTCCTCTTCCTTGTTGCCTTCATCCTGAAATACCCCTGCCCTTGAACACCAGACTACATTGCGCAAGCACAACCAGGAGGAGCTAAGGGCGGGGAGTTTGGAAATGAGCACTACTAGGAAGAGGTCCGCCTTCTCAGGGAAAAGAATGAATATGTATTAGAGCTCATGTAATATGTAGCAGTATTCACATATAAAATTGTGAGAGAACGCTGGGCAGCTGCACACTTTTTGAGGGAAGCTATTCCCAGTGCGCCCGGTGCACTGCAATAAAGTATAACTACTTTACAACCCTATGGTTGTGGAGTCACTTCCACATGTCAGCATTACTAGGACAAGGATACGAAGGACCTCGACCCTCCCAGAGCAGCGGCTGGAGCCATTCACCAGCCGGAGCTGGGCTGCTTATGGAATTCAAAAGACACATGCAGGTCAGACACGGAAAAGTGGAAGACAAGACCTTGAGTGGTAGCCAGGTACAATGTGATGTGAAGGCTCCCGTTGGCATAAACACAGGTATCTAATCCCATTTGATGTGTTCTCAGGCATCCAAAGAAACCATGAGGAGGGAACAGACAGGATACAGGGACAAATGGAAGACCTACACCAGTCTGGAGTTCATTCAACATTCATTAGCTGTATCAACAAGGCCACCCTGGACTTGAACAGGAGGGGGTGGCTCAGCCACGTAGTTCACGTGGAGAAACCTGAACATAGACCTTAAGTTTTGTGCTATGGAAACATAGAGCGGGAGCCTGGCAGTCCATCAAGACTACATGGACAAAAGGTAGTGAGAAGGGTCAATGTGTAAAGGGACCTGAAAATAGGTCTCTATACAGAAGCAAGAGACACGAGCAAAATAGAGCTATCCATAGGCTTCCCATAAGAGACACAGCAACATACTGAGTCCAGCAGGGCTGCCAACATTGCTCCTTCCAGAGCTGCACCATGAAGCAAGGTGGGGGTTGGTCTGTTCTCCCACCTGCCTGGAGACAGGACGAGGGGGAATGGGCTTAAGTTGCGCCAGGGGAGTTTTAGGTTGGATCTTAGGAAGAACTTCGTTACTGAAAGGATTGTTAGGCATTGGAACGGGCTGCCCAGGGAAGTGGTGGAGTCACCATCCCTGGAGGTCTTTAAAAGACGTTTAGATGTAGACCTTAGTGATATTGTTTAGTGGAGGACTTCCTAGTGTTAGCTCAGAGGTTGGACTCGATGATCTTGAGGTCTCTTGCAACCGAGAAATTCTGTGCTTCTGTGATGAAGGAATGAAGGTGGCTTACCTGCACACACCACACTGGCAGCTTCTCGGTGGTTACAGTTGTTTTCGCCCCATGGCCTGGCCCTGCACTCAGAGAGGGCAGCCTCTGAGCCTGTGCAGTTCACATCATCAAGCCAGATGGGGTCATTCCCCAGCCCAAACTGAGCTGCATGCGGAGCCCAGATAGCTGTACCACAGCCCAGTTGCTGGCACACCACTTGTGCATCATCCAGGTCCCAGTCATCATCACACACACTTCCCCATTGCTGGTTATGCAGCACCTCGACTCTCCCAGAGCAGCGGTTTGAGCCATTCACCAGCCGGACCTCAGGAGGCTCTGAAATGGAAAGAGGCAGAGCACGTCATCTCTTGGTGGCAGACCTGGTAAAGGAGAGACCAAGTGCCTGATATGACAGCGAGGGGGAATCCCCACTTGTTCAGCATCGGTCTAGCCTTGGAGTTCAAGATTCACATGTGGGAAGAGCAGTGACATAGAGAAGAAAGGAAAAGCAATCCACTGAGCTCCTGCAGTGTTGGAACCCACAAGCTCATGGGCAGATGATCAACAGCTACCTGAGCACACCACACCGGCATCTTCTCCATGGTGGCAGAGGTGGACTCCTTCGGGCCTGGCCCTGCACTTGGAGAGGGCAGCTTCTGTCCCCGTGCAGTTGACCTTGGCCAGCCAGATGGGACCATGTCCCTGGCCAAAGTAAGCCAAGCCTGGAGCTGTAGTTGCTGTCCCGCAGCCCAGCTGCCAGCACACCACTTCTGCGTCACGCAGGTCCCAGGCATCGTCACACACCGTCCCCCATTGGCGCTGCTCAAGGACTTCAACTCTCCCAGCACAGCGGCTTGGGCCATTCACCAACCAAACCACCTCTGGTTCTGAAACAAAGGAATACACACACACACAAAAAAAAAAAACAAAAAAAAAAAACCTTCAGGAAGAGTTGGTGGAGACAAGCTTGGGCATGGGATCTTGCAAGAGATGGTGACTCTGTGCTCTGAGCTCCCTGATATCATGCCTTTACTAGATGGGGATTCCCATGAGACTCAGCACAGTTTTTTGCACTATGGGAGCTCCGCAAGAAGCTCAATGACTATTCACTCAAGCTGAAAATGAGCCAGGAAAAATGGGAGAAGCAGCAGTGATGGGATCCTCCTCGCAACGCTTCTTGGCAGCAGGAACCTTATTATCATCCCCTGGCCTTCTAAAGAAGACACGTCCGTGTCTAAGCAGCCATGTAACCATGCCACGTACAAGCCTGTAACTGTGCTTCCCCCATCTGCATCAGCATCTTCAATGGAAGCATTTGAGTAAGAGAAAGACCTGGACATATTCAGAAGAAGGTAAAAACAGGATTCATCCCAGAAAGTGTTTCCTGTGGGTAATGCCAGGATATCCATATTCAAACCATAAACATAAGAATGAGTTTCAAAGGTCTGCTAGGGTGACTGAATCTCCCTCAGAGGACACATGCAATGAGGAAATATTTTTTTTAAATTACATTTATTTACTCTAGCAAAAATGTTTGGAGCTGGAGCTTCATTTAGGCTCGTACCCTGAGGTCCCAATTAAAGCTAGCTGGGGGAAAAGTGGGTGCTTCACCTGGAGTCCTTGATGCTAAGGTGGGGAGAAGTATGTCCTAGGAGAGTTCAATTCTCACTGAGACCCTCATAAAACCAGAGGATGGGATGGGATGGGATGGGATGGGATGGGATGGGATGGGATGGGATGGGATGGGATGGGATGGGATGGGGTAGAATTGGGGTAGAGTAGAGTAGAGTAGAGTAGAGTAGAGTAGAGTAGAGTAGAGTAGAGTAGAGTAGAGTAGAGTAGAGTAGAGTTTTCTCAAAAAAAACGTGTCCTCAGCCTCTCCTCACAGAACATGCCATCCAGCTCTTTTACCAGCTTTGCTGCCCTCCTCTGGACACAATCTTCACATCCTTTTGATGTGGGGACCAAAACTGCACACAATATTCAAAGTGAGGCTTCAGTAATATATAGCAGGAGAATCACCCCTTTTATTTATTTATTTATTTATTTATTTATTTATTTATTTATTTATTTATTTATTTATACCAGCTGTCTATGCTGTATTAAAAGCATCCCAAAATGATGTTTGCCCTCTCGGCTGCCACGCACCCTGCTGGCTCACACTCAACTTGCTGTTGACCAGCACCCCCAGATCTCTTTCTTCAGGGCTGAAGGTAAGATCTTCCTCACCATATAGGTGAGGAAAGGAAAGTCTCCTTTCCCCTGCCAAAATAAGGAATTCTAAGGAGCAGGTCCTTTACATACATGGAAGAGCTTGCTCCAGCTGAAGTCTGTCTGTCCCCAAGGCCACTATCAGAAATTGTGTTGATAACACCTGACCCCTCACACTAAAAGACACATAAAATACACAGTCTGTATTCTGGGAGTATCATGTAAAGAATGAGGGGGTTCCAGAAATCATGAATGAACTGCTGAGGTTTAGTTATAAGCATGTCCAGGTTATGGGTGCCCCATTGCATTGATTCTGACCCCCAGTATAAGTGAATTCAGGGATTTTCCTGGCTGATCTCTGAACCATGGGATGCTTTGGCACAACACCCTGAGCCTTTCCCTGTGCTTACACTTCAGGCTTTCAGCAAATAGTATAATGTATACTATATGTATAATAGTATAATATATATATATATGTATAATGTATACTATATGTATAATAGTATACCTCGGCCTTCCTCCTCAATTTAGCCTGACTAAAAACATATAAGGTGCAGCAGCTTGTCTGAAAGGAAATGAAAGGATGTCTCTTGCCCCATTTATCCATCATGTCTTTTGGAAAAGCTCCTCTCTGGCAAGTGAACGGAGCTGTCCGTGCCAAGACGTTTTTCTTTCATGACACAGCCACCCATTTCCCACACTTCCTATTGCTGCATCACAGCCCGTGAATATTGCAGCCCATAAATTTCACATCCTAACAGAAACCCAATCAGCAAGTCTGTCCATAATTAACCCTTTGCACCAGGGTTTCCAAGATCTCATGCAATCTTGCACACATGCAAGACTCATTGCGCACATATGTCCCACTTTCCAGCCAAGAAAAAGCTTCCTTGTTGCAGCACCCACACCAGCTCCTTCTGCAGTCCCTGTGTTCTGCCAAGACCCAAGACATAGCTGAAACTGTCACAGAAATCTCCTGTGAACCTTTTTTTTATTTCTTATATTATTCTGCTTGCGAAAAAGTGGTTCCTAGAAGCAGGCAGCCTCTTGTGAGCGGAGATGTTCGTTGCTGAATACTAACTGACTAAATGCTGGCATCTTGTGCTCTTTGCTGGGATGCTCTGCAACCTTTTTCTGCATCCAGATGCCTTCATATGCACCCACCAGAGCCCTTCCTCCTCTTAGTGCCCCAAGGACTGCATCCATTCAGCTCCTGCTCTCTGAGAGCCTTCAGCCCCTCTCAGGGAGACACACATGAATTCTAAGTATGTCACAGAGAGCTAGGGTGTTTTGTTGTTGTTGTTTGTTTTGTTTTTGTGTTTTGTTTGTTTGTTTGTTTCTACAAATATACCAAATGCTACAAACATCTGGGATTTTTAACATCTTTGGCCGTGGCACGGACAGTGGGATTGAGCAAGTTAGCTAGTGACACCATCTGTGTGTTCAGTCAACATGCTGAAGGGAAGGGATGCCATCCACAGGGTCCTGGACAGGCTTGAGAGGTGGCCTTGTGCAAACCTCATGAAGTTCAACAAGGCCAAGGGCTAGGTTCTGCATCTGGTCTGGGGCAATCCAAAGCACAACTACGGGCAGAGGATGGATTGAAAGCAGTCCTAAGGAGAACAGCCTGGGGGTTTTGGTTGACGAGAAGCTCAACATGAGCTGGGAATGTGAGCTTGTAGCCCAGAAAGCCAACCGCATCCTGGGATGCATGGAAAGAAGCACGGCCAGCAGGGCAAGGGAGGGTATTCTCCTCCTCTACTCAGCTCTTGTGAGACCCCGCCTGGAGTAATGTGCTCAGTTCTGGGGCCCCCAGCATCAGAAGGACATGGACCTATTAGAACGAGTCCAGAGGAGGGCCACAGAGATGATCCAGGGGCTGGAGCACCTCTCCTGTGAAAACAGGCTAAGGGAGTTGGGGTTGTTCAGCCTGGAGAAGAGAAGGCTCTGGGGAGACCTTAGAGCAGCCTTCCAGTACCTAAAGAGGGCCTGCAGTAAAGCTGGGGAAGCTGCAGAAGGACAGGGTGACAATGTATGAACTCCATGGAATCGTAGAACCATTTAGGTTGGAAAATACCTGTAAGATCATCTAGTTCAACCTTTAACCTAGTCCTAAAATCCACCACTAAACCATGTTCTAAGTCTACTATGTTCTAAATCTGCACGTTTCTTGAATACCTCCAGGGATGGTGACTCAACCACTTCCCTGGGCAGCCTATTACAATGCCTCGCAACCCTTTCAGTAAAGAAATTTCTCCTAATATCCAATCCATACCTCTCCTGGTGCAGCTTGAGGCCGTTACTTCTTGTCCTATTGCTTGTTGCTTGGGAGAAGAGACCAACCCCAACTCCGCTACCTTCCAGAAGGTCCCAGACCTTTGTGCAGTCTCTGGACCTGCTCTAGTTCCAGTACATCCTTCCTGGGATGTGGCAACCAGAACTACTTGCAGAACAGAAGACGTGGAAAATCCAGAGTTGTATATCATGGCAAAATTAAGCCCCTTGTCTTCATCTTGACACCTTTCTTAAAGTATACAATATTTCTTTGGATTCCTTAATTCCTTAGCTGTTACGACATACAGAGGCAATGATTTCAGGCAACATGCTAGCAGTTGTGTACCAGAAAAATGAAACATTCAAAGCCAAACGTGTTGTACTATCAATTCCTTTTTGTTGCATTTCATTGATGTATAGCTAGATGGCAGGAAATCACTTCATTATTCAAGAGCAAGCACTCTCAGAAGCATTACCCCGGGACTGCTCTGTGTATGGTTTTCTGAGAGGCTGGAATACAAGATGAGGGAAACCATCAGGGACTTCTCATGTGGTTCATTTTTCTCTGCTGACACTCCCAGTGACTCTAGCAGCAGTCCAGCACAGACATCTGCACTTGAGCCCATGGAGCCTTTCCATATGGTTGAGCTCTGCCTGTGCCAGCATCTCCAGGGTTAGCTCTCCCCAGCTGCTGCAAGGCTTTTAACACAGACTCATCTTGTCCCTCCCAGCTTTTGCATTTCAGTGTCTTTTGCTAACCTGCAGCAGACAAATTCTCTCATTCTCCCCTTCAACAATGAACTAATCTATTGAAAACTGGTATAAATAATACAGGTAAAGAAGAGGTCTCAGGGAATGGTTTGAGCCAGAGTAAGTCCATCAGCCATAACAAGGACAGAGGAAGCTCACAGCTTTAATTTTTTAAGTTCAGATGCCCCAGTACTGGCAATTGCATGGCTTCAGAAATGGTTAAGTGAGAGAGGACAGGGAATGTGGGAGCAGGTCATGAAGAACTCTTCCCATTCTGAGCCTGCCCAGACTCTAACTCCCCTTCATCTGCTCATCCTTTGGTGTCCCCCATACTGAACCTCCCCAGAGGGCCTCCTGAAGAAGCTGCCTCCCATGGGATCCTCGCTGCAGTGATACTCAAGAAACATAAAAATGAAACTCCCACAGAGATGCCTGTCTGTTAGCAAGGACCCTCATTTACCACCCCACAGAGAAGGCAATGTGTTGGAGAAGTAACAGCATCCTGGGACAGCAGGGCATATTCTGGGGTTACCCCATAGCCCATTTGCAGATGACACTGAAAAGAGACTTCAGGGACAGGCTATAAAGTGCATGTGTGTAAATTGCACACTCCAAACTCAGACATTTTGGGGACCTACACACATGTGAATTTCTTTTTGCAAGGTACCCTTACTTGCCTCAGTGTTTCTAGACTCATAGACTAAGGTCCCTAGATCCCATTTCTACCATTAAGAGAGCATTATTCCACTTTTAACTCTCACTTGCCACCCTTTTAACAAAAGTACGTAAATTGTATGATGGGCTGATTGTAGATTCATAAAACCTGAGGAGCTGCTGGGTAGTGGATGGACTACTAGTCCCACCACACTGGTGGGCTCCCCTATCTCAAATGCCTCTACTTCCCAAACCCCTGCAAAGAGCCAGATGAACCTCCCTGATCACGTATCCAGCTCACATCAAACTGGAGCAATCCAGGGAAGTTTCCAGAATTTTCTTTTGTTGAGCAGATGAAGGACTGGAAGCTCTGCAGCAGCACAAGGTCACTAGCCAGCCATGGGTGGGGATCCTGCAGCTGAACTCTTCTAAACCATGCCAAGAAAATGCTGAAAAGGGAACTGTGCTTCCTAGGAAGAAGATAACCTCGTGTCAAAGTGGGTGAGAACTGCAGCTTCAGGAACGAGAACAAAGAAAAGCTAATTCTGCAAGCACTGCCTGCATTCTGGAGAAAGACCTCTCCATTACCCTGACCTCTTTAGGGTCACTAGGTCACAAGGGTAACAACCATTATCCTGCTCATTAGCAGACAGCAGGACCAGTGTATGCATCATCTCAAAGTGCCTGCAATAAGGTGCATTCCTACCTGTAACAAAAGTAATCTTCTGTTTTCTAGATTAAATCATCCCTGGGCATTCCAAGCCTTCATCTTCTAAGTCCCTATGACTCAACAGGCATCCTGTTTCCTGCTCACCTCCCCTCCTCCCCGGCCTTCCAGGTGTTCATGCTTTTAACTCATCACAGCTATCATAGCCGTCACAGCCTGAGTCCCCATGCTGAGGCTTTCTCTGATGCTTCCAAGCAGCTGTTTTGGGTTGTGTGAGATGGGCTGTATCACTAGCCACTGGAGAACCCAGCACATCTTTTTATGACCAGTGCTGCTTAAAACCCCAGCCAGCATCCCTCTGCATATCCAGCTCGCATCTCTGTGCCTTCCAAGCTCTTCTTTTGTCAGAGCACTGTTGTCTCAGGTGCCCCAGAAGACTACTCTCCAAGGACAACATGCAGAAACATTTGGGCATGCAGCAGAAGGAAGAGCTCAGCATGGTCTAGCTGCCCACACAGAGACACATCTAGTTACCTGTAGGTCCTTTGTCCTATTTGACAGTCCCATGCCAGCGTCTGAGACCTAGGACATCTAAGGTGGCTCTAAATGTCTATGTGAGGCCTCACCTGAGCTTTCAGTTGGTGGAGTTAGTAAAGCTACTCAGCTTCACAGGTGAACAGAAACAAGCCATTGCATATATGTAGGGAAAAGCTTTGCAGCCTCCATTGACTAAAAAAAAAATAAAAATAAAAAAATAAAAGAGGAGAAGAAGAAAAGAAAGAAAGAAAAAAAAAAATAGTAAAACATTGCTTATGTGTTACAGAATTATTATTTTTTTATTTTCACAAATGCACCAAGAAAAAAAAATGAAAACAGGAACCTGAAATATTTCTATGCATCACTTCTCTTGTGCACACAGACCATTTCTGCCAGCTGGTGCTTCATGCCCTGTATCACTTCGGGTGGCTGGCTGATGTGGGCATGGAGCTGACAATGGGTCAATCTCTGGTGATTTCACTCTGTAGAGAAGGGATCGTCCAGGGCCCTTCATGGTGACAGGGCTGTGCACTGGGATGGAGCTGCATCAGCTGGAGTCTTGTATCTGGGATGGTCACAGGAACTGAGCTCACTTGTTGCTGGCATCATCAGCGTGAGACTCCTTTGCCTCCACTTGCTCTGCTCCAGGCATCTAGGTGGACATGTCAGCCAGCTGGTCCATGTGTACAAAGCCTGCAGACCACAAGGATTCAGTCAGTGGGTCGATCTAGGCATCCTAGGCAGTGCTGCCTGAGTTTTCCTCCTCTTTTACAACACCATTGAGGATGCTCACTGCTTTGGAGACAGCACAAATCAAGTTGACTTGACTAATACCAGCAGCACAGGGTATACACTGTTGACTGCCAGTACTCAGACATGAAGTCTCCTTTGCAGAAACCACCCTTGATCAAACGTTTGGTCCACACGCAGCACCCTTCATCCCAAAGATTTTTCCCACCATCAAAACTACATGCTGATCCACCCACCCAAGCTTCCTCCTACATGCAAAGAGCCTACAGATGGCATTCCTTTCAACATAAAGTTTCAGCACTTGGCAAAGAAACAGGATGCAACCTGGAAAAGATATCTCCTTGGTTGGGTCACACATGGGCCTAGGAGTGACCTTGCCATGAGTGAGATAGATGGGCATGTTCTTTTGGACTCCAACACACCACTCATAGGAACATCTCTGGACAACCCAGCCCTTTGGATCTGCTCAGTCTTGGTGCCTTCCCACTGCCCTGTCCTTTTCCTGAGGTGAAAAAGCTTGAGAACAATGCTGGTAAAACTGGCAGCATCATACCCAACCCCATCCCTCATTCCCAAAAAGACAACATGCAGATGTTCAACAAAGGTGTCTCCAACCACTCAACCCTGGTTTCCAAGAGTCTCTACCACATCCTTAAAAACTCAGGCACAGACACAGTTCCTGATCCTTTCTCAGCTGTTGGATAAAGATGAAATATCCCCGATATCCTTCCCAAGGGGGAGCTGGGAACAGAGCAAAGCTCAGAGCTCCTGCTTAATGAACAAGTGGAGCAGGCAACAAAGAGGAGCATTTAAGGAGATGCTCCCACTTGAAGGACCATCCAACAACCAAGAGCATAAGTAAACCAGCTGGAAATATGATGTTAATGTGAAAGAGGGGCAGGGGACAGAAAGAGAAAAGATTAAAAGATTAGCTCCTTTATCCAGAGCTAATCGAGGAGATAATTAGCAGTACGCAAGGACAAGAAGAAACAGGCACAATGTGCACCAATAGAAATTCTCATTAGATAGCGGAAAATATTCTTTTTCCACATAAGGATGGTTAAATATTGTAACAGAGACCAGAAAGGCACCAGGACCCTCATCCCTGGGGACTTTTACATTTTCACTGGTCAAGTCCATTAACAAGGTTTAGTTGGTCTCACAGTGAATGGAGGACTAGATCGATGATCTCCAGAGATCCTTTCCAATCTGTATTATTCTGTGATATATGATTCCAAAGAGGAGACACCAAGAGAGCTTCTGTTAGGTCCCTGTGCATCACAGCTGCCTTTGCCCCAGAGGTGGACCACTTTGGTGGACCACTCAAGGGGAAGTCAAGGCCACTCAACGTGCCATTGGTCTGACTGTTCATTCTGTAGAGCAACTTATTTGCAGTGGGCATTGGCAGGGCTGGATGACTGCAAAATGGTCCTTTCTGCAAACCATATCCCACAACCACAGGTTTCTTTCCTTAAAGAAACCTGGGTGACCAGTTAAGATGGAGTGTTCTGCAGGATATACCAGATTAATAAAGGAGAGTACCTCAGTGTGGGTGGTTTCCAAGCAAGTGCATCCATTCCAGGATAATTCACTGCGTACAGATGTCCTATAGGAAAATTTCTATTTTACTGGCCATGAGGAGAACACATTATGAGATTTGTCCATTCACATGTGGGAAGAGCAGTGACATAGAGAAGAAAGGAAAAGCAATCCACTGAGCTCCTACAGTGTTGGAACCCACAAGCTCATGGGCAGATGATCAACAGCTACCTGAGCACACCACACCAGCATCTTCTCCATGGTGGCAGAGGTGGACTCCTTCGGGCCTGGCCCTGCACTTGGAGAGGGCAGCTTCTGTCCCTGTGCACTCAACACCTTGCAGCCAGATGTGGCTGGAGCCCTGCCCAAACTCAGCTGAGCCTGGAGCTGACACGGCCATCCCGCAGCCCAGCTGCCGGCACACCACCTCTGCATCTCTCAGGTTCCAGCCGTCATCACACACAGTCCCCCACTGCTGGTTACGAAGGACCTCGACCCTCCCAGAGCAGCGGCTGGAGCCATTCACCAGCCGGAGCTGGAAGCCATTCATCAGCCGGAGCTGGGCTGGTTCTGGAATTCAAAAGACACATGCAGGTCAGACACGGAAAAGTGGAAGACAAGACCTCGAGTGGTAGCCAGGTACAATGTGATGGGAAGGCTCCCGTTGGCATAAACACAGGTATCTAATCCCATTTGATGTGTTCTCAGGCATCCAAAGAAACCATGAGGAGGGAACAGACAGGATACAGGGACAAATGGAAGACCTACACCAGTCTGGAGTTCATTCAATATTCATTAGCTGTATCAACAAGGCCACCCTGGACTTGAACAGGAGGGGGTGGCTCAGCCACGTAGTTCACGTGGAGAAACCTGAACATCGACCTAAAGTGCTATGGCAACATAGTGCTATGGAAATACAGAGCAAGAGCCTGGCAGTCCATCAAGACTACATGGACCAAAGGTAGTGAGAAGGGTCAATGTGTAAAGGGACCTGAAAATAGGTCTCTATACAGAGGCAAGAGACACGAGCAAAATAGAGCTATCCATAGGCTTCCCATAAGAGACACAGCAACATACTGAGTCCAGCAGGGCTGCCAACATTGCTCCTTCCAGAGCTGCACCATGAAGCAAGGTGGGGGTTGGTCTGTTCTCCCACCTGCCTGGAGACAGGACGAGGGGGAATGGGCTTAAGTTGCGCCAGGGGAGTTTTAGGTTGGATCTTAGGAAGAACTTCGTTACCGAAAGGGTTGTTAGGCATTGGAACGGGCTGCCCAGGGAAGTGGTGGAGTCACCATCCCTGGAGGTCTTTAAAAGACGTTTAGCTGTAGACCTTAGTGATATGGTTTAGTGGAGGACTTCCTAGTGTTAGCTCAGAGGTTGGACTCGATGATCTTGAGGTCTCTTGCAACCAAGAAATTCTGTGATTCTGTGATGAAGGAATGAAGGTGGCTTACCTGCACACACCACACTGGCAGCTTCTCGGTGATTACAGTTGTTTTCGCCCCATGGCCTGGCCCTGCACTCAGAGAGGGCAGCCTCTGAGCCTGTGCAGTTCACATCATCAAGCCAGATGGGGTCATTCCCCAGCCCAAACTGAGCTGCATGTGGAGCCCAGATAGCTGTACCACAGCCCAGTTGCCGGCACACCACTTGTGCATCATCCAGGTCCCAGTCATCATCACACACACTTCCCCATTGCTGGTTATGCAGCACCTCGACTCTCCCAGAGCAGCGGTTGGAGCCGTTCACCAGCCGGACCTCAGGAGGGTCTGAAATGGAAAGAGGCAGAGCACGTCATCTCTTGGTGGCGGACCTGGTAAAGGAGAGACCAAGTGCCTGATATGACACCGAGGGGAAATCCCCACTTGTTCAGCATCGGTCTAGCCTTGGAGTTCAAGATTCACATGTGGGAAGAGCAGTGACATAGAGAAGAAAGGAAAAGCAATCCACTGAGCTCCTGCAGTGTTGGAACCCACAAGCTCATGGGCAGATGATCAACAGCTACCTGAGCACACCACACCAGCATCTTCTCCATGGTGGCAGAGGTGGACTCCTTCGGGCCTGGCCCTGCACTTGGAGAGGGCAGCTTCTGTCCCTGTGCACTCAACACCTTGCAGCCAGATGTGGCTGGAGCCCTGCCCAAACTCAGCTGAGCCTGGAGCTGACACGGCCATCCCGCAGCCCAGCTGCCGGCACACCACCTCTGCATCTCTCAGGTCCCAGTCGTCATCACACACAGTCCCCCACTGCTGGTTACGAAGGACCTCGACCCTCCCAGAGCAGCGGCTGGAGCCATTCACCAGCCGGAGCTGGGCTGGTTCTGGAATTCAAAAGACACATGCAGGTCAGACACGGAAAAGTGGAAGACAAGACCTCGAGTGGTAGCCAGGTACAATGTGATGGGAAGGCTCCCGTTGGCATAAACACAGGTATCTAATCCCATTTGATGTGTTCTCAGGCATCCAAAGAAACCATGAGGAGGGAACAGACAGGATACAGGGACAAATGGAAGACCTACACCAGTCTGGAGTTCATTCAACATTCATTAGCTGTATCAACAAGGCCACCCTGGACTTGAACAGGAGGGGGTGGCTCAGCCACGTAGTTCACGTGGAGAAACCTGAACATCGACCTAAAGTGCTATGGCAACATAGTGCTATGGAAATACAGAGCAAGAGCCTGGCAGTCCATCAAGACTACATGGACCAAAGGTAGTGAGAAGGGTCAATGTGTAAAGGGACCTGAAAATAGGTCTCTATACAGAGGCAAGAGACACGAGCAAAATAGAGCTATCCATAGGCTTCCCATAAGAGACACAGCAACATACTGAGTCCAGCAGGGCTGCCAACATTGCTCCTTCCAGAGCTGCACCATGAAGCAAGGTGGGGGTTGGTCTGTTCTCCCACCTGCCTGGAGACAGGACGAGGGGGAATGGGCTTAAGTTGCGCCAGGGGAGTTTTAGGTTGGATCTTAGGAAGAACTTCGTTACCGAAAGGGTTGTTAGGCATTGGAACGGGCTGCCCAGGGAAGTGGTGGAGTCACCATCCCTGGAGGTCTTTAAAAGACGTTTAGCTGTAGACCTTAGTGATATGGTTTAGTGGAGGACTTCCTAGTGTTAGCTCAGAGGTTGGACTCGATGATCTTGAGGTCTCTTGCAACCGAGAAATTCTGTGATTCTGTGATGAAGGAATGAAGGTGGCTTACCTGCACACACCACACTGGCAGCTTCTCGGTGGTTACAGTTGTTTTCGCCCCATGGCCTGGCCCTGCACTCAGAGAGGGCAGCCTCTGAGCCTGCGCAGTTCACATCATCAAGCCAGATGGGGTCATTCCCCAGCCCAAACTGAGCTGCATGTGGAGCCCAGATAGCTGTACCACAGCCCAGTTGCCGGCACACCACTTGTGCATCATCCAGGTCCCAGTCATCATCACACACACTTCCCCATTGCTGGTTATGCAGCACCTCGACTCTCCCAGAGCAGCGGTTGGAGCCGTTCACCAGTCGGACCTCAGGAGGCTCTGAAATGGAAAGAGGCAGAGCACGTCATCTCTTAGTGGCGGACCTGGTAAAGGAGAGACCCAGTGCCTGATATGACACCGAGAGGGAATCCCCACTTGTTCAGCATCGGTCTAGCCTTGGAGTTCAAGATTCACATGTGGGAAGAGCAGTGACATAGAGAAGAAAGGAAAAGCAATCCACTGAGCTCCTGCAGTGTTGGAACCCACAAGCTCATGGGCAGATGATCAACAGCTACCTGAGCACACCACACCAGCATCTTCTCCATGGTGGCAGAGGTGGACTCCTTCGGGCCTGGCCCTGCACTTGGAGAGGGCAGCTTCTGTCCCTGTGCACTCAACACCTTGCAGCCAGATGTGGCTGGAGCCCTGCCCAAACTCAGCTGAGCCTGGAGCTGACACGGCCATCCCGCAGCCCAGCTGCCGGCACACCACCTCTGCATCTCTCAGGTCCCAGTCGTCATCACACACAGTCCCCCACTGCTGGTTACGAAGGACCTCGACCCTCCCAGAGCAGCGGCTGGAGCCATTCACCAGCCGGAGCTGGAAGCCATTCATCAGCCGGAGCTGGGCTGGTTCTGGAATTCAAAAGACACATGCAGGTCAGACACGGAAAAGTGGAAGACAAGACCTCGAGTGGTAGCCAGGTACAATGTGATGGGAAGGCTCCCGTTGGCATAAACACAGGTATCTAATCCCATTTGATGTGTTCTCAGGCATCCAAAGAAACCATGAGGAGGGAACAGACAGGATACAGGGACAAATGGAAGACCTACACCAGTCTGGAGTTCATTCAACATTCATTAGCTGTATCAACAAGGCCACCCTGGACTTGAACAGGAGGGGGTGGCTCAGCCACGTAGTTCACGTGGAGAAACCTGAACATCGACCTAAAGTGCTATGGCAACATAGTGCTATGGAAATACAGAGCAAGAGCCTGGCAGTCCATCAAGACTACATGGACCAAAGGTAGTGAGAAGGGTCAATGTGTAAAGGGACCTGAAAATAGGTCTCTATACAGAGGCAAGAGACACGAGCAAAATAGAGCTATCCATAGGCTTCCCATAAGAGACACAGCAACATACTGAGTCCAGCAGGGCTGCCAACATTGCTCCTTCCAGAGCTGCACCATGAAGCAAGGTGGGGGTTGGTCTGTTCTCCCACCTGCCTGGAGACAGGACGAGGGGGAATGGGCTTAAGTTGCGCCAGGGGAGTTTTAGGTTGGATCTTAGGAAGAACTTCGTTACCGAAAGGGTTGTTAGGCATTGGAACGGGCTGCCCAGGGAAGTGGTGGAGTCACCATCCCTGGAGGTCTTTAAAAGACGTTTAGCTGTAGACCTTAGTGATATGGTTTAGTGGAGGACTTCCTAGTGTTAGCTCAGAGGTTGGACTCGATGATCTTGAGGTCTCTTGCAACCGAGAAATTCTGTGATTCTGTGATGAAGGAATGAAGGTGGCTTACCTGCACACACCACACTGGCAGCTTCTCGGTGGTTACAGTTGTTTTCGCCCCATGGCCTGGCCCTGCACTCAGAGAGGGCAGCCTCTGAGCCTGCGCAGTTCACATCATCAAGCCAGATGGGGTCATTCCCCAGCCCAAACTGAGCTGCATGCGGAGCCAAGATAGCTGTACCACAGCCCAGTTGCCGGCACACCACTTGTGCATCATCCAGGTCCCAGTCATCATCACACACACTTCCCCATTGCTGGTTATGCAGCACCTCGACTCTCCCAGAGCAGCGGTTTGAGCTGTTCACCAGCCGGACCTCAGGAGGCTCTGAAATGGAAAGAGGCAGAGCACGTCATCTCTTGGTGGCGGACCTGGTAAAGGAGAGACCAAGTGCCTGATATGACACCGAGAGGGAATCCCCACTTGTTCAGCATCGGTCTAGCCTTGGAGTTCAAGATTCACATGTGGGAAGAGCAGTGACATAGAGAAGAAAGGAAAAGCAATCCACTGAGCTCCTGCAGTGTTGGAACCCACAAGCTCATGGGCAGATGATCAACAGCTACCTGAGCACACCACACCAGCATCTTCTCCATGGTGGCAGAGGTGGACTCCTTCGGGCCTGGCCCTGCACTTGGAGAGGGCAGCTTCTGTCCCTGTGCACTCAACACCTTGCAGCCAGATGTGGCTGGAGCCCTGCCCAAACTCAGCTGAGCCTGGAGCTGACACGGCCATCCCGCAGCCCAGCTGCCGGCACACCACCTCTGCATCTCTCAGGTCCCAGTCGTCATCACACACAGTCCCCCACTGCTGGTTACGAAGGACCTCGACCCTCCCAGAGCAGCGGCTGGAGCCATTCACCAGCCGGAGCTGGAAGCCATTCATCAGCCGGAGCTGGGCTGGTTCTGGAATTCAAAAGACACATGCAGGTCAGACACGGAAAAGTGGAAGACAAGACCTCGAGTGGTAGCCAGGTACAATGTGATGGGAAGGCTCCCGTTGGCATAAACACAGGTATCTAATCCCATTTGATGTGTTCTCAGGCATCCAAAGAAACCATGAGGAGGGAACAGACAGGATACAGGGACAAATGGAAGACCTACACCAGTCTGGAGTTCATTCAACATTCATTAGCTGTATCAACAAGGCCACCCTGGACTTGAACAGGAGGGGGTGGCTCAGCCACGTAGTTCACGTGGAGAAACCTGAACATCGACCTAAAGTGCTATGGCAACATAGTGCTATGGAAATACAGAGCAAGAGCCTGGCAGTCCATCAAGACTACATGGACCAAAGGTAGTGAGAAGGGTCAATGTGTAAAGGGACCTGAAAATAGGTCTCTATACAGAGGCAAGAGACACGAGCAAAATAGAGCTATCCATAGGCTTCCCATAAGAGACACAGCAACATACTGAGTCCAGCAGGGCTGCCAACATTGCTCCTTCCAGAGCTGCACCATGAAGCAAGGTGGGGGTTGGTCTGTTCTCCCACCTGCCTGGAGACAGGACGAGGGGGAATGGGCTTAAGTTGCGCCAGGGGAGTTTTAGGTTGGATCTTAGGAAGAACTTCGTTACCGAAAGGGTTGTTAGGCATTGGAACGGGCTGCCCAGGGAAGTGGTGGAGTCACCATCCCTGGAGGTCTTTAAAAGACGTTTAGCTGTAGACCTTAGTGATATGGTTTAGTGGAGGACTTCCTAGTGTTAGCTCAGAGGTTGGACTCGATGATCTTGAGGTCTCTTGCAACCGAGAAATTCTGTGATTCTGTGATGAAGGAATGAAGGTGGCTTACCTGCACACACCACACTGGCAGCTTCTCGGTGGTTACAGTTGTTTTCGCCCCATGGCCTGGCCCTGCACTCAGAGAGGGCAGCCTCTGAGCCTGCGCAGTTCACATCATCAAGCCAGATGGGGTCATTCCCCAGCCCAAACTGAGCTGCATGTGGAGCCCAGATAGCTGTACCACAGCCCAGTTGCCGGCACACCACTTGTGCATCATCCAGGTCCCAGTCATCATCACACACACTTCCCCATTGCTGGTTATGCAGCACCTCGACTCTCCCAGAGCAGCGGTTGGAGCCGTTCACCAGTCGGACCTCAGGAGGCTCTGAAATGGAAAGAGGCAGAGCACGTCATCTCTTGGTGGCGGACCTGGTAAAGGAGAGACCAAGTGCCTGATATGACACCGAGAGGGAATCCCCACTTGTTCAGCATCGGTCTAGCCTTGGAGTTCAAGATTCACATGTGGGAAGAGCAGTGACATAGAGAAGAAAGGAAAAGCAATCCACTGAGCTCCTGCAGTGTTGGAACCCACAAGCTCATGGGCAGATGATCAACAGCTACCTGAGCACACCACACCAGCATCTTCTCCATGGTGGCAGAGGTGGACTCCTTCGGGCCTGGCCCTGCACTTGGAGAGGGCAGCTTCTGTCCCTGTGCACTCAACACCTTGCAGCCAGATGTGGCTGGAGCCCTGCCCAAACTCAGCTGAGCCTGGAGCTGACACGGCCATCCCGCAGCCCAGCTGCCGGCACACCACCTCTGCATCTCTCAGGTCCCAGTCGTCATCACACACAGTCCCCCACTGCTGGTTACGAAGGACCTCGACCCTCCCAGAGCAGCGGCTGGAGCCATTCACCAGCCGGAGCTGGGCTGGTTCTGGAATTCAAAAGACACATGCAGGTCAGACACGGAAAAGTGGAAGACAAGACCTCGAGTGGTAGCCAGGTACAATGTGATGGGAAGGCTCCCGTTGGCATAAACACAGGTATCTAATCCCATTTGATGTGTTCTCAGGCATCCAAAGAAACCATGAGGAGGGAACAGACAGGATACAGGGACAAATGGAAGACCTACACCAGTCTGGAGTTCATTCAACATTCATTAGCTGTATCAACAAGGCCACCCTGGACTTGAACAGGAGGGGGTGGCTCAGCCACGTAGTTCACGTGGAGAAACCTGAACATCGACCCAAAGTGCTATGGCAACATAGTGCTATGGAAATACAGAGCAAGAGCCTGGCAGTCCATCAAGACTACATGGACCAAAGGTAGTGAGAAGGGTCAATGTGTAAAGGGACCTGAAAATAGGTCTCTATACAGAGGCAAGAGACACGAGCAAAATAGAGCTATCCATAGGCTTCCCATAAGAGACACAGCAACATACTGAGTCCAGCAGGGCTGCCAACATTGCTCCTTCCAGAGCTGCACCATGAAGCAAGGTGGGGGTTGGTCTGTTCTCCCACCTGCCTGGAGACAGGACGAGGGGGAATGGGCTTAAGTTGCGCCAGGGGAGTTTTAGGTTGGATCTTAGGAAGAACTTCGTTACCGAAAGGGTTGTTAGGCATTGGAACGGGCTGCCCAGGGAAGTGGTGGAGTCACCATCCCTGGAGGTCTTTAAAAGACGTTTAGCTGTAGACCTTAGTGATATGGTTTAGTGGAGGACTTCCTAGTGTTAGCTCAGAGGTTGGACTCGATGATCTTGAGGTCTCTTGCAACCGAGAAATTCTGTGATTCTGTGATGAAGGAATGAAGGTGGCTTACCTGCACACACCACACTGGCAGCTTCTCGGTGGTTACAGTTGTTTTCGCCCCATGGCCTGGCCCTGCACTCAGAGAGGGCAGCCTCTGAGCCTGCGCAGTTCACATCATCAAGCCAGATGGGGTCATTCCCCAGCCCAAACTGAGCTGCATGCGGAGCCAAGATAGCTGTACCACAGCCCAGTTGCCTGCACACCACTTGTGCATCATCCAGGTCCCAGTCATCATCACACACACTTCCCCATTGCTGGTTATGCAGCACCTCGACTCTCCCAGAGCAGCGGTTTGAGCTGTTCACCAGCCGGACCTCAGGAGGCTCTGAAATGGAAAGAGGCAGAGCACGTCATCTCTTGGTGGCGGACCTGGTAAAGGAGAGACCAAGTGCCTGATATGACACCGAGAGGGAATCCCCACTTGTTCAGCATCGGTCTAGCCTTGGAGTTCAAGATTCACATGTGGGAAGAGCAGTGACATAGAGAAGAAAGGAAAAGCAATCCACTGAGCTCCTGCAGTGTTGGAACCCACAAGCTCATGGGCAGATGATCAACAGCTACCTGAGCACACCACACCAGCATCTTCTCCATGGTGGCAGAGGTGGACTCCTTCGGGCCTGGCCCTGCACTTGGAGAGGGCAGCTTCTGTCCCTGTGCACTCAACACCTTGCAGCCAGATGTGGCTGGAGCCCTGCCCAAACTCAGCTGAGCCTGGAGCTGACACGGCCATCCCGCAGCCCAGCTGCCGGCACACCACCTCTGCATCTCTCAGGTCCCAGTCGTCATCACACACAGTCCCCCACTGCTGGTTACGAAGGACCTCGACCCTCCCAGAGCAGCGGCTGGAGCCATTCACCAGCCGGAGCTGGAAGCCATTCACCAGCCGGAGCTGGGCTGGTTCTGGAATTCAAAAGACACATGCAGGTCAGACACAGAAAAGTGGAAGACAAGACCTCGAGTGGTAGCCAGGTACAATGTGATGGGAAGGCTCCCGTTGGCATAAACACAGGTATCTAATCCCATTTGATGTGTTCTCAGGCATCCAAAGAAACCATGAGGAGGGAACAGACAGGATACAGGGACAAATGGAAGACCTACACCAGTCTGGAGTTCATTCAACATTCATTAGCTGTATCAACAAGGCCACCCTGGACTTGAACAGGAGGGGGTGGCTCAGCCACGTAGTTCACGTGGAGAAACCTGAACATCGACCTAAAGTGCTATGGCAACATAGTGCTATGGAAATACAGAGCAAGAGCCTGGCAGTCCATCAAGACTACATGGACCAAAGGTAGTGAGAAGGGTCAATGTGTAAAGGGACCTGAAAATAGGTCTCTATACAGAGGCAAGAGACACGAGCAAAATAGAGCTATCCATAGGCTTCCCATAAGAGACACAGCAACATACTGAGTCCAGCAGGGCTGCCAACATTGCTCCTTCCAGAGCTGCACCATGAAGCAAGGTGGGGGTTGGTCTGTTCTCCCACCTGCCTGGAGACAGGACGAGGGGGAATGGGCTTAAGTTGCGCCAGGGGAGTTTTAGGTTGGATCTTAGGAAGAACTTCGTTACCGAAAGGGTTGTTAGGCATTGGAACGGGCTGCCCAGGGAAGTGGTGGAGTCACCATCCCTGGAGGTCTTTAAAAGACGTTTAGCTGTAGACCTTAGTGATATGGTTTAGTGGAGGACTTCCTAGTGTTAGCTCAGAGGTTGGACTCGATGATCTTGAGGTCTCTTGCAACCGAGAAATTCTGTGATTCTGTGATGAAGGAATGAAGGTGGCTTACCTGCACACACCACACTGGCAGCTTCTCGGTGGTTACAGTTGTTTTCGCCCCATGGCCTGGCCCTGCACTCAGAGAGGGCAGCCTCTGAGCCTGTGCAGTTCATATCATCGAGCCAGATGGGGTCATTCCCCAGCCCAAACTGAGCTGCATGTGGAGCCCAGATAGCTGTACCACAGCCCAGTTGCCGGCACACCACTTGTGCATCATCCAGGTCCCAGTCATCATCACACACACTTCCCCATTGCTGGTTATGCAGCACCTCGACTCTCCCAGAGCAGCGGTTTGAGCCGTTCACCAGCCGGACCTCAGGAGGCTCTGAAATGGAAAGAGGCAGAGCACGTCATCTCTTGGTGGCGGACCTGGTAAAGGAGAGACCAAGTGCCTGATATGACACCGAGGGGAAATCCCCACTTGTTCAGCATCGGTCTAGCCTTGGAGTTCAAGATTCACATGTGGGAAGAGCAGTGACATAGAGAAGAAAGGAAAAGCAATCCACTGAGCTCCTGCAGTGTTGGAACCCACAAGCTCATGGGCAGATGATCAACAGCTACCTGAGCACACCACACCAGCATCTTCTCCATGGTGGCAGAGGTGGACTCCTTCGGGCCTGGCCCTGCACTTGGAGAGGGCAGCTTCTGTCCCTGTGCACTCAACACCTTGCAGCCAGATGTGGCTGGAGCCCTGCCCAAACTCAGCTGAGCCTGGAGCTGACACGGCCATCCCGCAGCCCAGCTGCCGGCACACCACCTCTGCATCTCTCAGGTCCCAGTCGTCATCACACACAGTCCCCCACTGCTGGTTACGAAGGACCTCGACCCTCCCAGAGCAGCGGCTGGAGCCATTCACCAGCCGGAGCTGGGCTGGTTCTGGAATTCAAAAGACACATGCAGGTCAGACACGGAAAAGTGGAAGACAAGACCTCGAGTGGTAGCCAGGTACAATGTGATGGGAAGGCTCCCGTTGGCATAAACACAGGTATCTAATCCCATTTGATGTGTTCTCAGGCATCCAAAGAAACCATGAGGAGGGAACAGACAGGATACAGGGACAAATGGAAGACCTACACCAGTCTGGAGTTCATTCAACATTCATTAGCTGTATCAACAAGGCCACCCTGGACTTGAACAGGAGGGGGTGGCTCAGCCACGTAGTTCACGTGGAGAAACCTGAACATCGACCCAAAGTGCTATGGCAACATAGTGCTATGGAAATACAGAGCAAGAGCCTGGCAGTCCATCAAGACTACATGGACCAAAGGTAGTGAGAAGGGTCAATGTGTAAAGGGACCTGAAAATAGGTCTCTATACAGAGGCAAGAGACACGAGCAAAATAGAGCTATCCATAGGCTTCCCATAAGAGACACAGCAACATACTGAGTCCAGCAGGGCTGCCAACATTGCTCCTTCCAGAGCTGCACCATGAAGCAAGGTGGGGGTTGGTCTGTTCTCCCACCTGCCTGGAGACAGGACGAGGGGGAATGGGCTTAAGTTGCGCCAGGGGAGTTTTAGGTTGGATCTTAGGAAGAACTTCGTTACCGAAAGGGTTGTTAGGCATTGGAACGGGCTGCCCAGGGAAGTGGTGGAGTCACCATCCCTGGAGGTCTTTAAAAGACGTTTAGCTGTAGACCTTAGTGATATGGTTTAGTGGAGGACTTCCTAGTGTTAGCTCAGAGGTTGGACTCGATGATCTTGAGGTCTCTTGCAACCGAGAAATTCTGTGATTCTGTGATGAAGGAATGAAGGTGGCTTACCTGCACACACCACACTGGCAGCTTCTCGGTGGTTACAGTTGTTTTCGCCCCATGGCCTGGCCCTGCACTCAGAGAGGGCAGCCTCTGAGCCTGCGCAGTTCACATCATCAAGCCAGATGGGGTCATTCCCCAGCCCAAACTGAGCTGCATGTGGAGCCCAGATAGCTGTACCACAGCCCAGTTGCCGGCACACCACTTGTGCATCATCCAGGTCCCAGTCATCATCACACACACTTCCCCATTGCTGGTTATGCAGCACCTCGACTCTCCCAGAGCAGCGGTTGGAGCCGTTCACCAGTCGGACCTCAGGAGGCTCTGAAATGGAAAGAGGCAGAGCACGTCATCTCTTAGTGGCGGACCTGGTAAAGGAGAGACCAAGTGCCTGATATGACACCGAGGGGAAATCCCCACTTGTTCAGCATCGGTCTAGCCTTGGAGTTCAGGATTCACATGTGGGAAGAGCAGTGACATAGAGAAGAAAGGAAAAGCAATCCACTGAGCTCCTGCAGTGTTGGAACCCACAAGCTCATGGGCAGATGATCAACAGCTACCTGAGCACACCACACCAGCATCTTCTCCATGGTGGCAGAGGTGGACTCCTTCGGGCCTGGCCCTGCACTTGGAGAGGGCAGCTTCTGTCCCTGTGCACTCAACACCTTGCAGCCAGATGTGGCTGGAGCCCTGCCCAAACTCAGCTGAGCCTGGAGCTGACACGGCCATCCCGCAGCCCAGCTGCCGGCACACCACCTCTGCATCTCTCAGGTCCCAGTCGTCATCACACACAGTCCCCCACTGCTGGTTACGAAGGACCTCGACCCTCCCAGAGCAGCGGCTGGAGCCATTCACCAGCCGGAGCTGGAAGCCATTCATCAGCCGGAGCTGGGCTGGTTCTGGAATTCAAAAGACACATGCAGGTCAGACACGGAAAAGTGGAAGACAAGACCTCGAGTGGTAGCCAGGTACAATGTGATGGGAAGGCTCCCGTTGGCATAAACACAGGTATCTAATCCCATTTGATGTGTTCTCAGGCATCCAAAGAAACCATGAGGAGGGAACAGACAGGATACAGGGACAAATGGAAGACCTACACCAGTCTGGAGTTCATTCAACATTCATTAGCTGTATCAACAAGGCCACCCTGGACTTGAACAGGAGGGGGTGGCTCAGCCACGTAGTTCACGTGGAGAAACCTGAACATCGACCTAAAGTGCTATGGCAACATAGTGCTATGGAAATACAGAGCAAGAGCCTGGCAGTCCATCAAGACTACATGGACCAAAGGTAGTGAGAAGGGTCAATGTGTAAAGGGACCTGAAAATAGGTCTCTATACAGAGGCAAGAGACACGAGCAAAATAGAGCTATCCATAGGCTTCCCATAAGAGACACAGCAACATACTGAGTCCAGCAGGGCTGCCAACATTGCTCCTTCCAGAGCTGCACCATGAAGCAAGGTGGGGGTTGGTCTGTTCTCCCACCTGCCTGGAGACAGGACGAGGGGGAATGGGCTTAAGTTGCGCCAGGGGAGTTTTAGGTTGGATCTTAGGAAGAACTTCGTTACCGAAAGGGTTGTTAGGCATTGGAACGGGCTGCCCAGGGAAGTGGTGGAGTCACCATCCCTGGAGGTCTTTAAAAGACGTTTAGCTGTAGACCTTAGTGATATGGTTTAGTGGAGGACTTCCTAGTGTTAGCTCAGAGGTTGGACTCGATGATCTTGAGGTCTCTTGCAACCGAGAAATTCTGTGATTCTGTGATGAAGGAATGAAGGTGGCTTACCTGCACACACCACACTGGCAGCTTCTCGGTGGTTACAGTTGTTTTCGCCCCATGGCCTGGCCCTGCACTCAGAGAGGGCAGCCTCTGAGCCTGCGCAGTTCACATCATCAAGCCAGATGGGGTCATTCCCCAGCCCAAACTGAGCTGCATGCAGAGCCAAGATAGCTGTACCACAGCCCAGTTGCCGGCACACCACTTGTGCATCATCCAGGTCCCAGTCATCATCACACACACTTCCCCATTGCTGGTTATGCAGCACCTCGACTCTCCCAGAGCAGCGGTTGGAGCCGTTCACCAGTCGGACCTCAGGAGGCTCTGAAATGGAAAGAGGCAGAGCACGTCATCTCTTGGTGGCGGACCTGGTAAAGGAGAGACCCAGTGCCTGATATGACACCGAGGGGAAATCCCCACTTGTTCAGCATCGGTCTAGCCTTGGAGTTCAAGATTCACATGTGGGAAGAGCAGTGACATAGAGAAGAAAGGAAAAGCAATCCACTGAGCTCCTGCAGTGTTGGAACCCACAAGCTCATGGGCAGATGATCAACAGCTACCTGAGCACACCACACCAGCATCTTCTCCATGGTGGCAGAGGTGGACTCCTTCGGGCCTGGCCCTGCACTTGGAGAGGGCAGCTTCTGTCCCTGTGCACTCAACACCTTGCAGCCAGATGTGGCTGGAGCCCTGCCCAAACTCAGCTGAGCCTGGAGCTGACACGGCCATCCCGCAGCCCAGCTGCCGGCACACCACCTCTGCATCTCTCAGGTCCCAGTCGTCATCACACACAGTCCCCCACTGCTGGTTACGAAGGACCTCGACCCTCCCAGAGCAGCGGCTGGAGCCATTCACCAGCCGGAGCTGGAAGCCATTCATCAGCCGGAGCTGGGCTGGTTCTGGAATTCAAAAGACACATGCAGGTCAGACACGGAAAAGTGGAAGACAAGACCTCGAGTGGTAGCCAGGTACAATGTGATGGGAAGGCTCCCGTTGGCATAAACACAGGTATCTAATCCCATTTGATGTGTTCTCAGGCATCCAAAGAAACCATGAGGAGGGAACAGACAGGATACAGGGACAAATGGAAGACCTACACCAGTCTGGAGTTCATTCAACATTCATTAGCTGTATCAACAAGGCCACCCTGGACTTGAACAGGAGGGGGTGGCTCAGCCACGTAGTTCACGTGGAGAAACCTGAACATCGACCTAAAGTGCTATGGCAACATAGTGCTATGGAAATACAGAGCAAGAGCCTGGCAGTCCATCAAGACTACATGGACCAAAGGTAGTGAGAAGGGTCAATGTGTAAAGGGACCTGAAAATAGGTCTCTATACAGAGGCAAGAGACACGAGCAAAATAGAGCTATCCATAGGCTTCCCATAAGAGACACAGCAACATACTGAGTCCAGCAGGGCTGCCAACATTGCTCCTTCCAGAGCTGCACCATGAAGCAAGGTGGGGGTTGGTCTGTTCTCCCACCTGCCTGGAGACAGGACGAGGGGGAATGGGCTTAAGTTGCGCCAGGGGAGTTTTAGGTTGGATCTTAGGAAGAACTTCGTTACCGAAAGGGTTGTTAGGCATTGGAACGGGCTGCCCAGGGAAGTGGTGGAGTCACCATCCCTGGAGGTCTTTAAAAGACGTTTAGCTGTAGACCTTAGTGATATGGTTTAGTGGAGGACTTCCTAGTGTTAGCTCAGAGGTTGGACTCGATGATCTTGAGGTCTCTTGCAACCGAGAAATTCTGTGATTCTGTGATGAAGGAATGAAGGTGGCTTACCTGCACACACCACACTGGCAGCTTCTCGGTGGTTACAGTTGTTTTCGCCCCATGGCCTGGCCCTGCACTCAGAGAGGGCAGCCTCTGAGCCTGCGCAGTTCACATCATCAAGCCAGATGGGGTCATTCCCCAGCCCAAACTGAGCTGCATGTGGAGCCCAGATAGCTGTACCACAGCCCAGTTGCCGGCACACCACTTGTGCATCATCCAGGTCCCAGTCATCATCACACACACTTCCCCATTGCTGGTTATGCAGCACCTCGACTCTCCCAGAGCAGCGGTTGGAGCCGTTCACCAGCCGGACCTCAGGAGGGTCTGAAATGGAAAGAGGCAGAGCACGTCATCTCTTGGTGGCGGACCTGGTAAAGGAGAGACCCAGTGCCTGATATGACACCGAGGGGAAATCCCCACTTGTTCAGCATCGGTCTAGCCTTGGAGTTCAAGATTCACATGTGGGAAGAGCAGTGACATAGAGAAGAAAGGAAAAGCAATCCACTGAGCTCCTGCAGTGTTGGAACCCACAAGCTCATGGGCAGATGATCAACAGCTACCTGAGCACACCACACCAGCATCTTCTCCATGGTGGCAGAGGTGGACTCCTTCGGGCCTGGCCCTGCACTTGGAGAGGGCAGCTTCTGTCCCTGTGCACTCAACACCTTGCAGCCAGATGTGGCTGGAGCCCTGCCCAAACTCAGCTGAGCCTGGAGCTGACACGGCCATCCCGCAGCCCAGCTGCCGGCACACCACCTCTGCATCTCTCAGGTCCCAGTCGTCATCACACACAGTCCCCCACTGCTGGTTACGAAGGACCTCGACCCTCCCAGAGCAGCGGCTGGAGCCATTCACCAGCCGGAGCTGGGCTGGTTCTGGAATTCAAAAGACACATGCAGGTCAGACACGGAAAAGTGGAAGACAAGACCTCGAGTGGTAGCCAGGTACAATGTGATGGGAAGGCTCCCGTTGGCATAAACACAGGTATCTAATCCCATTTGATGTGTTCTCAGGCATCCAAAGAAACCATGAGGAGGGAACAGACAGGATACAGGGACAAATGGAAGACCTACACCAGTCTGGAGTTCATTCAACATTCATTAGCTGTATCAACAAGGCCACCCTGGACTTGAACAGGAGGGGGTGGCTCAGCCACGTAGTTCACGTGGAGAAACCTGAACATCGACCTAAAGTGCTATGGCAACATAGTGCTATGGAAATACAGAGCAAGAGCCTGGCAGTCCATCAAGACTACATGGACCAAAGGTAGTGAGAAGGGTCAATGTGTAAAGGGACCTGAAAATAGGTCTCTATACAGAGGCAAGAGACACGAGCAAAATAGAGCTATCCATAGGCTTCCCATAAGAGACACAGCAACATACTGAGTCCAGCAGGGCTGCCAACATTGCTCCTTCCAGAGCTGCACCATGAAGCAAGGTGGGGGTTGGTCTGTTCTCCCACCTGCCTGGAGACAGGACGAGGGGGAATGGGCTTAAGTTGCGCCAGGGGAGTTTTAGGTTGGATCTTAGGAAGAACTTCGTTACCTAAAGGGTTGTTAGGCATTGGAACGGGCTGCCCAGGGAAGTGGTGGAGTCACCATCCCTGGAGGTCTTTAAAAGACGTTTAGCTGTAGACCTTAGTGATATGGTTTAGTGGAGGACTTCCTAGTGTTAGCTCAGAGGTTGGACTCGATGATCTTGAGGTCTCTTGCAACCGAGAAATTCTGTGATTCTGTGATGAAGGAATGAAGGTGGCTTACCTGCACACACCACACTGGCAGCTTCTCGGTGGTTACAGTTGTTTTCGCCCCATGGCCTGGCCCTGCACTCAGAGAGGGCAGCCTCTGAGCCTGCGCAGTTCACATCATCAAGCCAGATGGGGTCATTCCCCAGCCCAAACTGAGCTGCATGCAGAGCCAAGATAGCTGTACCACAGCCCAGTTGCCGGCACACCACTTGTGCATCATCCAGGTCCCAGTCATCATCACACACACTTCCCCATTGCTGGTTATGCAGCACCTCGACTCTCCCAGAGCAGCGGTTGGAGCCGTTCACCAGCCGGACCTCAGGAGGGTCTGAAATGGAAAGAGGCAGAGCACGTCATCTCTTGGTGGCGGACCTGGTAAAGGAGAGACCAAGTGCCTGATATGACACCGAGGGGAAATCCCCACTTGTTCAGCATCGGTCTAGCCTTGGAGTTCAAGATTCACATGTGGGAAGAGCAGTGACATAGAGAAGAAAGGAAAAGCAATCCACTGAGCTCCTGCAGTGTTGGAACCCACAAGCTCATGGGCAGATGATCAACAGCTACCTGAGCACACCACACCAGCATCTTCTCCATGGTGGCAGAGGTGGACTCCTTCGGGCCTGGCCCTGCACTTGGAGAGGGCAGCTTCTGTCCCTGTGCACTCAACACCTTGCAGCCAGATGTGGCTGGAGCCCTGCCCAAACTCAGCTGAGCCTGGAGCTGACACGGCCATCCCGCAGCCCAGCTGCCGGCACACCACCTCTGCATCTCTCAGGTCCCAGTCGTCATCACACACAGTCCCCCACTGCTGGTTACGAAGGACCTCGACCCTCCCAGAGCAGCGGCTGGAGCCATTCACCAGCCGGAGCTGGAAGCCATTCATCAGCCGGAGCTGGGCTGGTTCTGGAATTCAAAAGACACATGCAGGTCAGACACGGAAAAGTGGAAGACAAGACCTCGAGTGGTAGCCAGGTACAATGTGATGGGAAGGCTCCCGTTGGCATAAACACAGGTATCTAATCCCATTTGATGTGTTCTCAGGCATCCAAAGAAACCATGAGGAGGGAACAGACAGGATACAGGGACAAATGGAAGACCTACACCAGTCTGGAGTTCATTCAACATTCATTAGCTGTATCAACAAGGCCACCCTGGACTTGAACAGGAGGGGGTGGCTCAGCCACGTAGTTCACGTGGAGAAACCTGAACATCGACCTAAAGTGCTATGGCAACATAGTGCTATGGAAATACAGAGCAAGAGCCTGGCAGTCCATCAAGACTACATGGACCAAAGGTAGTGAGAAGGGTCAATGTGTAAAGGGACCTGAAAATAGGTCTCTATACAGAGGCAAGAGACACGAGCAAAATAGAGCTATCCATAGGCTTCCCATAAGAGACACAGCAACATACTGAGTCCAGCAGGGCTGCCAACATTGCTCCTTCCAGAGCTGCACCATGAAGCAAGGTGGGGGTTGGTCTGTTCTCCCACCTGCCTGGAGACAGGACGAGGGGGAATGGGCTTAAGTTGCGCCAGGGGAGTTTTAGGTTGGATCTTAGGAAGAACTTCGTTACCGAAAGGGTTGTTAGGCATTGGAACGGGCTGCCCAGGGAAGTGGTGGAGTCACCATCCCTGGAGGTCTTTAAAAGACGTTTAGCTGTAGACCTTAGTGATATGGTTTAGTGGAGGACTTCCTAGTGTTAGCTCAGAGGTTGGACTCGATGATCTTGAGGTCTCTTGCAACCGAGAAATTCTGTGATTCTGTGATGAAGGAATGAAGGTGGCTTACCTGCACACACCACACTGGCAGCTTCTCGGTGGTTACAGTTGTTTTCGCCCCATGGCCTGGCCCTGCACTCAGAGAGGGCAGCCTCTGAGCCTGCGCAGTTCACATCATCAAGCCAGATGGGGTCATTCCCCAGCCCAAACTGAGCTGCATGTGGAGCCCAGATAGCTGTACCACAGCCCAGTTGCCGGCACACCACTTGTGCATCATCCAGGTCCCAGTCATCATCACACACACTTCCCCATTGCTGGTTATGCAGCACCTCGACTCTCCCAGAGCAGCGGTTGGAGCCGTTCACCAGCCGGACCTCAGGAGGGTCTGAAATGGAAAGAGGCAGAGCACGTCATCTCTTGGTGGCGGACCTGGTAAAGGAGAGACCCAGTGCCTGATATGACACCGAGGGGAAATCCCCACTTGTTCAGCATCGGTCTAGCCTTGGAGTTCAAGATTCACATGTGGGAAGAGCAGTGACATAGAGAAGAAAGGAAAAGCAATCCACTGAGCTCCTGCAGTGTTGGAACCCACAAGCTCATGGGCAGATGATCAACAGCTACCTGAGCACACCACACCAGCATCTTCTCCATGGTGGCAGAGGTGGACTCCTTCGGGCCTGGCCCTGCACTTGGAGAGGGCAGCTTCTGTCCCTGTGCACTCAACACCTTGCAGCCAGATGTGGCTGGAGCCCTGCCCAAACTCAGCTGAGCCTGGAGCTGACACGGCCATCCCGCAGCCCAGCTGCCGGCACACCACCTCTGCATCTCTCAGGTCCCAGTCGTCATCACACACAGTCCCCCACTGCTGGTTACGAAGGACCTCGACCCTCCCAGAGCAGCGGCTGGAGCCATTCACCAGCCGGAGCTGGGCTGGTTCTGGAATTCAAAAGACACATGCAGGTCAGACACGGAAAAGTGGAAGACAAGACCTCGAGTGGTAGCCAGGTACAATGTGATGGGAAGGCTCCCGTTGGCATAAACACAGGTATCTAATCCCATTTGATGTGTTCTCAGGCATCCAAAGAAACCATGAGGAGGGAACAGACAGGATACAGGGACAAATGGAAGACCTACACCAGTCTGGAGTTCATTCAACATTCATTAGCTGTATCAACAAGGCCACCCTGGACTTGAACAGGAGGGGGTGGCTCAGCCACGTAGTTCACGTGGAGAAACCTGAACATCGACCTAAAGTGCTATGGCAACATAGTGCTATGGAAATACAGAGCAAGAGCCTGGCAGTCCATCAAGACTACATGGACCAAAGGTAGTGAGAAGGGTCAATGTGTAAAGGGACCTGAAAATAGGTCTCTATACAGAGGCAAGAGACACGAGCAAAATAGAGCTATCCATAGGCTTCCCATAAGAGACACAGCAACATACTGAGTCCAGCAGGGCTGCCAACATTGCTCCTTCCAGAGCTGCACCATGAAGCAAGGTGGGGGTTGGTCTGTTCTCCCACCTGCCTGGAGACAGGACGAGGGGGAATGGGCTTAAGTTGCGCCAGGGGAGTTTTAGGTTGGATCTTAGGAAGAACTTCGTTACCTAAAGGGTTGTTAGGCATTGGAACGGGCTGCCCAGGGAAGTGGTGGAGTCACCATCCCTGGAGGTCTTTAAAAGACGTTTAGCTGTAGACCTTAGTGATATGGTTTAGTGGAGGACTTCCTAGTGTTAGCTCAGAGGTTGGACTCGATGATCTTGAGGTCTCTTGCAACCGAGAAATTCTGTGATTCTGTGATGAAGGAATGAAGGTGGCTTACCTGCACACACCACACTGGCAGCTTCTCGGTGGTTACAGTTGTTTTCGCCCCATGGCCTGGCCCTGCACTCAGAGAGGGCAGCCTCTGAGCCTGCGCAGTTCACATCATCAAGCCAGATGGGGTCATTCCCCAGCCCAAACTGAGCTGCATGCAGAGCCAAGATAGCTGTACCACAGCCCAGTTGCCGGCACACCACTTGTGCATCATCCAGGTCCCAGTCATCATCACACACACTTCCCCATTGCTGGTTATGCAGCACCTCGACTCTCCCAGAGCAGCGGTTGGAGCCGTTCACCAGCCGGACCTCAGGAGGGTCTGAAATGGAAAGAGGCAGAGCACGTCATCTCTTGGTGGCGGACCTGGTAAAGGAGAGACCAAGTGCCTGATATGACACCGAGGGGAAATCCCCACTTGTTCAGCATCGGTCTAGCCTTGGAGTTCAAGATTCACATGTGGGAAGAGCAGTGACATAGAGAAGAAAGGAAAAGCAATCCACTGAGCTCCTGCAGTGTTGGAACCCACAAGCTCATGGGCAGATGATCAACAGCTACCTGAGCACACCACACCAGCATCTTCTCCATGGTGGCAGAGGTGGACTCCTTCGGGCCTGGCCCTGCACTTGGAGAGGGCAGCTTCTGTCCCTGTGCACTCAACACCTTGCAGCCAGATGTGGCTGGAGCCCTGCCCAAACTCAGCTGAGCCTGGAGCTGACACGGCCATCCCGCAGCCCAGCTGCCGGCACACCACCTCTGCATCTCTCAGGTCCCAGTCGTCATCACACACAGTCCCCCACTGCTGGTTACGAAGGACCTCGACCCTCCCAGAGCAGCGGCTGGAGCCATTCACCAGCCGGAGCTGGAAGCCATTCATCAGCCGGAGCTGGGCTGGTTCTGGAATTCAAAAGACACATGCAGGTCAGACACGGAAAAGTGGAAGACAAGACCTCGAGTGGTAGCCAGGTACAATGTGATGGGAAGGCTCCCGTTGGCATAAACACAGGTATCTAATCCCATTTGATGTGTTCTCAGGCATCCAAAGAAACCATGAGGAGGGAACAGACAGGATACAGGGACAAATGGAAGACCTACACCAGTCTGGAGTTCATTCAACATTCATTAGCTGTATCAACAAGGCCACCCTGGACTTGAACAGGAGGGGGTGGCTCAGCCACGTAGTTCACGTGGAGAAACCTGAACATCGACCTAAAGTGCTATGGCAACATAGTGCTATGGAAATACAGAGCAAGAGCCTGGCAGTCCATCAAGACTACATGGACCAAAGGTAGTGAGAAGGGTCAATGTGTAAAGGGACCTGAAAATAGGTCTCTATACAGAGGCAAGAGACACGAGCAAAATAGAGCTATCCATAGGCTTCCCATAAGAGACACAGCAACATACTGAGTCCAGCAGGGCTGCCAACATTGCTCCTTCCAGAGCTGCACCATGAAGCAAGGTGGGGGTTGGTCTGTTCTCCCACCTGCCTGGAGACAGGACGAGGGGGAATGGGCTTAAGTTGCGCCAGGGGAGTTTTAGGTTGGATCTTAGGAAGAACTTCGTTACCGAAAGGGTTGTTAGGCATTGGAACGGGCTGCCCAGGGAAGTGGTGGAGTCACCATCCCTGGAGGTCTTTAAAAGACGTTTAGCTGTAGACCTTAGTGATATGGTTTAGTGGAGGACTTCCTAGTGTTAGCTCAGAGGTTGGACTCGATGATTTTGAGGTCTCTTGCAACCGAGAAATTCTGTGATTCTGTGATGAAGGAATGAAGGTGGCTTACCTGCACACACCACACTGGCAGCTTCTCGGTGGTTACAGTTGTTTTCGCCCCATGGCCTGGCCCTGCACTCAGAGAGGGCAGCCTCTGAGCCTGTGCAGTTCACATCATCAAGCCAGATGGGGTCATTCCCCAGCCCAAACTGAGCTGCATGTGGAGCCCAGATAGCTGTACCACAGCCCAGTTGCCGGCACACCACTTGTGCATCATCCAGGTCCCAGTCATCATCACACACACTTCCCCATTGCTGGTTATGCAGCACCTCGACTCTCCCAGAGCAGCGGTTGGAGCCGTTCACCAGTCGGACCTCAGGAGGCTCTGAAATGGAAAGAGGCAGAGCACGTCATCTCTTGGTGGCGGACCTGGTAAAGGAGAGACCAAGTGCCTGATATGACACCGAGAGGGAATCCCCACTTGTTCAGCATCGGTCTAGCCTTGGAGTTCAAGATTCACATGTGGGAAGAGCAGTGACATAGAGAAGAAAGGAAAAGCAATCCACTGAGCTCCTGCAGTGTTGGAACCCACAAGCTCATGGGCAGATGATCAACAGCTACCTGAGCACACCACACCAGCATCTTCTCCATGGTGGCAGAGGTGGACTCCTTCGGGCCTGGCCCTGCACTTGGAGAGGGCAGCTTCTGTCCCTGTGCACTCAACACCTTGCAGCCAGATGTGGCTGGAGCCCTGCCCAAACTCAGCTGAGCCTGGAGCTGACACGGCCATCCCGCAGCCCAGCTGCCGGCACACCACCTCTGCATCTCTCAGGTCCCAGTCGTCATCACACACAGTCCCCCACTGCTGGTTACGAAGGACCTCGACCCTCCCAGAGCAGCGGCTGGAGCCATTCACCAGCCGGAGCTGGAAGCCATTCATCAGCCGGAGCTGGGCTGGTTCTGGAATTCAAAAGACACATGCAGGTCAGACACGGAAAAGTGGAAGACAAGACCTCGAGTGGTAGCCAGGTACAATGTGATGGGAAGGCTCCCGTTGGCATAAACACAGGTATCTAATCCCATTTGATGTGTTCTCAGGCATCCAAAGAAACCATGAGGAGGGAACAGACAGGATACAGGGACAAATGGAAGACCTACACCAGTCTGGAGTTCATTCAACATTCATTAGCTGTATCAACAAGGCCACCCTGGACTTGAACAGGAGGGGGTGGCTCAGCCACGTAGTTCACGTGGAGAAACCTGAACATCGACCTAAAGTGCTATGGCAACATAGTGCTATGGAAATACAGAGCAAGAGCCTGGCAGTCCATCAAGACTACATGGACCAAAGGTAGTGAGAAGGGTCAATGTGTAAAGGGACCTGAAAATAGGTCTCTATACAGAGGCAAGAGACACGAGCAAAATAGAGCTATCCATAGGCTTCCCATAAGAGACACAGCAACATACTGAGTCCAGCAGGGCTGCCAACATTGCTCCTTCCAGAGCTGCACCATGAAGCAAGGTGGGGGTTGGTCTGTTCTCCCACCTGCCTGGAGACAGGACAAGGGGGAATGGGCTTAAGTTGCGCCAGGGGAGTTTTAGGTTGGATCTTAGGAAGAACTTCGTTACCTAAAGGGTTGTTAGGCATTGGAACGGGCTGCCCAGGGAAGTGGTGGAGTCACCATCCCTGGAGGTCTTTAAAAGACGTTTAGCTGTAGACCTTAGTGATATGGTTTAGTGGAGGACTTCCTAGTGTTAGCTCAGAGGTTGGACTCGATGATCTTGAGGTCTCTTGCAACCGAGAAATTCTGTGATTCTGTGATGAAGGAATGAAGGTGGCTTACCTGCACACACCACACTGGCAGCTTCTCGGTGGTTACAGTTGTTTTCGCCCCATGGCCTGGCCCTGCACTCAGAGAGGGCAGCCTCTGAGCCTGCGCAGTTCACATCATCAAGCCAGATGGGGTCATTCCCCAGCCCAAACTGAGCTGCATGCAGAGCCAAGATAGCTGTACCACAGCCCAGTTGCCGGCACACCACTTGTGCATCATCCAGGTCCCAGTCATCATCACACACACTTCCCCATTGCTGGTTATGCAGCACCTCGACTCTCCCAGAGCAGCGGTTTGAGCTGTTCACCAGCCGGACCTCAGGAGGCTCTGAAATGGAAAGAGGCAGAGCACGTCATCTCTTGGTGGCGGACCTGGTAAAGGAGAGACCAAGTGCCTGATATGACACCGAGAGGGAATCCCCACTTGTTCAGCATCGGTCTAGCCTTGGAGTTCAAGATTCACATGTGGGAAGAGCAGTGACATAGAGAAGAAAGGAAAAGCAATCCACTGAGCTCCTGCAGTGTTGGAACCCACAAGCTCATGGGCAGATGATCAACAGCTACCTGAGCACACCACACCAGCATCTTCTCCATGGTGGCAGAGGTGGACTCCTTCGGGCCTGGCCCTGCACTTGGAGAGGGCAGCTTCTGTCCCTGTGCACTCAACACCTTGCAGCCAGATGTGGCTGGAGCCCTGCCCAAACTCAGCTGAGCCTGGAGCTGACATGGCCATCCCGCAGCCCAGCTGCCGGCACACCACCTCTGCATCTCTCAGGTCCCAGCCGTCATCACACACAGTCCCCCACTGCTGGTTACGAAGGACCTCGACCCTCCCAGAGCAGCGGCTGGAGCCGTTCACCAGCCGGAGCTGGGCTGGTTCTGGAATTCAAAAGACAAATGCAGGTCAGACACGGAAAAGTGGAAGACAAGACCTCGAGTGGTAGCCAGGTACAATGTGATGGGAAGGCTCCCGTTGGCATAAACACAGGTATCTAATCCCATTTGATGTGTTCTCAGGCATCCAAAGAAACCATGAGGAGGGAACAGACAGGATACAGGGACAAATGGAAGACCTACACCAGTCTGGAGTTCATTCAACATTCATTAGCTGTATCAACAAGGCCACCCTGGACTTGAACAGGAGGGGGTGGCTCAGCCACGTAGTTCACGTGGAGAAACCTGAACATCGACCTAAAGTGCTATGGCAACATAGTGCTATGGAAATACAGAGCAAGAGCCTGGCAGTCCATCAAGACTACATGGACCAAAGGTAGTGAGAAGGGTCAATGTGTAAAGGGACCTGAAAATAGGTCTCTATACAGAGGCAAGAGACACGAGCAAAATAGAGCTATCCATAGGCTTCCCATAAGAGACACAGCAACATACTGAGTCCAGCAGGGCTGCCAACATTGCTCCTTCCAGAGCTGCACCATGAAGCAAGGTGGGGGTTGGTCTGTTCTCCCACCTGCCTGGAGACAGGACGAGGGGGAATGGGCTTAAGTTGCGCCAGGGGAGTTTTAGGTTGGATCTTAGGAAGAACTTCGTTACCGAAAGGGTTGTTAGGCATTGGAACGGGCTGCCCAGGGAAGTGGTGGAGTCACCATCCCTGGAGGTCTTTAAAAGACGTTTAGCTGTAGACCTTAGTGATATGGTTTAGTGGAGGACTTCCTAGTGTTAGCTCAGAGGTTGGACTCGATGATCTTGAGGTCTCTTGCAACCGAGAAATTCTGTGATTCTGTGATGAAGGAATGAAGGTGGCTTACCTGCACACACCACACTGGCAGCTTCTCGGTGGTTACAGTTGTTTTCGCCCCATGGCCTGGCCCTGCACTCAGAGAGGGCAGCCTCTGAGCCTGCGCAGTTCACATCATCAAGCCAGATGGGGTCATTCCCCAGCCCAAACTGAGCTGCATGCGGAGCCAAGATAGCTGTACCACAGCCCAGTTGCCGGCACACCACTTGTGCATCATCCAGGTCCCAGTCATCATCACACACACTTCCCCATTGCTGGTTATGCAGCACCTCGACTCTCCCAGAGCAGCGGTTTGAGCTGTTCACCAGCCGGACCTCAGGAGGCTCTGAAATGGAAAGAGGCAGAGCACGTCATCTCTTGGTGGCGGACCTGGTAAAGGAGAGACCAAGTGCCTGATATGACACCGAGAGGGAATCCCCACTTGTTCAGCATCGGTCTAGCCTTGGAGTTCAAGATTCACATGTGGGAAGAGCAGTGACATAGAGAAGAAAGGAAAAGCAATCCACTGAGCTCCTGCAGTGTTGGAACCCACAAGCTCATGGGCAGATGATCAACAGCTACCTGAGCACACCACACCAGCATCTTCTCCATGGTGGCAGAGGTGGACTCCTTCGGGCCTGGCCCTGCACTTGGAGAGGGCAGCTTCTGTCCCTGTGCACTCAACACCTTGCAGCCAGATGTGGCTGGAGCCCTGCCCAAACTCAGCTGAGCCTGGAGCTGACATGGCCATCCCGCAGCCCAGCTGCCGGCACACCACCTCTGCATCTCTCAGGTCCCAGCCGTCATCACACACAGTCCCCCACTGCTGGTTACGAAGGACCTCGACCCTCCCAGAGCAGCGGCTGGAGCCATTCACCAGCCGGAGCTGGGAGCCATTCACCAGCCGGAGCTGGGCTGGTTCTGGAATTCAAAAGACACATGCAGGTCAGACACAGAAAAGTGGAAGACAAAACCTCGAGTAGTAGAACCAAAGCAGATGAGTGCAGACAGGTATATTCAGAGAGGTGAACTCAAGCCATAGATATAAGGAAGAAACTCTGTACTATGGGACTGCTGAAATATGGAGCAGCTTTCCTGAAGAGGAGGTGGATTCCCCCTCTTGGAAATGTTTAAGGTCAGATTGGCTGGAGCCCTGAGAAATCAGATGTAGTGAAGGGTACCCTGCCCATGTCAGGAGGGTTGGATCTTTAAAAGTCCCTTCCAACCCAAACCACTCTATAATTCTGATCTGGCACCCATTGGAAGCAACGATGTTAGACTGAAACCTGTCTTCTAAGACTGATCTTGCATGTTCCATGGGGCTGCTTTGTGATCAGGACCACCTGACATTAGCAGCACATCCTCCTAGGATGAACAGTAGTTGTCCTGCCCATAATTTCATCCCTCAGCTGTCTCCCGCAGTTGTTGCAGAACCAAATAACAGAACGGTTTAGGTTGGAAGGGACCTCTGGAGGTCATCTGGTCCAAGACGCGGTACGAGCCAGACTCACCCGAGCACACAATGCTGACGTCTTCCCCATGCCCACAGTTGTGATCTCCCCAGGGCCGTGCCCGGCACTCAGAAAGAGCAGCTTCTGTCCCGCTGCACTGCACATTGTCCAGCCAGATGGGGTCTTCTCCTCGTCCATACCGAGCCCCGCCAACAGCAGACAGGCCCATCCCGCAGCCCAGCTGCCGGCACACCACACGGGCTTCCGCGAGGCTCCAGTGGTCGTCACACACCGTCCCCCAGGTGCCATTGTAAAACACCTCCAATCGCCCCGTGCAGGGGTCAGGGCCATTCACAAGTCTTATTTGGGCAGGACTTGATGCTGGCAATGAGGGAGAGCAAAGGGAAGGAAAAGTTAGTAGGATATCTTGGACAAGAAAATGCTAAGGAACATCTTGACGGTCTCTACCTGTTGGCTGAAAGGAATAGGGATGAACCAGCAAGAGAAGGACACAAGCACTTATAACTTTATTATCATAATTTTGGCAAGGACACGTGACAGATAGCCCTTGAGCAAACCCCAGGCTGTTCCACCTACTGACAGGTGAAAATATGGTCCCTCAAAACAAGGAAAACCAAAATACATTAAGACCAATTTTTTCAAGTGAACAGGCTTCAGGATGAATTTACATTACTATAAATAAATAAATAAATAAATAAATAAATAAATAAATAAATAAATAAAAATAATAATATTTTTTTTAAAAGTAGCGAATAGTTGAATTGCAGGCTCTTTGTTGGAGCAATTTTGAGTAAGGCTGTGCACTCAGAGCACCATGGGCCAGAAATGTTGCATTCACAAATCTCGGTTGGCTTTACTGAATGAACAGCCTTACCACAGCATAAGGAACATAAGAGGTCCTTTATTTTCCTTTATTTCTGCAAACCTCTATCCTGCTTCCTCAGATCAGTCTGGCCCAAGCAGATCAACCCCACAGCATTTACTACCCCTCAGAGGGTTGGCATTTCCAATTCCCCCTCTTTTTTTTCAGCCATTCAAGCTCTACAACACGTAGTTGACACTACTGAGAAGGCAGCACCGCACTCACTCAGCACACTTGATTTCTATACCTTTCCCAATTTTTACTTGGCTCCCTCTGCCATCCCTTTGCAATTCACTGTTTTCTTCTGATCATCAATGTATGATGAGGGCAGCTGGGCAGCACTCCTCTCCATTCCCAGTAGGTTGTTTTCTCATTCCTAATTTGCCACATGACTCTACCACTATAAAAAATTCTCCCACTTTGTGACATCCACCTTCTAGAAGGTATCAGCACTTCTGAGGAAAACTCAAGCCTTCTGCAGCAACCAGCTGGAAGAGAGCTGCCCTTGGCAGGAGGGCTTGGGAGTTCTGCATCTATGCCACTTCCAGCAGCGTCCACAAAGCCCATGCAGGTTGCTCTAGACAAGTACCTTATAACGATAATTAAGCTGCACAGAAATGAAGAGAAGCAGCAACCCAACATGGTGTTTCTGAAAACATAGACTGCAGCCAGCACAGGGAGGAGACTGCACAAGGCACTCACCACACAGCCCTGCTAGGATGAGGACGACCTCTGCAGTCCCAAGCCCAGCACGAGCAGACAGCCTCTCACCCATGGGTGCTTCATCCAGCAGCAGAAGAATTTTTGAGAAGTTGTTACCAGTCCAGCAGGAATAAAGGAGGAGGTGGCTCAGCAGGGGCTGAGCTCAGGTCCACCCTTATCAGCTGGGGAGGAAATATAGCAAAGACCGATAGAGGCAGCTACAGGAGGATGCTTCCCACACTGCTCCTCCCTCCTGCTTGTTCCTCCCATCCCTGCTTGCACTTGCAGCATGTGGAGCCGAGTTTCTGAGGGGGAACCGAATCTGCTTTCAGCTTGACCCTTGGTGATGAGCAAACATGTTCTGGGAGCAGACACTGTGGGCACTTTGGAGATGTCCTATGGGTACATTTCACAAGAGGACAAGAGAGAGGGGACAGGAAGGACTGGGAGAGTTGCAGCGCTTGGGTACAGTCTTAGCTTAGGTCCAGCATAACAACCTACCCCCTCTGTAACATATGATGTTGCACAGGGGGAGGTTTAGGTTGGATATGGGGAGAACTTTCTTTACTTAAAGGGTTGTGGACCTTTGGAACTGGCTGCCCAGGGAAGCTGTTGAGTCACCATCCTTGTAGGTACTCAAAAGACATGTAGAGATGGTGCCTGGGGACCTGCTGGACCTCCTTTGGTGGTAGACTTGACAGTGTTAGGCTAACAGTTGGATTTAGAGGGTTTTTACAAACTAAATGCTTATATGATTTTAAATGTGGGTTGTGAGGCTCCTCCTGGCCTGCAGACATGCCCATGTCCATGCCCTGGACCTGCAGCCACCACCCTCCTGTGGCCCTGCCATCATTCCCAACTTCCTCAAAATAAACCAACAAATACATAAATAAATGAAAATCCTTGTATTGGGCTTCCACATCAAGGGTTTGGTAGCACGGGGGAGCTGCAGGGGTGGCCTCTGTGACAAAAGACTAGAAGCTGCCCCATGTTAGAGACAAGCCAGTTCCAGACAGGTTGAAAAGGGACAGCAGAAGCTATGAGATAAAGTGAGAGAGAAAGAACCCTGCAGGCACCCAGGTCAGTGAAGAAGGAGGGCAGGAGGGGCTCCAGGAGCCAGAGCAGAAGCTGCATCATGATTCTAGGATTCTAGGATTGCAAGTGGCTAAGAAGAACTTCATATGGAGGATGGAAGACAAAAAAGCTCCTTCTGCCAAATACTTGTTCCCTAGCTGTTAAAATAAATAAATAAATAAATAAATAAATAAATAAATAAATAAATAAATAAATAAATATCTGTTACTAGGGTATGATTTCTTGATACCTAAAAAATATTGGAAAATTAAGCCATAACTTGCTGTGCCCACTTAGCTTACAGGACACACTGGTATTTGCTCAGCATCCTCTTGCATTCCCACTCCTTCCGTGATGTCCTAAGTAGTGTGAGCAGCTCCCTTGGGGCTTCTTACAATCGTGATAACAAAACAGCCAGCCTCTGGTGCTTACACTGAATTTCCCAGAGCTGTGCGTCTGCATATTTTTGGATGCAGCTTCCTGCAGTGTGTGGAGCTTGTGTGTTCACAGAATCACAGAATGGCCAAAACTCAACGTGGGATACGACGTAGTTGAAAGGGTTGGAAAACATGATGACCATGGTGGACTTGCCACAGAATCACAGAATGGCTGAGGTTGGAAGGGGCCTCTGAAGGTCATCTAGCCTGACCTTCTGCTGCGCAGGATCACCTAGAGCATATCACCTCCCTTGAGCTGCTGGCAACCCTCTTCTAAATGCACCCCGGCATCTCCTAGGACTTTTTGGCCACAAGGGAACATTCATGGTCAGCTTTCTGTCCATCAGGATGCCCAGGTCCCTCTCTGCAGAGCATTATCCAGCAACAGAGGGTAATAGTCTGACTCGTGGACATCGTTTGTCAGTCTTTCCAAACCACCTTGTATCCAAGCATGGATATATCTTATATCCATATATGATATTTAGGCTTGACATAAGGAGGGGGTTCTTCACAGAGAGAGTGGTTGCACACTGGAACAGGCTCTCCAGGGAAGTGGTCACTGCACCGAGCCTGTCTGAATTTAAGAAGAGATTGGACTGTGCACTTAGTCACATGGTCTGAACTTTTGGGTAGACCTGTGCAGTGTCAAGAGTTGGACTTGATGATCCTTAAGGGTCCCTTCCAACTCAGGATATTCTATGATTCTATGATTCTATGATATATCCATATATCTATATATATCTTCATATCCACAGCCTGAAGCATGGAGTCCCCCACAGAAATCACCCACCGCTTCTTCTGGGCATTCCCACAAGGTGCAGGGCCTGTCGGCCCGGCTGCCTCACTTGAAGTCTTGCCCAGCTCTTCCTCAGTTGTCTCGGTTGAGACCTCTGGCAGCCGATGCAGTAACTCCAGCAGCTGCTGGGAATACACCCTGCAACTTAATGGCCATGCCTGAGGAAGCGTACACTGAGATGAGGAAGATGCTAAAACTCATCTGAATTAATATTTAGCTACATATATGGTAAAATATCCTGATTATCGGGGAATGTAGATGAGAAACTTATGAGAAGCAGATGTAAAAGTGAAGATATCGCTCAAGGCCAACGCATAAGGGAAGGATGAACAACTCACTGGCAGAAAATAAGGCAAAGATAAGCAAAAAACTCCTAAATACTGTCCAACATAAGGTCAAAGTACAGGAAGGTAAAATGTTTAACCTCCTCTTCCTTGTTGCCTTCATCCTGAAATACCCCTGCCCTCGAATACCAGGCTACATTGCGCAAGCACAACTGGGAGGAGCTAATGGGGGGGGAGTTTGGAAATGAGTACTACTAGGAAGAGGTCCGCCTTTTCAGGGAAAAGAATGAATACGTATTAGAGCTCATGTAATATGTAGCAGTATTCATGTATAAAATTGTGAGAGACAGCTGGGCAGGTGCACACTTTTTGAGGGAAGCTATTCCCAGTGCTCCCGGTGCACTGCAATGAAGTATAACTACTTTACAACCCTATGGTTGTGGAGTCACTTCCACATGTCAACACTGCTAGGACTGGAAACATGGGAAAATCCTGTGCCCTGCTGAGCAAACTGCTGCCTCTGTTCACTGTGCTCTTGTGCTGCTCCGTGCATGCAAATGCCATGCGGTGTCACTCCTGAAGAGGGCACTCACTGTGCAGGGAAGGAAAAGGTGTTCCAAATTTCAGGGGAGGACCTTGTGAGACAGCCCTCCTGGTGAGATGGGACAGGCAGGGGTTGTTCATTCTCTCCTTGCAGAAGGAGAAATATAAGCAGCTCCCCCATGCTCTCCAGCATCAGACCTTTCTGAGCACCTGATTGTGTGATGATAAGAACACTTCAACTGCTCAGAGGTCAGTTTGCTCTTGTCTGGGAGGGAAGCCAGTCCTCCAAAGTGTTCTGGCTTCATCTGCTACTTTTGTTAACTCTCCAGGTTCCAGGCCTTTATCTGGAGACCAGTTGTGGTCTTGTAGCTCCTCTCGCTTTTTTTTTTTTCATGCAGATAATCCATACAGCACCATGGATATTGCCCTGAATGTGAAGAGCAGCAGCCACAGCAGCCACGACCAGAGGCAGAGAATGTCCTGAGGGAAAAGAAATGGGTTTGTCTGATGTGCAGAGAAATCTCCTGCTCCAGGGGAAACTGCACTAGGAGTCATGAAGGATCCAAGAATAATTTAGGAGGGGTGGGATGCTGCATAATGGGATGCAGGTCTCAGCACAGGAACTGGTTCCCTGCAGCAGTGTCTTTCACCTGTCTGCTCTCCAGCACAGTAATAGCATGGCATTTGGTCGATAGCTGTATAGGCGATGAAGAGAGGAAGGGGAGAGAGCATCAGGCAAACGTGAGGTGATGGCAAAGGGAGAGGATGGGCTGAAGGGAGAGAGAGGGGTACTGGGTTTTACCAGAGTCTTAGTGGAAACTGATTTCATTAAACACTTCCCCTGATGATCTTGACAGAAGGAAGAGGCCATGGACATCATGGAAATGTACTCTTCCCTTTCTCCACTATCTTCTCCCCCACCTGTCTTCAGACTGGCTTGCACAGGGAGGACACAGCAAGAACCTAGAGTTTCACTGCTAGCAGCAAGATCAGCTGGGGAACCACCTTTTCAGGAGGCAACAAAAGAAAATGTAGAAGGGGAAGAGCCCCTCATCTAGCCATTTGAATCAGATGGTGAAGCCAACACCACATGTAACACAGTGAACCTCGGCAAGGAGGTCTCCAAGCATCTGACACACCAGCATCACCTGCAGGGTAGGTGTTTTGCATCCACACAATGTCTCAAAGGCAGAAGGTGGAGGCTGGGGGACAGGGATGTGTTCCTCCTCTATGTTCCTCCTCAGGAGCTGCTGAGAAGATCAGGATGACATCCAGTTTTGGAGATTCACAGGACATGAGTACCCTTCCTCTGGTCTTGCATACAGCTTTGGTAACAAGGGCAGTTTGTGTTTGATGCTTCCTTAACACATTGGAGACAAGCAAGCACCAAGAAACATTCCCTGTTCCCCTCTTCTAGGTGAGATGGAGGAGTGAGAGCTTTCTCTGTTTCTTAATGGTTCTCCACATTTGTTTGAGTTGTCCTTGGAGAGGGAGCAGAGCTCGACGTGCACTTTCAGACACATCTACCCTTTCCACTTCTGCAGAGCCTCAGCTTTCTGCACCCTACTGTTGAGGGATTTTTTGAAACAGCAAAAATCCCATGGCTTGCTGCAGCTGAGCAAACCAAGCTACCAGGGCAACTATGAGAAATTCCCATGACAGTGTTCCCACATTGCCCAGTTGAGGAATTTAGGAAAATATTGTTACCAGCATCTGGCTTCAAGGACAAGGTCTACGTGATTGCTAATCACAAAGGGGTTGTTTTCTTGCAGGTGGGGTTGTTTTCTTGTAGTTGTTTGTCTGAGTGCTTTTGACCAATAATCTTGTGTGAGACACTATCCGCCCCTGTTAAGTTCTCTATAAAAGTTAGGCTATTCAGGCAATAAAATGGAGCATGATCTGACTCTACTGGTGTCTGTCGTGCTTTCAGCCGTGCTTCCTGCAACACCCTACTTTCACCTCCAAGGTCTCTCATTAGCTCCTTTTATCCACCCAAACCTTTCTCCTCCACACAGGCTCATTCCTCAGACAAGGCCTTGCCCTGCAGTTCTCAGTGCAGGCAGTGGAAACACCCCAAATGGCCCCAAATAATGATCAAATGCCCATGCTTCAGGTATGGAACCCTTTCCTTGACTATCATGGGAGCTCACACGGGAACAGCCAGGTTGTGACCACCCAAATTCAGGGTGACCTGCATACCCCATGGTTAATAAACCACAAAAGGCACCAAACCTTGCCCCACTCCTGATCTCCATCTCCTCCAGACACTCATTTCTGGGTTGAAATAACACCATATCATGCAAGAGCAAAACTATAAGTCTCAAATGTCCTTTTCTTCACTTCCCCAAGAAGACAGGAGAGAGGCAGCTTCACCGCCCTGGTTGCTTTCACAATCAGATAGAAAACAAGATCAACTTCCTCCCAGAAAAGGTGCAGATCCTGATCTTGAGCCACAACCTATCGTCCTGCTCCCAAACTTCTAGGGTATTCCATAAGCCCAGTCTGAAGCCATCTGTATATGCTGAGAGGGACTGGTGTTGGGCTCCTGAGATGTCCCGGGCAGTGGGAAGGGGTCCCTGAGTGCTGGCGGTGCAGTGTCAGGGTGGGTGCAGTGAAGAGAGAAGCATCTGCAGCTCTGTCCTGGTTTCAGTTAGAACAGAATTTTCCTCCTAGTAGCTGGTGGAATGCTGTGTTTTGGCTTAGGATGAGAAGAGTGCTGATAACACACCAATGCTTTAATTGGTGCAGAGAAGTGCTTATACTAAGCCAAAGACATCTCAGTTTCTTGCTCTGTCCTGCCAACAGGCAGGCTGGGGGTGCAGCAAGAGCTGGGAGGAGACAGACACAGGACAGGTGACCCAAACTAGCCAAAGGGGTATTCCATACCATCTGATGTCATGCTAAACAATATATAGGGGTGGCTAGCTGGGGGAGGGGGGCCGGACTGCTCGGGGTTAGGCTGGGCATCGGTCAGCAGGTGGTGAGCAATTGCATTGTGCATCACTTGTTTCTACATATTATTAGTGGTAGTACTATTATCACCATTATATTATTATAATAATTATTATTATAATTATTATTATTATTATTATTGTTGTTGTTGTTGTTGTTATTATTATTTTCCTGTCTTATTAAGCTGTCTTTATCTCAACTGATGGGCTTCACTTTCCATTTCTCTCCCCCGGCCCAGAGAGGGAGGGGGAGGAGGAGCGAACGGCTGCATGGGGTTTGGCTGCCGGCCGGGTTAAACCACAACAAGCTCCCACCAAGTGGATAAGGGTGTGTTTATTGCCAATCTTTTCCTCCATCACCAACCAGAGCAAGAAGAAGGAGGTGTGAAAGCAAAATGGGAAAAATAAAAACAGGAAGGGGTGGAAGAAGAAGGAGGAAAAGGAAGAAACGATCAACATCATCAACATGGAAGATTTGCGTAGACCCAAAGGTAAAGAGCAGCAATGGCAGGGTGAGCACAACACCAGGGGAAGGGTTAACAAGCCTTTCTGTCCATCTGTCTGGCTTTCAGAGCCCTGGAACCTGGTGCCGTCTTTCAATCCATCTGTGCTTTTCACTTCTGCTTTCACTGAGGGTCCCAGAGCCTCCAAGGAACTTAGATTTATTGCAGATATCTGCAGTTGGATCTCCCACTTCTCCGCAGCTCTCCCCCAGCCAGTTCATGTCCCAGAGCCCCAGGCTTTAGTGTTTGCAGGCCTCCCAAATCCACTGATCTCGGCTGTTTCTCACCCAAAGCCGACCTATCTGCAGATGAATTTTTATCCACAGTGATGTCATTTACCTAGATGCCTTGGCCACAGATGGTGGGACAAGCTCATTGAGATTTGCTGTGAGTGTCCTGCCTCACCTGTCACCCCTATTTCCCAGAGCTATAGAGCAGAGCTGGGTGGCATGGGAAGGTATAGGATGTTGATGAGGATGTGGAGAGCTATAAAGGAATGCTGGGGGAACAGTAGGGAGGGCTATAGGGTACACGTGGGCATACAATGGACTATAGGGCAGTGCTGGCGGCTGTACGTAGAGCCGTAGGACACAGTTTGGGTCTCCATCGGCTACAGGGCAGTGCAGGTGCAGGCCTTTGTGGGCTGTCATTACACAAACTAAACCATAACATGATGCAGAAAGAGGAAATCAGCCCATTTCCCCTGGCCTCACAGCAGAGGCCACCTGGGAAAACAGTTTCCTAGCCCCACCTCTCCTATCAGCAAGCGTTCAGCTGCAAAAATCCTGCAGGAGAGTGGGGGAGGCTATACTGCAAAAAGTTTTGGAAGGAGAAGCTTTGCAGAGCTGGTGGCTCCTCTGTACTTAATACATTGATGAGATCTGCCCTGAAGAACTTGGGTGCTCCTCAACCAGAAACGCATCCTGGAGCTGGGTGCTTGCAGGAGGTGCAGGGGGCTCTTCAAAGGCACTGGCCATGGTGAACACTCAGGGAGAGAGGCACAGCAGGTCCCCCTGGCGCATTTTGGCACCAGGACTGGAATCACCTCCATATGATAGACAGGTAAGGGGCAAAAGGCACCAAGTGAAATACAGGAAAATCTATTCAAACACCAGAACTAATATTTATGGTGAGGGTGGTCAAACACTGGAGCAGGTTGTGGGGTCTCTATCTATGGAGATGTTCGAATGGAAATGGAAAAGCCCCCAGGCTTCTTCAGCTGACTGCTTTGAGCCGGGGGGGGGGGGAGGCGGGGCGGAATGGATTAGGTAATCTCCAGAGGAAGATCTCCAGACTTCCCAACATTAAATATTCTGTGATTCTGCAACGCTTCAGTGTGGCCAGTTGGGTCTCAGTCAAACTGCTGGCACCCAGCTGGGTGTCCCCAGCATGCCCAGGGGCCTGGGGTTGTTTGGGGTCCTCTTAGGGCCAGGACACAGCCTCCAGCACCAGCCACATCGGGTGGTCACACTGGGGACGGTGACCATAGATTCATAGAATCATTAGGGTTGGAAAAGACCTCCAAGATCATCTGGGCCAACCATCCCCCTACCACCAATATCCCCCACTAAACCATGTCCCTAAGTATCACATCCAGCCTTTCCTTAAACACCTCCCCCAGGGACGGTGACTCCACCACCTCCCTGGGCAACCCATCCTGATGCCTGACTGCTCTTTCTGAGAAGAAATGTCTCCCGATTTCCAACCTGAACTTCCCCTGGTGCAACTTGAGGCCATTCCCTCTTGTTTCCTATTGCTAGTTATCTGCAAGAAGAGGCCGATCCCCAGCTCCCACACCTTCCTTTCAGGTAGTTATAGAGGGCAATAAAGTCTCTCCTCTCTCCTCCAGACTCAACAACCCCAGTTCCCTCAGCCACTCATAAGACTTGTGTTCCAGACCCTTCACCAGCATTTCAGCCTTTATTTGGACACATCTCAGGGCCTCGATGTCCTTCTTGTCGTGAGGGGCCCAAAGCTGAACATGGTACTTGAGGTGAGGCTTCACCAGAGATGGTTCATCACCTCCCTGGTCCTGCTGGCCACTATTCCTGATACAAGCCAGGATGCTGTTGACCTTTTTGGCCAGCTGGGCACACTGCTGGCTCATTTTCAGGTGAGCATCGACCAGATCCTTTTCCTCTGCACAGCTTTCCAGCCACTCTGCCCCAAAACCTGTAGTGTAGCATGGGGTTGTTGTGACCAAAGTGCAGGACCCAGCACTTGGGCACGTTGAACCTCATGCCATTGGTCTCTGTGCATCAGCATCCAGTTATTTGGTCTGGTTTGTGCTCTATGCAAATTCGGCATCGAGACTGAAAGGTTCGCCTCACCCTCCCTTGCTTTCTCCCTTGCTTTCCTTCTGGACCAAGGGGTAAGGAAAGGAAAGCTCTGCCTCGGGGTGAGCTAACAGGTAAAAGACATGAGGGGGTTGCAAGGAGCCCTAGGCCGTTTGTGTTTGAAATGACCCCACTGCTATTTGATCTCCTGTCACAGCACAGACTCGGGGCTGTTTTTCATTTCCCCGAAGTCAAATGGAAACCAAAGGCACTTGAGAAAATTTCTACCCTCAGAAACACTCCGAGGTTTGGCTCGGCGCCCAGAAAGCGGCGCCTGAAGCTCTTTCTAACATGGCTGCTGTTTGCTCTGGCCTGGCTCCAGCTGACCTGAGCTGATGGAAACGTGGGAGCTGCACATTCCCTCTCACACTGGCCACACTCGCATCCACTCTGAGGATGACTGGCAGCTGTCAGTCACCGCCTCAAGCTTGTTGAGGGGAGAGCTCATGGTTATCTTCTGACACCTTACTGAGGCACACCCATGAGCTGCCTGCACTCACGCCCTGGCGGGTGTCCAGTCCTGGAACGTGCCCAGACCCAGGCTCAGCAGCAAGGGATGCAGGACATGTGGCAACCTGGAGAGAAAGCCAAGAGCGTGGCCCTGAGCTGCTGTGAATGGTGCAGAGGAGGTTCCTTTTATTCCTTCTTGGGTGTTCCTCCTCCCTCCAGCTCTCCTAAGGAAGGTGAGCCCACACGGGCTGGTCCCAGTCCCACTGCCACACTAACCCTCTTCCCACAGAGAGAAACATCGAGCACCTGGTGACAGCCCTGGATGTCTTGAGGTGTGTAGGCATCAAGATAATCAACACCACTACAGATGTGATCCAGCACCCACTGGGTCATCCTTCATCCTTCATCCACCATCCTTCCCTCCTCCATGATTTCTCTGCCCATTCCAGCCCAGCCATCATTTGATAGAAGAAATCACCCCAAAGTCATTCACTTTTGTACCCCAGTGCTCAGCCGTGCCAATTCCCTCCGCTGTTCTAACCAAACTCCCCATCCCCTCTCATTGTCTTCCTACAGGGGTTCCTGCTGTGGGTGGAGGAGACCTGTCCACCCCCACTCACCCCAGTATGACCCCAGGCTCCACGGGGACCTGCCTGTTCGCCAAGTCCCACCTTCATCTCCTGTAACTCTGCATCTTTCCATAAAGCCAACTTGAGCAAACACCAGGGAAAGCTGGAGGCCACCGTACGTAAAGTCCATGTGGCTGCCACTGCATCCAATACTGCCTAAGCAAACATGAAAGCCCTGGTGGAAAACCAAGAATCAGCAAACCAATGACACGGAGCAACACCTTGTCTCCATGGCACCAGGACAGAAGAAGCCTGACTCTTTGGTGTGAAGGATGGGAGAGGGTTTCACCAGGAAACTTCTGCTTCAGGTTCCTGTGCATTGCTCTAGGGTGGCATGGCACCCTAGGTGGTTCATGGCCAGTATTTCCAGCCCTGCTGTGACCATGCTCTGCCATGGGATGTGCTCTGTGGTGAGTGCTTGCTCATCAGTTCTGGCATACAGCTCCTCTGGAACTGTTTTATGCATTTTCCAGTGAAGGAGGAAGCCTTAGCAGAGGCCATGCTCTTATGCACTTGGGATGTCAAAGCTAAGGGCTGGCATGACAGACAGAGCAGTGTTTGGAAGGATCTTGAATTAAAAGTCCTGCTCACTGAAGAATGCCCTTGTTCCTATAAAGATAAATCAGCAGCACTCAGTTAACCTGCCATAAGTTGCATTGTATTACTTTGAATACATTTCATGCTGCATTGCAGTGCAAATAAATCATTGCATTGCAAATAAACCATGCTGTTTAGCAATAAATCATGTGGCAGTTGACTTTGCTGCACATATAAATAACATGTTTCAGTTTCCCGGCTGTAGCTGGGTTCAGCTGCTTGTCAGGACAGTGGCCTGACAAACAACAAGGACAAACAACATCAGGAGAGACAATGACAGATGAAGTGTGTGACATATAGCTGGACATGCAGGCATTATTCATAGGTTTGTGCCCAGTGCACCTGGCCAGTAAGCACACAGAGTCAAAATCCACGTGAAGGTCTTTTCATTAAGTAATTAATTATATAATTCTGCAGAATCAGGTGCTTGGCGATTTTTGCAAAGCAAGCACCCCTCTGACTTGAAGCACTGCTATTTTTACACATAAATACACTCGTTAACATGTGAAACCATCTCTCTGGATACTTCTGATCACCAAGAAGAGAACAGGAAAACCAGGACTCATGTTTATGGCGTTTGCACATGCAGCTGTTTCAAGCTCGGGTATTTCCTGACCGTGTTTTGAGCAGCTCTATCTGACTTCGTCCCGCACAAGCTTCCTGCTGCTCTCAGGCAGGATGTGGGAGGTTGTTTTTGATGTGCACATGTTGTTTTCTAAGCATCAGCAGCAGGGCTTGACAAGGCGAGGGACTTTGGCCATGGATACCTGGCAAGTCTCTAGGGCTAAATGCTTCCAGAACCAGGGATAAGGATGGAGGAGAGATTCACAGCCCTCTGCTCGGAACCACCCCCAATTTCCTTTCACAGGAGCTGCCCTTTATCAGCCCTGAGAAGCCTTGCAGACACTGGGGAGGAGCTATGCTCTCAGCTCCCATAGCAGGAGGTGGCCCTGCCCATTCTCTTGTTTCACTTTTGCTTTAGTTCAGAGCCTCCGCTGCTCCACAGCCCTGCAGCTCTCCTGCATCATGAACAGATGGAAGACGGCAGCCAAGAAGGAGCAGAAGTGTAACAATCCTAATTTGCAGCCCGACCTGGAAAGCCTGATGGGAAATATAGAAGTCTGCCGCAGTGTGGGCATGGAGATCATCAACAACACCAAAAAGGTGACGCTGGAGGACTTCAGGTGTGCATCCCCTTCTCCCCTACTGCTTTCCGCCAGCCTCCCCTGAGGGATCTCCTTAAAATGCCTTGGGTGTTGGGAAACAATGGGGGCAAGCTCAGTGCCTGGTGCCAGAGCTCTCTCCTGCAAGTTCCTCTAGCTCCTGCTGGAACCCTCCTCCGTATACACCAGTTGCACTACTCAGATGCATGTGCTTTGAGAAAGCCTTTCCTTATCCACCTTTGGAGGACTTCCTTTCCTTATCTACCTTGCCCAGATGACCTGAGGCCATCAGGATGAGCTCTCATCTCTTCCAGATTGGGGGAACCAGCAGAAACCAGTACATATTTATGCTGTGCTACCTTTTGCCACTCTCATTTCCTATTCCCTTCCCATTAAGGCTTAGTTTGTGCACTTTGAGGTCTACTGAGATTTTCACAGAGGGCAGGAGCAGTTATTAACAGCATGACCAAATGCCTTAAGAATGTAAAGGTGTTAAGAAACAGAAGAAGGGTGCCATCCGGGGAATTTCTGCTGGGACAAGTGTCATTCGGTGTATTCTGGAGAGACAAGGGAGAGGTATCAATAATGCCACAGTCTGGGGCAGAAAAGCAAAGGTCAGAAGTTCACAGGACCACAGACTGCTTGAGGTTGGCAGGGGCCTCTGGAATTCCTTTGGTCACTTACCCAGGACCATGTCCTGATTTTGAGTATCTCCAAAGATAGTAAAAATATATAAAAAATTGATATCTCCACCACATCTCTGGGCAGCCTGTGTGAGTCCTCAGTCTCCCTCATGGTAAAGACGTTTCCCGATGTTCAGAGGGAACCTCCTGTGTTTTATTTTGTGCCCATTGCCTCTTGTTCTGGCCCTGGGCACCTCTGAAAAAAGTCTACTCTGTCTTCATTGCACACTCCCTGCAGGTATTTACATACATTGGCAAGATCCCCTTGAGCCTTTTGTCTTCTCCTTGGTAAATTGTCCCAGCCCCCTCAGCCTCTCCTCCCTTGTTGGTTTTGTGGCCCTCCATGGGACTCTCCCCAGCACATCCACGTCTCTTTTTGTTCTGGTCCTTCTCTTCCTGCAGGAGTTACTGCTTCAGTGGCAACATCCGGATCCTTCCCCCCTTTGAAATCGGCCCACAGTCCGTAGGAAGATGCATTTTTGCAAAGACGCCATACAGCCTGCGTGGGAGTGTGGGTGTCCTGGTCTGCAAGGCCAGCTCTTTCTCACTGGCCATCATGTTCTCCAACCCCTTCGACTACGTCCTTTACAACATCGAGTTCGCTCTGGAGCTCTTCAAAACAGAGAACCACATGGGAAGACTCCATGCAGTCTTCTCCCGTATGATGGAAAGCAAGCCTTATGGCAGATCCACACTCTTCCAGAGAGCTACACTAGCGTCAGACCATGAAACCCTGGAGGTCTCCTCGGGGAATATTCGTGTCAGAGCCAAGATGTCCAACACTGCAAAAGCGATCCTGAAAGTCCAGGTAGACGATATAGAACCCCCACCCTATTCCAAAGACATGTGAGTGAAGACACCTTTGCTGTCAAAAGCTTCCCTCGTGAGATTTTCATCAAGGATGAAGGTAGAGATCTCACTGTGCTGCCTCTTTGGTGATCACAGGTGGTGACTGATGATAAATCTGGTGGGAGATGGCACCACCAGCAGCCCGGTTGCTCTTAACTGTCCTACAGCTTCAATGACTTTGCCAATAAGCTAACAGCAGCTTGTAGAGTGCTATCTCACGCTTATGGGTGATAACTAATAAACAATGCTCCAACCCTTGTACGCTGCATATGTCCTCCTTGCAGAGATGCTTAGCGTGTGGATAAGGATGCCTACAGAGCATCACAGCAAGATGCAGTGATACCCCCCTGCCACCATGCCCTCCCTCTGCTCTGCCCTGTGCTTTTTTCCTAGCTCAGGCAGCCATCCCAGCTCTGTTTGGGATGTCTGGGGACAGCCTAAAAGCTGACGGACAACAGCTGCGGTTCTGTTGCTCAGCCCGTGCCAGGAGGAGTGACCCTTGTCAGCAGGGGACATCTATTTGTGCCACCCCTGCAGCCCCTAGGCACCGCTTCAACTTTGCCCCTTGCACTGTAGGGAAATGCCTGCAAAAAATCACCTCTGGAATGTCTCATCCTCCCACTCCCCACCACTCTGCCCGTGGGTGGAGGCGCACGCTGATCTCCAGTGCTTCCTTCCCAGAAGTCAGGCACCACAGGAGAAACACAAGGGCGAGAGGGGCTGGCTTTTGCAAAATGATGCTTCCAGGCCAACGTGTAAATAAATACACACTGGAGGACGAAGTGTCAGGTGGAGCCTGCTGCGGTGGAGCTCAGGCTAACGGAAAGCACGTCATGGTTTCCTGGAAGGGGGCCTTGGTTTTGTGCTTCAGCCGAGCTCCTCCCCTCTGCTTTCCCAGCACCCTGCTCCACCACCCCTCCCCGAGCCAGCAGCCACTGGGACAAAAGGGGATTTCGGCTTGGCTTCCCTTCCCTCACCCTTTCCCTCCCTTCTTTAAATCTCATGTGGTCACTGGCTGTGACATCAGAAAACAAACACAAAATGAAACAAAACAAAAAAAAAAACAAACAAACAAACAAAAAAAGAATTCCTCCTCAGAAAAAGCAAGCAAGCAAACAAAAACAAACAAACAAACAAACAAAAAGCAAAAAAAAGCCCACGCAGGAGCAGGGGTGTTGGGGGGTGCTGCTGCCTGTGGGCGACCCATGTTAGAACAGATCTTAAAGATCAGGTTGGAAGGACAGCATTCCAGAGGAGGGACCCCCTGTTGGGGCAGGGGCAGGGAGTGAGTGTGGAGGAGTGGTGGAGATGAAGCGTTAGGGACTGACTGCAGCCCCCATTCCCCCATCCCTGTGCACTGTTTGGGGGGAGGAGGCAGAATGAGATGGATGACTGGGGAAAGTGTTTGTTGTTTGCTTTTAGTTCCCACTGCTCTCCACTGTCATTCATTCGCAATAAATCACAGCAATCTTAGCCAAGCTGCATCTGTTTTGCCCATGCAAGTAACTGGTGGGAGATCGCCCCATTCTTAGCTTAACCCGTGAGTTTTTCAGTGCTTCAGAGAGGTTTTTCCCTTTGGCAAGGTGAAACCTGTTCCCACCTGCAAGGAGCAGAGTGAAAAGCCACCATGTGGCTTCTGGTAGCCTTTTGACATGATGTCCAGTGCCACCAGGGTGGCAGGACAGAAAGCCCCAGCCCAGCCTGAGCTTCCTGCAATGTGCAGCTCAGCTCTACAGGTCATCACAGCCTCTGGATCTGCGGTGGCTCCGTCTCTGTGAAGCCTGCAAGTGTGGCAGGGCTCTCCAGAAGAGCATCATCTCTGCAGGAGGTGCTGCAGTAGAGTATCTCCATCCCCACTGCGTGGGGCTGGTGGTACCATCCCTATTCTGCCTCCCACCGGTTGCCTGTGATCATCCCTGCCCTGCAGCCCCCATGTCCACCACTCCCCAAGTTCCCAAGCCTGTGGAGCCCCCGTGCCTCATGTCAACAGCACATTTCATCATCAAACCGCAATGGCATAAACAAAGGCAGGATAAGAACAGTGTCCCATCTCCAACAGCCAGGAAAGGGACAGGTCCCATCCCATGTCCTGTTTGGGGGCTTCTTCTCCAGGCTGGTGAGGACCCTGGCTGTCTCCTGGTGTTTTCTGGGTGCTGAGGGTGCAGGTGAGGGGCTGCCCCAGCTACCCCACATTTCTATTCCCCACATGAGCTGTGCCCCCAGGTCACCCCAGCTTTGACCATCGGTATTCAGAGCAGACAACGCCTACAGCAGGGAACCCATCCCCACCTCCCCTCCTCTTCCTCACCACACTGCTTCCCAGCACAGGCATAGAAGTGGAGACCTTCTGTGTCCAAACACCTTGGGGTGCAGGAGCAGGGGCTCTCTGGAGCCCCTTTTTGTCTTTGGAGAGGGGAATTCACCAGTTTTAAATGTTTTGAGGTCATACGCACCCAGGTGCCCAGGAGAGAAGCCGGGACCATCAGCAGACATCAAACAATCATGGACCCAGTACCGGTCCCCTGATCTGGGTTTTGACTCCCTTATCAACCAGTTTCCCACCTGCCAAACTATCTTCTCCCTTTGTCCACACAACCACAGCTTGCCTTGAAGAACACTACAGCACACAGCCTTGAATGAAGCCTTATCACTGCCAACCATGGTGATGGGCCAGAATGCTTCACCCTTGATAAGTCACTGCTGGAGACCCTAGCAGACCCAGGACAGCTGACCCAAAGTGGCCAAAGGGGTATTCCATACCAAAGTCATGCTAAACAATTAATATGGGGGGCTGGCTGGGGTGGGGGGAGCGGGTGCTCAGGGATAGGCTGGGCATCGGTCAGCGGGTGGTGAGCAATTGCATTGGGCATTGCTTGTTTTGTACACATTATTAGTAGTAGTACTATTATTGTTATTATTATCATTATCATTATTTTCCTGTCATAATAATGTGTCTTTATCTCAACCCACAGGCTTCATTGTCTCATTTCTCTCCCCCATTCTGGAGACGGAGGGTGAGTGAAAGGCTGTGTGGTGCTTAGCTGCTGGCCGGTTTAAACCACACCACCAGTTCACCCTTCACATTTATCAGAGGGGGCACACTTTTTTTTCTTTTTTTTCTGAGCAATGTACCTATAGAAACCCTTCTTGCTATTTTTTGCACCCCTTGCCGAGCTCAGTTTTATCTGTACCTTTCCTGATCCCATCCCTGCACATCCAGACAGCATTCCTGGACTCTTCCCAGGCCATGTGTCCCTGCTTCCACTGCCTTTGCATCTCCTTCTTGCACTTCACTTTGACCAGCAGGTCCTTGCTCAGCCATGCCTGTTTCCTGCCTTCCCTGCTTGATTTCTTCCAGATGGGGAGCTCTTTTGCTTTAAGACAAGCGTCCTTAAAAATTTGCAAGCTCTGATCATTTCCTCCATCCCAGGGGATCTCATCCACTGGTTCTTTAACAGACGGAATTTCTCTCTTCTAAAGTTGAGGGTCCTGGCTTTGCTCTTTGCCAGGCCCAAGATCAGAAATTCAACCAGGGCATGGTCATTGCAGCCCAGACTGCCTCCAGTCTTAACCTCTTTAATGAGTTTTTCATTGGTGAGCACCAGGTCCAGTAACACTTCTCTGGTTGGTTTCTGTAGTAACTTGTTATGTTCAATGGTAAAGAAGTTTGGTAGGCCCTAAACTCCCTTGTGTTACATCTTGTCCTCAGGTATCACAGGGGCTGGGGGCGGCCGGCTGGGCTGGACCCAGTTCAGCACTGAGTCCAGTCACGTTCAATATATTGAATTATCATGAGCACAGATAGCATGGCACACCTTCAGGCTAGTAGATTAATGACTGCCATAGTTTACTGAAGCAACAGGAGTACGGATTCTTTTGGATTCCTGGTGATAAGAAGGCTGTATGCCAAGCACATGCAGATACCAAGAATATGACCAATGCAACCTACTACATACAAGTTAACTTATGAAACAACTCTATAGACAATGTTAGGTTTCCTGGGGAAGCACTCATTATACCCAAGGGTTTGAATCTCACTCAGTAGGCATCCCTGCTGGGGGGGAAGAGAGGTTGAACCTGTTGACTGATGCCAGAAGCCAGTGATGTCCTTCCAACTTGATGGTATTTTCCCTAACATTTTTTTTCTCTCGAGCCATTTCTATACTATTTTCCTACCTTTAGGTGGAGCATGAGTGACACTGGTCAAATGTACCCTTGTATAAATCTGTATAAACTTAGAAATTGGCATAAATTTATAAATTGGTATTAATCTTTTTTCATGTTTAAAGGCCTAGGCTTAGAGAAATCCAGAGCGCACGCTCAGTGGTCGCACTCTTGAGGTGGGTAGCCTTTGGAGTGGAGGTGTGTTTTGACATTATAACAAGAGTATAACGAGCAAAGCTCACCCAGAGGACACGATTTGGTTATCAGCCCACCAATTCCATGGTATCACCAGGTTTCCCATCGCTGCAGTGATAGCACAGAGCCTGCACACGGGGTCGGAATAGAAGGTATTTTGAGCAAGTTTGCTGATGACACCAAACTTGGAGGAGTTGTGGACTCGAATGAGGGTGGAAAGGCCTTGCAGAGGGATCTGGATAGGTTGGAGAGCTGGGCGATCACCAACCGCATGAAGTTCAATAAGAGCAAGTGCCGGGTCCTGCACCTGGGACGGGGAAACCCTGGCTGCACGTACAGACTGGGCGATGAGACGCTGGAGAGCAGCCTAGAAGAGAGGGATCTGGGGGTCGTGGTAGACAGCAAGTTGAATATGAGCCAGCAGTGTGCCCTGGCAGCCAGGAGGGCCAACCGTATCCTGGGGTGCATCAAGCACGGCATCGCTAGTAGGTCGAGGGAGGTGATTGTCCCGCTCTACTCTGCGCTGGTGCGGCCTCACCTCGAGTACTGTGTGCAGTTCTGGGCACCACAGTATAAAAAGGACATGAAACTGTTGGAGAGTGTCCAGAGGAGGGCTACGAAGATGGTGAAAGGCCTGGAGGGGAAGACGTACGAGGAACGGCTGAGGGCACTGGGCCTGTTCAGCCTGGAGAAGAGGAAGCTGAGGGGAGACATCATCACAGTCTACAACTTCCTCGTAAGTGGGTGTCGAGAGGCAGGAGACCTTTTCTCCATTAACACCAGTGACAGGACTGCGGGAACGGGGTTAAGCTGAGGCAGGGGAAGTTTAGGCTTGACATCAGGAGGAGGTTCTTCACAGAGAGGGTGGTTGCACACTGTAACAGGCTCCCCAGGGAAGTGGTCACTGCACCGAGCCTGTCTGAATTTAAGAAGAGATTGGACTGTGCGCTTAGTCACATGGTCTGAACTTTTGGGTAGACCTGTGCGGTGTCAAGAGTTGGACTTGATGATCCTTAAGGGTCCCTTACAACTCAGGATATTCTATGATTCTATGATTCTTCGCTCCACCCTCCGTGCTGCTTACTCAGCACACCCAGCGCCCCTGGTGCTGCCAATATGTAAGGCTCCAGGTTATGATGCCAAGGGGAATATCACTAACAGATTCCTTGCATATCTGCCAGGTCTCACCCTTGGATTTTCCTCAGTGCTAAAACTTTTTTTAATATCTGGACAAAGCTTTAGTTTCAATGTCACCTAAATTATTCCACGTGCCTGGAGCAGGAAATTGAGACTCCTGCAGTGCTCACAGGCTGCTGTGGGTAAAGGGATGCTTGGGGTTCAAGAGCCCCCAGATGGGGGGCAAAAGAGGCAAAGGGGAGAGGATTTCTCTTGGGCAAGCCCCATGGAGGATGGGGGTGACAACGGCCATCACAAATCCCTGCCCACCACCACCCTGGGGTGTGCTCGTGGCAGGCTCCTTGTGCTGGGTGGCCAAGGGGCTGGGGCTGGGACCACCGTCAGTGTGGATGTTTCTGTGACTTTTAGGGACCAGCTCAGAACCTCCCTTCCTTCCAGGTTCCTAACCCACAGGATTCTTCCACACTGATCCCCTAAGAGGCCCAAGTTTGCTCTCCTGAAGTCCAGGGTCACAACCCTTTTTGCCCTGAGCCTTGTTTTGTCCTTTTCCCACTTCAAACCTAGTTTAAAACCCTATGAAGCAGCCCTGCTAACCACTGGGCAAAAACCCTTTCTGTCCCCTCAAAGAAAAGTGCTCCTCGTCAGGCTCGGTGCCACGCAGACCTTCCCATGATCAAGAAACCCAAAACTGTGTCGGCGGCACCAGCCTTGGAGCCACGCATGGAACTGGACCTCCCACCCTAAACTCTGCTGGTGGGGTGACTGCTGGTGACTATAGGGCGGTGGTGGTGGCCCTGCTCCAGCGCCTGGGAAAACCTCAGAAATAATAAAAAATAAAATAATAATAAAAAAAATAAAATAATAAATAAAAAAATAAATAAACAAATAAAATAAAAAAATAAATAAACAAATAAAATAAAAAATAAAAAAAATAAAAATAAAATAAAAAATAAAATAAAAAACAAAACAAAATAAAACAAAACAAAACAAAATAAAATAAAATACCACTCTCTCCCCCCCACCCCCCAGAAAGCCCTGCATGGAGGCTGCTGGGGGGAGACACAAGGGGTGAGAGCACCTGGGGAGGATTTCAGGAGTTATTGAGGGTTCTGGAGGCGACCAGGAAAACGAAGGAGAGGCATGGGGAAGAGGCAAAAGGGATATGGGGCAGGAGGGGGGCACAGGGCAGTGCCAGGGAGATGGCTTAGGCAGGAATCTCGGGGCAGGGGGTGAATAGGGGGCAGCACAACTAGGAGGGGAGGAGGAAGGGGTTATAGGGTGGTGAGAAGCAGCACAGCCCCACGCCACCCCCCCCTTTGTTACCCCCCCCCCCAGCCCCAGGAACCAGCAGTAAATAAAGGAGGTAGTAAAAAAAACAGCCCCTGGCTTTATTAGGGGCAGCTCCTTAGGGACACGGTAGCAGAGGGGATGGGTGAGGGGACACTGTCCACGAGAGGCACGTGGGGACCCTGGTACTGGAGGGGAAGCACTTGGGGACCCTGGGGACAAGGGTGGACCACAGCCCGCCCCCCCCAGCCACTGCAGTGGGGGAGAAGCACACGGGGATGGGGCAGGGGCATGCCCTGGGGTCCCCTTGCTGGAGGAGAGGGCTGTGGGGACACCAGGGACGGAGGATGGCCGTGTTCCAGCATCCCTGTCCCAGCAGGGAGGTATATGAGGACACGAGGTGGGGGCAGACGGGTAGCCTGGGCAGGATCAGGCCCTAGGGACCCCAGGCTGGAGGGGAGGGATGTGGGGACCCCAGGGAAGAAGGGCTACATATGGGGGGTCCCTACTATGGGGAAGGGGAAGGCAGGGGGTACCCGAGGGATAGAGGGGGAGCCCTGGGACCCCATAGATTGGGGAGGGGGAATCCTAGGGTCCCTGTTATGGAAGAGAGGGGCAGGGGGACCCCAGGGATAAAGGGTGACCACATCTGTGCATCCTTGTCCCTGATGGGACCCCCGAAAGGGGAAGGCAGGGAGGGTTTGGGGGGGTGGGCTAAGGGGGCAGGGACCTGGCCCTGCCTGGAGTGACACCAAGTCCCAGTGTCCCCATCCCCAGGGTAGCCCTCAGGGACAAGGTCAGGCCCCAGTGTCCCCACCCCGTGCCCCCCACAGTAGGGGGGCTCTGGGGGGGTCCCTACAGGGGCCGTGGTATCTCAGTAAAACTCCTCGTCCTCCCCTTTCTCTGCCTGCTGCTGGTTCTGGATCTGCTGCTGCTTCTTGTACAGCTCAGCCACCTGCAGGACAGGGAGAGGAGGTGGTGACACCCCGCTTTCTTGTGTCCCCCCCCACCTCCCACACACACACACACACCACGGGGACACCCCAGGCTCCCTCCCCATCCCCTCCCCAGCACCTGGGTGCTGCTGGTGGCCTCCTCGGGCTTCTTGTCCTCCCTCACGCGAAGGAACCGGGGGAAGCGCAGCGAGATGCCCTTCTCCTCGTCCACCTTGGGGACACCCAACAGGGCTGAGATGCCACCGGGGCCGAACACAGGGAGCCCTCCGCCCCCCACCGTGTCCTCCTGCCCCACTCACCAGCCCCACGGCTGCCCTATAGACGGGGGAGATGGAGAGGTCCCCGCACTTCACCTCCCAGACCTGCACTGCTGCCAGCCAGCGGTCGGGGGCTGCCCCGCTGTCCCAGCGGTAATAGGGACGTGGCTGGGCCAGGACGTGCTCCTGGAGGGTGACACCAAGGGACAGCATCAGGAGCCAGCCCGGCGCTCGCCCCCGAGGTGCCGCTTCTCCAGCAAGTCCACCTTGAGGAAGCCGTAGTGCTTCTCCAGGCTCTCCTCTGTGAAACCGGTGCCAATCTGTATGGAAGGACAAGGAAGGGTTCGGGAGGTCCCCGGCGACGTCCCCAAGCCCACGGGTGGCCCCAGGGGTCACCTTGCAGATGCTCTGGTACTCCTCGCTCTCCTCGTCGTAGCAGGCCAGCAGGAAGCCCCCGTAGATGCCTGCACGCTTGCCCTTGCCCAGGTAGGCGCCGATGACCACCAGGTCCAGCGTGTCCCCAAGCCCGTCCAGGTAGTCCTTCTTCAGCTGGAGGAAGAAAGAGAGAGGGGAAGGGGGCTCGGAGACACAGGGACAAACCGCGAGGGGGTCCCCACCGCTCACCTTCAACCACTTGTGCGACCGCTTGGCGATCTCGTAGGTGGCGTCCACCTCCAGGGTCTTCACCATGAGGCCCTCGCAGGAGGCTGGGGGCACCCACAGCCATCGTCACCCGGGGAAGAGGGGGGGGGACAACGGGGACGCGACACCGACCCCGCTCCCCCCCGGTGGCCTCGCTCACCCTTGATGGCCTTGTCGAGGAACTCCGAGACCTCCTCGGCGCTGCGGGTGTCGGCGGAGGTGGCAAAGACGAACTCGCCCTCCACCTCCTCGAAGGACTCCCGCAGGAGCTTGCGCCGCGCAGACAGGGGCTGCCGCACCAGGGGCTGCAGGGGGACACCCCCCCGGGGGGCACAACGTCACCACCACCCCCCCCAGGGGACTTAATGTCCCCCCTCCAGGGCCGCACACTCACCTCCCCGTTGAGGTAGAGCAGGTCGAAGGCGTAGAGGCAGACCTGCACCTTGATGGCAGCGGCGTCCACGTCCTGCGGTGGGGTGGGACACGTTGTTGGGGGGGGAAAGGGGACGGGGGTGTCACGGCACTGGCTAGGTGCTGTCTCCCCGTGTCCCTGCTCCCTGCTCTCACCTTCCTCTTCCTCGTCATCAGCACCTGGAAGGGCTGGATCTGCCTCGTGGTCCGATCCCACGCCACGGCCTCCGCATCCAGGATGCAGGAGCGCACGCCGGGCTTCAGCACCTGGGGGAAGGGAAATGGGGGGGAAGGGGGGCTGGTGCTCAGCATCAAATGAGCCCCCCGAAATCCCCCCAGCTCCCCCCCACCTGCCTTGGGGATGCGGTCCACGAGGTCGGGGTACTTGGCGGTGGTGTTCTCCTGGTTGCGGCTGTAGATGAAGACGGCCCCGCTCTCCAGGACGTGGATCTGGGGGTGGGGGGGAAACACAACGCATGGAGGTGATGAATGAGGGGGGGCAGCACCCCAAGGACCCCCCCCATACCCCCCAAAGCCTTACCTGGGCTCGCTCGCCGTCATATTTATACTCGCAGGTGAACGCTGCCTCCTCGAAGCGCTTCAGCAGCTCCCCTACGCCACGGGCAGGCTGGGCCAGCATGGGCTTCAGGGGGACACCTTGAGGGGGGGGAGAGGGACAGGATGAGGCCGGGACCCCCCCAAAAACCCCCCTCCCAAGACCCTCAGACCTCCCCTCACCCCGCAGTACCTGGGGTGATGCCGCAGTGCTGGGGCAGCTTCTCCAGCCCGTGCTCCAGCAGCACCGGGACGATGGCAGCGTAGTCAGGCAGCTCGCTGCGGGGACAGCCCCGGTGTCCCCTCCTTGTCCCCATGTCCCTTCCCTGTGTCCCCTCCCTGTCCCCGTGTCCCTTCCCACTCCCTGTGTCCCTTCCCTCTCCCCGTGTCCCAGACCCCTTCCCAATAGGACAAAAGGGGACCCTGGGGGATGAAAGGGGATCGAAGTGACAAAAGGGGACCCCGGGGGACAAAACGGGGACCCTTAGGGGGGGGAACCAAAGCGGGGGCCCCCCAGGGGACCTCACCAGAAGGTCTGCTTGAGGATGCGGCTCTGCTCCTCCAGCCATGCCCTGCGTGCCTCGGGGGCCATGCCCTGCCCGGCATCCAGCACAGCCGGTGGCCACCCTGAGATTTGGGGGACATACAGCCACGGTGTCACCACCTGGGTGTCCCCCCCGTCACCACCCTCACCACCAAGCATCCTCGGGGTGTCCCCAGCAGCCAGCCTCACCTTGCCCCGGGGGGGTGAGCGCCACGGCGTGCGCCAGGGCGGTGAGCACCGACTGCTCGGCCAGCCCGATGCGCAGCTTCCCACTGAGCGACCTGGGGGACGGGGCACAGCTCTGGGGTCGCTACGGGGCAGCCCCACACACTGTGACGCCCCCCCATCCTATAACCCCCCAACCCTTAACCCTCACCGGACGAGGTAGCGCGCCTCCGAGTGCCGGCAGGCGACGAAGAGCCCCTTGATGATGCCGATCTTCTTGTTGGCCGACTGCGAAACCCAAAGCACCGCTGGCACCCCCGGGGACGGGGACGCAACGGGTGACCCCCCCGTCCCCAAACTCTTTTTATCCTCGCACTCACGGCGTTGCCCGACATGGTGGCCATCTCCCGCAGCTTGCCCAGCACGCCAGCAGCACTGAGCGGGGCGGGAGCCACCACGGTGCGCTGGGTGCAGCGGCTGCTCTCTGCCACCAGCCCCAGGTCCCCCTTGTCCTGCGCCTCGCTGCGGATCTGCGCCAGCTGCCGGCCTGCGGGGACGTCACCCCCCCCAAAAAATCTCAGGATCCAAAGGGGAAGGGGAGGCGTTAAGGGGGTGTCCCCATGAGTTCGGGGCCGTACCGGTGGCCTGGGCGAGGGCGCGGGTCAGGAGGCTCTCGCCGATGCCCAGCTCCAGCCCCTCGGAGGGGGCCCCCGGGCGGTTGAGGCAGAGGCGCAGGCAGGGCAGGAGCTCCCCCGGGGACAGGGCCAGCACCGAGCGCAGGAAATTGCTGAGGGTCTCGATGATCTTCAGCCTTTAGGGGGGGGTCAGTGAGAAGGAGAGGGGGGGTTACGTGTCGCTGTAGGCCTTTTCTTTCCAAAATAATAAAAAAAAAAAAGGCTCGGGGTCTCACCGGGCTGAGGCTTCCTCAATGCGCTCGAAGGTGCGAGCCACCGCCAGGTAGGGGACGCTGAAAAATTGGGGGGGGGGGGGGAGTTGGGTTGTGACCCCCCCTCCATGCTCAAAAAGCCCCTTCCTCCCCCACCCCAAGCCTCTCCAACCCCCCCATCCCACCCTCCCATCCCCCCATCACCCATCCTATCCCCCCAACCCCCCCGGCCCCCCATCACCCATCCCATTTTCCCCCCACCCCCCATTTCACCGCCCCAGCCTCTCCCAGTCCCCCCAACCCCCCCATCACCCATCCCACCCCCCATCATGCCCCCACCCCATCACCCCCCCACCTCCCCCAAGCCCCCCAATCACCCACCCCACCCCCCTAACCCCTCTCTCTCCCATTACCCCCCCACCCCCCAATCTCCCCACCCCCCTCACCCCCCCACTCCCTAATACCCCCCCCACCCCTCAATCTCCCTGTAACCCCCCACCCCCCGACTCCCTAATACCCCCCCCACCCCCCAATCTCCCTGTAACCCCCCCACCCCCCCACCCCCATCACCCTCCCACCCCATTACCTCCCCATCACCCCCTCTACCCCCTCCCCATCACCCCAATGTCCCCTAATCTCCCTCCCCACACACCCCAAATCCCAGCCCCACCCTCCCCAAATTCTGCCCCCCCCCCCCACCTTTGCCCATGCCCCCAGCAGGCGTCCTGCAGCGGGTGGTACCCACTCCTGGCGGGGTCGTACTGGGACGGGTCCAGCGGCGGGGGGCTGCGGGGACACCACAGGGTGTGGGGGGGCAGCGGTGGCATGGTGGGGACCCCCAGCACCCATGGGTGCCCCCCACCCCCCCCACTGTGCTGTCACCCACCTGCTGGCGGCCAGAGGTCCCCGGTCCTGGTCACTGGGAGCCTGGCGGCAGCGCTTGGCGGGGGGGGGCCCGACCTCATCCCCCGGGACCCCCGGGGTGGGGGGGCACCGGGGGGAGTCGGGGGGTGGGGGGGGTACAGGGCCCTGTGAGGAGGGGGGGTTAGAGGGCACTGGGGGGTACTGGGGGAGGTACTGGGGGAGCTGGGAGGGTGCAGAGGGGTACTGGTGAGCTGGGGGGGCACTGGGACATGCTGGGAGGATACTGGGGGAAACTGGGGGGGTACTGGGAGGCACTGCGGGGGCACTGGGGGAGTGCTGGGAGGTGCTGAGGGAGACACTGGGGGGGTACTGGGGGGATGCTGGGAGGATACTGGGGGGGCACACTGGGAGGGCACTGGGGGAGATACTGGTAGAGATACTGGGAGGTGCTGAAGAGGGTACTGGGAGATACTGATGGAGCAGGGGGGGTACTGGGGGGCACTGGGGACATGCTGGGAGGATACTGGGGCGGCACTGTGGGGATACCGGGGGAGCTGGAAGGGTACTGGGCGAGCTGGGGGGATGCTGGGAGGCACTTGGGGGATACTGCAGGAGCCGGGGGGTTACTGGGGGCATGTTGGGAGGATTCTGGGGGGGCACTGGGAGGGTACTGGGGGGAACCAGGGAGACACTGGGGGCACACTGGCTGGCACAGGACAAGATACTGGAAGGACACTGGTGGGATACTGGGACTAACAGTGGAAGATGTAAGGGGTACTGGGATCAGGCTGGTGTGGTAATGGGGGGACTGCAGGGTTACTGGGGGAGGACTGGGAGATACTGGGGTGCCAGAGCAGGGCTGGGGCTGGACTGGGAAGGACTGAGAAGTGCACTGGGATGGGGTTGGGGGGTCACTGGGGGATACTGGGAGGGACTGGGACCAACAGCATAGCACTGGGGAACACTGGTATGGGACTGGGCGGGGGGGAGGGGTGCATGGGGTCACTGGGGGATACTGGGGCAGGACTGGGACGTACTGGGGTGCCTGAGCAGAACAGGGGCCAGACTGGGAGGCACTGGGGCAGGACTGGGAGGGACTGGGACCGGGGGTCATCAAGGGTCACTGGGGGGGTCATCAGGGGTCACCGGCGGTTACCGGGGGGTCTCTGACCGGGGTCCCGGGGGAGGGCGGCCCCCGCCCATCGGGGTCCCCTCGTTCCAGCGATGCCGGCTCCTGGGGGGGGTCCCGGGGGGGGTCCCGGGGGGGCTCCGCCGACGGCTCCGAGGAGGGGGAGGGGGCGCGGGGGGGGCCCTGCCCCTGCTGCTGGGCGGGAGCCCTGCGGTGGTGGCGGGGGGGGGTCATGGAGGGGGGGAGGGGCGCGGAGGGTGCACCCCCGACCCCCCCCCAGCATTTTGCCCCCCCCACCCCAAATCCCACCCCCCCCAGACCCCCACTCACGGGGCGGCGCCGCCGTCCGCAGCCCGGGGGGGGCCGAAGAAAGACCTGGAAAAGGGGGGGAGGGGAAGGGGGGGCGGTCACGGCCGGCACCGGGCGGGGGGGGGGAGCCCCGGGGGTGGGGGGGGGTCCCGTTTTTTTTTTGGGGGGGGGAGGGGGGGGTCCCGGCGCCGCTCACGTGATCCGCCGCTGCATGGCCGCCGCTTTTCGCGGGAAAAAAATCCAAGCGGGTGACGTCACCGGCGGCGGGGAGGGCGGGGGGGTGGGGCGAGCGGCGCGGGGGGTGCTGGGAGATGTAGTCCCGCGGGGGGGGGAGGGGTGGGGGCGGTGTCGCCCAAGGGGAAGCGCTGTGGGGTTGGGGGCTGTGTCCCCGTGGTCACGTGTTCCCTTGTTTCCATGTCCCCCAGTTGCCAGGTCCCGGTGGCCCCCTGTCCCCACGTCCCCCTGTCCCCACATCTCCCCGTCCCCCTGTCCCCATGTCCCCCTGTCCCCCTGTCCCTACATCCCCAAGTCCCCATATTCCCCTATTTGCAGGTCCCAGTGGCCTCCTTGTCCCCACATCCCACTGTCTCCACGTACCCCTGTCCCCACATCCCCCTGTCCCCATGTCCCCCATGTCCCACAGGTCCCAGTTGTAATACACAATAAATGTTTGTTCATTGTCTTTTGTAAAAACAAGGAGTTCTGTTTGAGGAATGGGAGTTGTGAAAACTCCATGCTGAAGTAAGGAGCTGTATAATGCTTGGCTAGGCACTATGAAAATTCCTTTGCTTAATGTAACAAAAAAGAGAACCCTCTCCCCTTCTCTCCTTCTGCATCTCAGTAGCCTCTTTTGTTCAAAAAACACTGCTGCAAAGTTCATGTAACCATCTCCTGATAAGTTGTTAAACTAGTGTATCAACATCCTGCCTCCCTGTCTCACGCTGGGCCAACATGACCAAATAAAGAAAGAAGTTGAACCACAACGCCGAGGAAGACTACGGCCTTCATCTTCACGACCACCAGAGGGACAGAGACGACCCCCTAGCAACAGTGCGCGCAGTCGCAGAATATACCAGGATGTGCTGCGTAATCCTGAAATCACCAAGATATAAAAAGGGACCCTGGGGGGGGTGAGGTGCGCGCCGTTGGCGGAGCCGAGACTCCCCGGCCGCCCAGCGCTGTTTTGCTTGCTGTTGCTTACTCAATAAATTCCTTTCTATTATTAAAGCAATGCTCTCTGAAAAATTAATTAAGAGGGAGCTTATAACACCAGTGGCCCCCTTGTCCCCACATATCCCTGTCCCCACATATCCCTGTCCCCGCATTCCCCTGTCCCCACATTTCCCTGTCCACATCTCCCCATGTCGCCCTATCCCCACATCCCCCTGTCCACATGTCCCCCAGTTCCCAGGTCCCAGTGGCCCCCTTGTCCCCACAGCCCCCTGTCCCCACATTCCCCAGTCCCCCTGTCCCCCTATTTGCAAGTCCCGGTGGCCTCCTTATCTCCACATCCCCTTGTCCCCACGTACCCCTGTCCCCCAGCCCTTCTGCCCCTATATCCCCCCATTCCCGTGTCCCCCTCATCCTGCGTCCTCCTGATGCCCCGTTCCCGTGTCCCCGTGTCCCTCCATCAGCAGTGTGCAGCCAGCAGGAGCGGGGAGGTGATCGTCCCCCTGTATTCAGCTCTGGTGAGGCCTCACCTCAAGTACTGTGTTCAGTTTTTGGCCCCTCACTACAAGAAGGACATCGAGGCCCTGAGATGTGTCCAAATAAAGGCTGCAAAGCTGGTGAAGGGTCTGGAACACAAGTCTTATGAGTGGCTGACAGAACTGGGGTTGTTGAGTCTGGAGGAGAGAGGAGAGACTTTATTGCCCTTTATAACTACCTGAAAGGAAGGTGTGGGAGCTGGGGATCGGCCTCTTCTCGCAGATAACTAGCAATAGGAAACAAGAGGGAATGGCCTCAAGTTGCACCAGGGGAGGTTCAGGCTGGAAATCGGGAGACATTTTGTCTCAGAAAGAGTAGTCAGGCATCAGGATAGGCTGCCCAGGGAGGTGGTGGAGTCACCGTCCCTGAGGGAGGTGTTTAAGGAAAGGCTGGATGTGATACTTAGGGACATGGTTTAGTGGGGGATATTGGTGGTAGGGGGATGGTTGGCCCAGATGATCTTGGAGGTCTTTTCCAACCCTAATGATTCTATGATTCTATGGTCACCGTCCCCAGTGTGACCACCCGATGTGGCTGGTGCTGGAGGCTGTGTCCTGGCCCTAAGAGGACCCCAAACAACCCAAGGCTCCCATGACATGCGGAAAACAGACTCCAGAACCTGTAAGATTGTAAAGTAGGTATTTTTGTTCAGTGCTGGGCAGCATGGGGAGTCGCCCCATCACAATCATGGTAGTTTGTCCAGTATTTATGTAGAAGGGGATACAGGATTAAGGAAACGCCTATACATATTCATACCCTTTCCCCCCAAAATTATTACGAGTTCTGAGAAATCATTTCCATCATCTCCGCCTCTAACTCCTCCCAGCTGCACATCCGTAGCGTCTTCTCATGGTCATGGGCCAGGGTCTTCGGGATGAAGACCTTACGTCTTCCTCATTAAGCACTTTTCACCTTGACCACAAAACTCATCTAGACCAGCTCTTGTTTGGCATGGGTTGAGCTATCTTCCTGTTTTACCAGATGAGTTCCTACTTGCACAACCACTTGTGTACATTCTATATCCTCTGTCTTGCGGTTAGCTACAAAATGTAAGCACAAGGCTATAAATATATTTCAAACTGCTGTTACCTTCTAAGTTTCAGTCCTCCCTGCCAGTCCCCCCTTTCCTAAATACAAGGTGAATTGTTTCACCTTTGACAGTCTAATTATTCAAAATTTTCTTAAAGTACTCCCTGTCTCTATTTGGTGCTTAAGTTTATTTTTCTTCCCTTATCTTTCAGGGTTGTCCTGTTGATACTCCCTACTTCAGTCCTGTCCCTGTGCTTGATTTACAGCGTACATCTGTGTTAGCTAAAATTTGCAAAATCAGCATTGCGCGACCTCTCTAGGTCTGCTATAGTTCTACAGTTAACCCTTTAGCACCTGTTTCTTACTTTAATCCCCCCCCTCCCTTTTTCTAAACCATTAGTAAAATATTCTACTTATTTCTACAAAATACTTTCTTTTTCTAAGAACTTCCTAAAGTATTTTCCTGATTCTGTCTTCTGGCAAAGTTGATGCTTTTTCCAGGATTCATCGTCGGCTGGGACATTCTTACTACAAAATATAAAACACTTTAGCAACAAAGCAGAATTCCTAAGATGATTAGTACAAATAATAATACAAATAGTTGTTTTAGCAACATTGGGCGACCATGGGGTTAATTTATTCCACAACTCTTGTGTTGTGGTTTAACCCAGCCAGCAGCTAAGCACCACACAATGGGGGAGAGAGAATCAGGAAAATGAAGCCATTGGGCTGAGATAGAGACAGTTTATTAGGACAGAAAAGAAAAGAAAATAATAATAATAATGATAATAGTACTACTAATAATAATGTGTACAAAACAAGCGATGCACTATGCAATTGCTCACCACCTGCTGACCGATACCGAGCCTAATCCCGAGCAGCCAGTCCCACCACCCCAGCCAGCCCCCATATTAATTGTTCAGCATGACTTTGTTTGGTATGGAATACCCCTTTGGCCAGTTTGAGTCAGCTGTCCTGGGTCTGTCCCCTCCCAGCTCCTGCTGCACCCCCAGCCTGCCTGCTGGCAGGACAGAGCAAGTGCTGCTCTGCAACAATTAAAACATCAGGGTGTTATCAGCACCCTTCTCATCCTAAATCCCAAACACAGCCCCCTGCCAGCTACTAGGAGGAAAATTAACTCTATCCTAGCTGAAACCAGGACATATATCCACCCCTTATTCCATACCATTTACATGTATGTCATGCTCAAGTTACACCCTTTCCAATACATTCCAATTAATCACCATTTTCATTTATGATATATAGAATGTCCACTGAGTTTGCATAGTCTGTGACTGACTTCAGGCTCCATCTGTCACAGCAGTCTTTTAGGGCAGAAGAGATGGTGTGTTACGTTGGATTGTCACACGTTGAAGCCTGTTCTTGTTTCATCACATCTCTGTGCTTGTCCATTTCTATCAAAATTCATTCATTATTATCTGTGTGGCTGTTACTGTGATACCATTAATATGACATTGACATATAGCAATAATAGTATTGATGACATACTATAAAATATGATGACATACAATATGATAACATACAATACAGTATTATATAATAATTAACATGGTACAATTCAATTCATGGGCTATTCTAACCCAGTGTTAATTGCCCTTGAGGTACACACCGGACCTCTCTATTCTTTTGCATTACCCACCAAGTGCATCCAGGTCCCTGAGCAAAAGCAACCCCACGAATGGGTTTGCCTTTTCCTGAGGCAGGAGTAGCTCTGACTGTTTTACCCAGCATATTTCTTACATGCAGTACAGGAACTTTATCCCCATCTACAGTACGTAACAGGTTTGATTGGGCAGGTCCAGCTCGGTTGGCAGATCCCCTAGTATTGACTAACCAGGTGGCCTTTGCCAAATGCGTATCCCAGTTTTTGAACGTCCCAGCGCCCATTGCTTTCAAGGTAGTCTTTAACAGGCCATTGTATCGTTCAACTTTCCCGGAGGCTGGTGCATGATAGGGGATGTGATACACCCATTCAATACCATGTTCTTTGGCCCAAGTGTCTATAAGGTTGTTTCGGAAATGAGTTCCATTGTCTGACTCTATTCTTTCTGGGGTGCCATGTCGCCATAGGACTTGCTTTTCAAGGCCCAGGATGGTGTTCCAAGTGGTGGCATGAGGCACAGGATATGTTTCCAGCCATCCGGTGGTTGCTTCCACCATTGTAAGTACGTGGCGCTTGCCATTGCGAGTTTGAGGGAGTGTGATGTAATCAATCTGCCAGGCCTCTCCATATTTATATTTCAGCCACCGTCCTCCATCCCAAAGAGGCTTTGACCGTTTGGCTTGCTTGATTGCAGCACGTTTCACAGTCATGATTAACCTGTGCTATAGCATCCATGGTCAGATCCACCCCTCGATCACGAGCCCATCTGTATGTTGCATCTCTACCTTGATGGCCTGAGGTGTCATGGGCCCATCGGGCTATAAATAATTCACCTTTATGCTGCCAATCCAGGTCCACCTGAGCTACTTAAATCTTAGCAGCCTGATCCACCTGCTGGTTGTTTTGATGTTCTTCAGTAGCCCGATTCTTGGGCACATGAGCATCTATGTGGCGTACTTTCACAGCCAGGTTCTCTACCCGAGCAGCAATATCTTGCCACAATGCAGCAGCCCAGATGGGTTTGCCCCTACGCTGCCAGTTGTTTCGCTTCCATTGCTGTAACCATCCCCACAGGGCATTTGCTACCATCCATGAATCGGTGTAGAGATAGAGAACTGGCCATTTTTCTCGTTCAGCAATGTCTAAAGCCAGCTGAATGGCTTTCACTTCTGCAAACTGACTCGATTCACCTTCTCCCTCAGCAGCTTCTGCAACTCGTCGTGTAGGACTCCATACAGCAGCCTTCCATCTCCGATGCTTCCCCACAATACGACAGGACCCATCAGTGAACAGAGCATATTTCTTTTCATTCTCTGGTAACTGGTTGTACAGTGGGGCTTCTTCAGCACGACCCACCTCCTCCTCTGATGATATCCCAAAGTATTTGCCTTCTGGCCAGTCCATGATCACTTCCAATATTCCTGGGCGACTGGGGTTTCCTATTCAAGCCCGCTGAGTAATCAGTGCAACCCACTTGCTCCATGTAGCATCAGTTGCATGATGTGTAGAGGGAACCCTTCCTTTGAACATCCAGCCTAGTACCAGCAGTCAGGGTGTCAGGAGGAGCTGCGCTTCAGTACCGACCACCGCCAAAGCAGATCGAACTCCTTCATATGCTGCCAATATCTCCTTTTCAGTTGGAGTGTAGTGGGCCTCAGATGCTCCAATTCCAGGTGTATTGGACACACCTGCAAATGAAAGTAAATTGTGGCCTGCACTCTGCTGCTAGAGGGATGGAGAAAAATGCATTAGCGATATCAATTGTGGCGTACCACTTGGCTGCCTTTGATTCAAGTTCGTACTGAAGTTCCAGCATGTCCGGCACTGCAGCACTCAGTGGTGGCGTGACTTCGTTCAGGCCACGATAGTCCACTGTTAGTCTCCACTCGCCATTAGACTTTCACACTGGCCATATGGGACTATTGAAAGGTGAATGGGTCTTGCTGATCACTCCTTGGCTCTCCAATTGACGAATTAGCTTATGGATGGGAATCAGGGAGTCTCGGTTAGTGCGATATTGCCGCCGGTGCACAGTTGTGGTAGCGATTGGCACTTGCTGTTCTTCGACCCTCAGCAACCCCACAACAGAGGGGTCCTCTGAGAGACCAGGCAAGGTAGATAATTGTTTAATGCCCTCTGTCTCTAAGGCAGCTATACCAAAAGCCCACCGGAACCCTTTTGGGTCCTTGCAATATCCTCTTCTAAGGTAGTCTATGCCAAAGATACATGGAGCATCCGGGCCAGTCACAATGCGGTGCTTTTGCCACTCATTCCCAGTCAGACTCACTTCAGCCTCCAATATAGTTAACTGCTGGGATTCCCCCATCACTCCACAAATATAGATGGGCTCTGGCCCTTTATAGCTCGATGGCATTATAGTACATTGTGCACCGGTGTCTACTAAAGCCTTATACTTCTGTGCGTCTGACATGCCAGGCCATCGAATCCACACAGTCCAATAAACTTGATTGTCCCTTTCCTCCCCCTGGCTGGAGGCAGGGCCCATCTAATCCTGGTCAGAATCTTCATTTCTGTGTCTGGAGGACTGCCTGCTGGAAGTTGGAGCAGCAAGTTTCTCAGACAACCCCTTTTTTCCCGATTGTTTTTCTTTGCAACTCATGTACCTGTGCCTGTAGGGTCGAGGTAGATTTTCCATCCCATTTTCTCATGTCCTGTCTATGGTCATGTAGGTAAAACCACAGCATGTCGTGTGGTGTTTACCCACCATACCGTCTTCCTTGCACAGATGGACGCTTACCCCTGATAGCTGAGACACTGCTTTGTACAGGTGGGGAGGAAGATAGATTCTCTTTAAGTTGGTAGAACTCTTCCTTTCCCTCACAGCTGAGAGGAGACGCCTCCAGAGGCTGTGAGATCGTGCTCCATCTCCAATTGCTTTGTCAATGCCTGCATCTCTAGCAAGGCATCCCAGCCACCTGGCTTCCTTGCCCTGTAATTCCACACAATTGGCTCCAGTGTCCCAGCACCGGAGCAGCCAGGTGACAAGCTGCTCACCCATGCAATGACCAGAATCTTTTTGCATGTCCCGTAGCTCACACTGGTATAGGTTTCGGGTATTTCCTGTTGTTTTTGCAACATCTTCATCCTCCTGTTCCTCTGATGGCCTGGCCTCATCTTCTCCAAGCTTAGTCTTAGCAGGAGTTTCTCTGCATTCTAAACAATCCGACTCTAAACCATTTTTTCATCTTGGTTATGGGTGCAACTGACACTGGTACAGTTTGTTTCGCTGGCTCAGCCTCGGGGACTGTTTTAGGGCTTGGAGTGGCTGCTGGGCCTGTCTCAGAGGTTGAAGTGGCTGCCGGATCTGTCACTGGGGTTATATTGGCATTGAGTGCAGCTTGGTAAGCATAGGCCAAGCCCCAGCACGTTGCAGTGATTTGTGTATGTCTGGTACTGCCAGGGTGATGACACCCTTTTTTCAAGCACTGTTCCATTTTTTTAGGATTTCTCAGTTGTTCAGGTGTAAATTTCCAAAGCATTGGAGGTGCCCACTGCTCTAGATGCCTGCCCTTATCCTCCCACTCTCCCTGCCACTCATAACTATCCTGCCTCAGGACAGATCTCTGGATGACACTCTTAAGTATTTGTTTAACCTTAGACAAAAGCGCACTCAGGAGACATAACAATGAGAACATGCTGGTGTGTACATCCCAAGGATATTTGAAATTTTGGAAAGCTACCATAACTCGCCTGGAGGAGAACAAAGGAAGAGTGAACAAGTGGGAAAAAACATCTTCCCCCTCCATAGAATGGATGCCTGAAGAAAAAGCATGTAAGGTGTAATTATTAAGGGTTTCTGAGGTAGCGTTCCCAAATTATGGAGTTGATGACAATGCTGAGTACAAATACCAGATAAGTTTAATGGCTGGTAATTTTATCATATCATAAAACAGTGATACACAGTACAGCAAAATAATACCAAACCCCAGAAGTGATAAGCAAAATAATACCAAACCCCAGAAGTGATAAGCAACACAACAGAGAACACATACACTAAGTAATGTGCTATATAATTTGATTCAGAAAGCAGGCACAGCAGACTAGATCACAAAAATTGGCATTGAGATTAGCTACTATTAAACTGATGTAATGCTTATCAGAATCTTGTTTTAACACACTCTAGTCAGATCTGTTGTTATCTCAACCCTTTGTGCCCCACGTTGGGCGCCAAAAAGGACTGTTGTGGTTTAACCCGGCCGCGGCAGCTAAATACCACACAGCCGTTCGCTCACCCTCCCCCCTCCCTCTCTGGGGTGGGGGAGAGAAACGGGAAAGTGAAGCCTGTGAGTTGAGATAAAGACAGTTTATTAGGACAGAAAATAAAATAATAATAATAACGATAATAGTACTACTAATAATGTAGAGAAAACAAGTGATGCACAATGCAATTGCTCACCACCCGCTGACCGATGCCCAGCCTAACCCCGAGCAGTCCGGCCCCCTCCCCCCAGCTAGCCACCCCTATATATTGTTTAGCATGACGTCAGATGGTATGGAATACCCCTTTGGCTAGTTTGGGTCACCTGTCCTCAGTCTGTCCCCTCCCAGCTCTTACTGCACCCCCAGCCTGCCCACTGGCAGGACAGAGCAGGAAGCTGGAAAGTCCTTGGCTTGGTGTAAGCACTGCTCTGCAACAATTAAAACATCAGGGTGTTAATCAACATCAGGATATTAATCAACATTATTCTCATCCTAAATCCAAAACACAGCACCCTACCAGCTACTAGGAGGAAAATTAACTCTAGCCTAGCTGAAACCAGGACAAGTAGCCCTATCCTGAGATACTTGATGGAGAACTTTGGCATGTTCCCAAATTTTCTGAATGTTGGTCTCTATTTCCCTAGATCTGTCAATGTAGGTGCAACAACTGGTATTGATTAAAGTACAGACTCTCCTACACTGGCTGTTATGATATCGAGGGCCATCCTGTTCTGCATTACTACTCCTTTCAAGGAATGTGTAGGAACTTGAAAATTACTTTCAAGTAATTTTCCAGGTGAAAGAGAGCTACCGTGGTAGAGTTTACTATTATTTTGATCTCAGCCAAAATATTCACTATGGCTCTTTTTAACTGATACACACCTAATGAGGAAATGCCACCACGTAGGAGGTCATGATTTCATCCCCAGCCTGTGTGGAAATTCCTTTCTGTATTCCACAGAGTTGTCCATACAAGATTTCACATGGGCTTAGTCCTTCCTTCGCTCTTGGCTTAGTTCATATGCGCAAGAGAGCCGAAGGGAAGGACTGAGGCCAGGCCTAGTTTCTTGCCCCAATTTATGTTTCAGAGGTTCACAAAAATATGCCTTCTCACTTTGACCGGTTGCCCCTTCTACCATGACATAACCATTTCCCAGGGGCATCAAGGCTTTGTTTAAGACTGAATACATTGTCCCCGTGTCAACCAAAAATTCTACCTTCTTTTGCTCCTTCCCTAGCTTCATTATAACCAGTGGATCCGCTAGGGTGGATTCCCCAGGTCCCCGTCAGTCTTCCTTCATGTGGGCCACTATTCTTCTTTTCTGATTGTTTCGTCCCATCTTGCCTTTCCATTTTTCTGGGCATTCATTTTTCCAGTGGCCAAACCTTTTGCATATCGCACACTGGTCCCTGCCTAATCGAGGCGGTCCGCTTCTAGACTTCCTTTGTTCATCCTCCCTAACAAACACCACCACCTTTATTTGTCCTCGTTTATAATCCTCCTCTCTGTTCCTGAACACTCTCCATGCTTCATCCAGCAATACTTCCAGGTTTCTACTTTCTGGGGGATGCAGCTTTTGGAGCTTGCGCTTAATATCACCTGTAGACTGTTCCAAAAACAAGAAGACTAACTGCTGTATTCCTACCTCTGACCAAGGATCCAGCGGTGTGTTGTGGCGCATCACATCCCTTAATCGATCTAAGAATTCGGATGGGGACTCAGAGGGACCTTGTCTGGTTGCATATAGTGCTGACCAGTTTATGGTTTTGGGAATGGCCCTCTCCATTCCTTTTGAAATCCACCCCTGATATGCCTGCAACCTCTCCATGTCTGCGGATCTATTTGCATTCCATTTTGGATCCTGAAGGGGAAAGTATTCCTTAACATTCCCTCCGGTAGTTTTATAATGATTCTCAGCCAAATCCCCTGCAGTTTTTAAAATTAGTTGTTTCTCCTTTTCTGTCATACATTCTAATAATAACTGCACGTCATTCCAATCGAGATTGTAATGTTTTACAATAAACTGGAAGTGTTTGGCTACACGTACCGGATCATTTCTGTAATCCTTGGCAACCCTTTCCCATGCTCCTAAATCGGTGGTGGAAAAGGGTATCTTAGTTACTATCGTCCCTCCACCCGACCCTGCTGCCTCCCGGAGAGGCTCTTGTCCAATGCTACGTGCTGAACAGCATTGCTTCAGATTAGCTTTAAATTCTTTATTATTTTCTCGCTTGAGGATGTGCTCCATAGGGATCTGTAGTGGCAATATTCCACAGTCCCTTTGCCACTCCGGGTGGTTTTGGAGGGTGAAAAACATATCTGCATACACCACTTCATCCCATTTTCCTTCTCTCCTCAAAAACAACATTAATTGCAAGATAGTGTTATAGTCAATTGATCCATAAAGCGACCATTTAGCTCCATCCTTAAGCTTATACAGTGGCCACCACTGATTGCGATACTTAATGAGAGTTCTCTTACTTTCTGTGCTCCCACTTCCAACAATATCCTTCCAATGTGCCAATATGCACCCAAGGGGGCTTTTCTTTAAAACGTCTTTGTTCTGGATATTACCCATGTCCTTGATTTCCTATTCCCCTCCCTTTAAAAAAATATATATAGTAGTTATTTATTTATTACCTATTTCTTATTAGTTACTGTCCCTTCTTTCAATTTCCACACAAACCTTTTTATTGCAGGTTTTTTACTATCCTTTCCTAATCTTCTTCCCAAGTGCCCCAAATCTCTGGAATTAAACTCTTCTTTCCACATACAAACTTTACTGTTTCAGATTCTTAATGAGCCCTGTTCCAATCATAAATCTGCAGGACTTCGGGAAAACACCTGGAGCACTCAGCTTTCAGTCTTCTAGACAAACAATAGCACCTTTTTCACAAAATTTACATTTCAACAGGACCCAAGCCAAATGTCAATTTTTCTCATGCACCTTGTTAGTAACCCCACACAAAACAAGGAATCACTCCTACTTATCCGACAATATCAGGGTTTAAAAAGGTATTGGGGATAGGCTGTTCCCAATCTAAGTCCACTTTCTGTCTGCTGGGTGTTAAATACGCTTCTCCTAAATAAATTTGCTCTACCCCTCTCCTAGCCAAATTCCTCCAGGACTCAAGCTCAAACCACCTCTCTTATCACTTTGATAATCAGTCAGCCCCCCTTTCACCCCCGATACTTGGGAAATTGACCAAACATCACAGTGAATATACCAAAACTTCTAAACTGTTACTTAGATAATGCTCCCGCCTTCCTCTTTGTCACACTCAAAACGTTTCAGAACAAAATAGGATTACAAGATACACCACCAGGCCCATGTATTGGGCACCACTAATCAATACTTGGATAAAACAGCACTTCCTTTCGCTCTGTCGCACTCTTTGCTTGTCTCTGGCCGTTCCTCTCGCAGAGAATACAGAACCACAGAGCAGAACCCCGCACTCACACAGCAGTCACACCAAGAGGCCCCTTGCACTTCTCGTTCATATCACAAGAATATATCACTTAGAACAACAACCGAACTCGTTTGTATCGGCTCTGGCCGTGTTCCTCACAGAGCCACTCACTTCACAACAATACTTTGTCTCAAACACATGCACTTTTACAAATACTTTCAAAACGAGATACCTGGGCATTCACAAATAAGACAGACAATCATTACTACAGTTATTACCCCTCCAGCAGCTGCAAATATTACCCAGGTGTTTGTGTCACAGTTGTGAGAAGCCCGTTTACCCTTCTCTTACTTATACAACCTTTAGCAGGTCCATCCTGGCTCTCGATACTGGGATGCAGCAGTAACTTTGGATTTGCTCAATCTGGTCCCAAGATCGCTGGCAGCCAAAATCAGTCAGCAAATCCCCTTGACCACTTTATCACTCAGGAAATCCCCAAGGACCCGCAGGCTACCTTTGTCCCGTACAGGGACTATGCCGTACTCCAGACGTCTCTTTGTGGTTTATCGGCAGCCCTGGCCAAACGTAGGTATTCTCTATGATTTACTGGTCCCGTTGTAAAACATCCCATTTATCCTTGGGTTCAGGATGTTGTTGTCTACCCCTGAGGTGAGCAGCTGGGAGCAGAGGCTCCTCGGAGGAAAATGCTCGGGGTGCACCTAGGGGCGTTCACTCCACAGTCAGTCCCGCAGCCGAGCAGAGTTGTGTCCTGCCTGGCTCACCAAAATTGATGGATTTTGGAATTAACTCCGCAGACAGTAAAGTTGTAAAGTAGGTATGTTTGTTCAGCGCTGGGCAGCACAGGGGGGTCAGCCCACCACAATCGTGCACCCCCACCGTGGTAGTTCCTCTTGTATTTATACAGAAGGGGTTACACGGTAAAGGAAATGCCTATAAATATTCATAACCTCTCCCCAAAGGGGCGGTCTTTATTACAATGAGTTCTTTATTCCAATGAGAAATCATTTCCATCGTCTCTGCCTCCTGGCATTCCTCCTGGCTGCCCACTTGTAGACTCTTCTGGTGGTCGGGGGCCAGGGTCTTTGGGATGAAGGCTGTACATCTTCCTCACTAGGGGCTTTTTACCTCATGTGCAAAACTCGGCTAAACCGGTTCCTGCTTCACAGGGAATGTGTTATCTTCCCGTTTTATTGCTTTTCTTGCTAATTAGTGTTTACAATGGCCTGGGCTATAGATATCTCTTATCTTCCAGGACCATCCGTCTCAGTCCTGTCCACGTGGCTGTTCTGCAATATACATCCCTGCTAGCTAAAACTTGCAAAATCAGCATGGGGTGACTTCTCCAGACCTGCAATAGTTCTGCAGTTAACCCTTTAGCATCTATTTCTTACTTCAACAGCGGCTACCACTGCCACAAGAACCTTGCCACATAAATCCAGTACACTGGGGCAAGTAGGCCATTGCTGGCCTGTAAAATATCAGCTTAAATTAACTAATTAAACCCTCAATGTGATGGGGATAAAAGGGGCTGGGATGACTGCTACTTTTGAGGGCCACCAAGCTGAGACTAGGGGATAAAATGATCACTGGGCAATTATTGTATGCACCCGAGGCAAGGACTAATTAGTTGGGAAAGGATTTGATGATGAAATTGGGCATTCAAATAGTAAATTGTTAGGCTGGAATAATGGTGTTATTAATGGAGTGTTCTCAGATCCTGAGAGCAAAGATATATTTGCCTTTGAGAGGAAAGACCCTGAAATAGGGCAGAAACAGCAATACAGATGGACAATTTTACCTCAGGGGCTTACAGGGCCACCAAATTTATTTGGGCAAGTTCTAGAAGAAATTTTTGAGCAATTCCAACCTCCCAAGGAGGTGTTACTGTCACAATATGTGGATGTTTATTTTATTGTCAGCACAGGAGAAAACAGCTGTGAAGGAAGCCACTAAGAAGCTATTTGAATTTCTGGGAAAACAGGGCTTGAAAGTATTGGAAGACAAATTATAATATGTAGAAAGAAAAGTCAAGTATTTTGGGCATCTAATGTCTGAGAGAAAACGAAGAATAAATCCAGAGAGGATTCAGGGTTGGGCTACCCCTACCCAAAACTAAGGAAGAACTACAAAGTTTTAAGAGAAAGTTTTTTGTTGTTTGTTTTTATTTTGTTTTGTTTTGTTTTGTTTTTTAAGGAATCATGAGCCCTGAAGTCTGAAGGAAAATGAATACTTCCTGATGGCTGAGAAATGCTGAATAAAGTGCTAATGAAGCAAATATTAACTGTTTTACATCAAGTGCTCCCTGGTAACCCTCCTCTTCTGGGAAGGTGGAGCGAATGAACTAGATATTAAAGAAGCAATTAACGAAAATAGTGCTAGAAACCCACCTTCCTTGGGTTGGTAATGACTTGTTTAATCTCTTTTATGATTAATTTGAAAAACGGTAAATCCTAAACTCTGTGAAGATAGTAACTATTAACAGGCAAACAGAAAAGATTCTCCTAGTAATTCAGGATCTAACTGATGACACTGAGTTTGTAATTGAATAAAATGCAAAAACAACATGATAGTAGAGAGAAAAATTAGGGGATTGTAAGAAAGAGCTTTTTTTTTTTTTTTTTTCAGAGATTTTACATTGTTTAGGAGGAAGGAATGTGGTGAGATGTGCTTGCTGTGATGAGAAAGCTTACCAGAAAACCTTGTTAAACACAGACAACCGGACTCCTGAGTGCAATTAGGCGAAAATCATGGTGTCAGATCAGATAAGCAAAGAAACATTGCCACCTCACTGAGTAAAAAAAGTCGAAAGAAACTTGAAAAATAACAGGCTGGCAACTGAAAGCCATGTATTCTTATCTGTGAAGCGTGGGATAAAGTCATCATGACCTTTCTGCTACCTCATGTTTGATCATTTTGCACACTGGTCTGGGCTGTGGACGTCCTTCATCTTCTGGGGCCGTCCTGTAGATATTCCATGCTTCACTCCTGTCCTTGTGGCTGATTTTGGCCAAAACTTGCAAAATCATCACTGGGTGACTTGTCCAGACCTGCTCTAGTTCCACAGTTAACCCTTTAGCACCTGTTTCTTACTCCAACATGCATGCACACACATGCAAACGTTCACACGAGCGTGCACACACACACTTGCACACACTGAGAGGGGGAGTTAAGAGACTCTTAGTAGATGGGATGCTGATTAATAAATACCTAGATTGTTGTAGTGAACTAGTAGATTTTGCTGCTAACTACTGTGCAAATTAACCTAAGCAAGAAGTTTTGGGGCCCCTCACAAAGGACAGCTCCTGATAAAGATGCAGAGCCTGCTTCAAGAACCAGCTGAAACCACTCCTGTAGTTTGGACCAAGGCCAAGGACTTCAAAGCGCAAGCGCAGGGGGAAAAGGTGAAAATTTCAGATATGGGGAAGGAAGAGCCTGACTTCATCGCAAGAGACCACCAGAGATGATTGCCAGAGCAGTACGCAGGCGCAGATAGCAGGACCTCATGTAGATCAGCTCTCGGAACTAATTATAATATAAGACGGGCATTATGAATATGCATAAGTGCATTATGAAAATTAATGCACATGTAAAGTTACACCATATATAGCTAGGGCACACATTGTTTGGAGTGAGCCTAACTTTGAGGAATTATGCCTCAAAGTCCCGGTGCCAGAATAAAGGCATAGCCGCTTTACAATTTGCTTTACCATGAGCTGTGGCGTGTGGGGGCTCCCTTGTGCCCTGGGGGTCCTGGTGGGGGGGGTGCAGAGGGGCTGGGGACAGAGTGCTGGGGCACTGGGAGCTCTGGGAGCACTGGGTGAAGAACTGGGGGTACTGGGGAGCACTTTGGGGGGGGGGACTGGGAGGGCATTGGGAGGGACTGTGAGCTCTGTGGGGCTCTGGGGGCACTGAGGAGCACTGGGGAAGCACTGTGAGCACTGTGAGGGCACTGGGAGGCACTGGTGGGTCTGGGAGGACACTGGGAGAACTGGGGGGGGGGTACTGGGATCACTGGGGGCACTAGAGAAGGGCACTGGGAGCACTGGGGGCATTGAGGAGAACTGGGGGAGCACTGGAGGTACTGGGAGGCACTGGGGAGGTCTGGGAGGACACTGGGAGCACTGGGGGGCACTAGGAGCACTGGGAGGGCACTGGGAGAACTGGGGGAGCACTGGGGGTACTGGGAGGTACTGAGAGGTCTGGGGGGAAACCGGGAGCACTGGGAGTACTGGGAGTACTGGGGGAGCTCCCCGGCCCGGCAGTGACGTCACGCCGCCTCCCCGGTAGGCACCGGGCGGTCACGTGCCCCCCCTTTCCCCCCCGCCGGTGCCAAGATGGCGGCGAGGCGGACTACATTTCCCAGGCGGCCCCGCGCGGGGGCCCGCGGCCAATGGGGCCGCGCGGCGGGGCCGGGGGCGGGGCCGTGCGCGGGGGCGCCGCCGTTGCCGTGCGCGCCGCCGGGGGCGGGCGGGCGTCGGGGCCGCCGAGAGGCCGGAGCGGGCCCTGCCCGCGCGGGACGGGGCCGGGGAGCCGCGGGCCCCCCCCGCCCAGGTGAGCGGCGGCGCGGGGCGGGGCGGGGCCGGGCAGGGCCGGGCCGCGGCGGTGACGGCGGCGCCTGCGCCGGGCGCCGGAGGGGGCGGGGCCTTAAAGGGCGCGCGGCCGCTGGGGTCTCCTGCCCGCAGGCGGAGGGGCGGGCGGGGGGCGGAGCGGTGGCCACGCCCCCTCCGCCCCGCGGGGCCACGCCCACCGCCCGGGAGGCCACGCCCAGCAGCTGTCTGGCCACGCCCACCACGGGCTGGTCACGCCCACTGCCATTGGCCCGGCCGCGTCCTTCATCTGCATAACCACGCCCATCGCCGGCAGGCCACGCCCACCACGGGTCCGGCCACGCCCCCTGCCTGTGTCCCTTGGGCTGCCCCCCCCCGGCCAGGCCCTGTCCCCATCCCCCTCCGCCCTTCCCATCCCTGTCCTGTCCCTATCCCCGTCCTGTCCCCATCCTGTCCCCATCCCCATCTCCCTCCCCATCCCTGTCGTGGTCCCTGCAGCCAGCCCTGCTCCCCAGCACTGTCCCCATCCCTGGCCCCATCCCCATCCCTGCAGCCAGCCCCGCTCCCTGTCCCTGTCCCCATCCCTGTCCTGTCCCCATTCCTGTCCCCATCCCCATCCCCATCCTGTCCCCATCCCCCTTCCCATCCCTATCTCCCTCCCCATCCCCCTCCCCATTCCGCTACCCATCCCCATCCATGTCCCCCTCTTCATCTCCATCCCGATTCCTGTCCTGTCCCCATTCCCATCCCTATCCCCGTCTCCGTCCCTTTCCCCATCCCCATCCCCATCCCCATCCCCATCCCCATCCCCATCCCCATCCCCATCCCCATCCTGTCCCTATCCCCATCCATGTCTCCCTCTTCATCTCCATCCCCATTCCTGTCCTGTCCCCATTCCCATCCCTATCCCCATTCCCATCCCCGTCCCTTTCGCTGTCCCCCTCCCTGTCCCCATCCCCATCCCCGTCCTGTCCCTATCCTTATCCCCATCCCTGTCCCCATCCCCATCCCCCTTCCCATCCCCATGCCCATCCCCATCCCTGCAGCCAGCCCCACTCCCAGTCCCCAACCCCATCCCAATCCCCAGGGTCTGTCCCCACCATCCCCGTTCCAGCCGGGTGCAGCACCCCCATCCCCACCCTATCTCCGCAGGGCAGCCGCCATGGTGGGCGCGCAGCAGCCGGAGCTGGCAGCGGGCCGGGCGGCGTCGGGCAGCGGGGAGCACCCCTACGAGTGCCTGGAGTGCGGCAAGGTCTTCAAGTGGTCGTCGCGCCTCATCCACCACCAGCGCACCCACACGGGCGAGCGGCCCTACAAGTGCTCCGAGTGCCCCAAGGCCTTCAAGGGCTCCTCGGCGCTGCTCTACCACCAGCGCAGCCACACGGGCGAGCGGCCCTACAAGTGCTCCGAGTGCGGCAAGGCCTTCAAGCGCTCCTCGCTGCTGCAGATCCACCAGAGCGTGCACACGGGGCTGCGCGCCTTCAAGTGCGCGCTCTGCGGCATGGCCTTCAAGTGGTCCTCGCACTACCAGTACCACCTGCGGCAGCACACGGGCGAGCGGCCCTACAAGTGCAGCGCCTGCCCCAAGGCCTTCAAGAACTCCTCCAGCCTCCGCCGGCACCGCCACATCCACACGGGCGAGCGGCCCTACGTCTGCGCCGCCTGCGGCAAGGCCTTCACCCAGTCCACCAACCTGCGCCAGCACCAGCGCACCCACACGGGCGAGCGGCCCTACGCCTGCGCCCACTGCGGCAAGACCTTCACCCACTCCTCCAACCTCCTCCTGCACCAGCGTACCCACGCCGCCGCCAGGCCCCACAAGTGCCTGGCCTGCCCCAAGGCCTTCGTCTCGGACGCCTGCCTGCAGAAGCACCTGCAGAGCCACGCCGCGCCGCCCCCGCCGCAGCCCCCGCCGCTGCTGCTGGAGGCGGTGGAGGCGGTGGGGATGCTCTGGAAGTGCGGCGAGTGCCAGCTCGCCTTCGCCACCCAGGAGCTGCTGCTGGGCCACCAGCGTGGCCACCTCCGGCCGGACACGCCGGGGGAGACGGCGGCGACGCCAGCAGCCCACCGCTGCCCCACCTGCGGCAAGACCTTCAAGAACGGCTCGGGGCTTGCGCGGCACCGGCACAGCCATGCCGCCGAGCGGCCCTACAAGTGCTCGCTGTGCCACAAGAGCTTCGGGCAGCTGGCCGGGCTGCTGGGCCACCAGCGGGGCCACTCAGCCGAGCAGCACCCACCACCGGCACAGCCGGAGGCCCCGCGGCCCCAACCGGTGCCGAGCGCGGCGGCCCCAGCCCCGGCCGAGCGCCCCTACCAGTGCACCGAGTGCGGCAAAGCCTTCAAGGGCTCCTCGGGGCTGCGCTACCACATGCGGGACCACACGGGCGAGCGGCCCTACAAGTGCTCCGAGTGCCCCAAGGCCTTCAAGCGCTCCTCGCTGCTCGCCATCCACCAGCGGGTGCACACGGGGCTGCGCGCCTTCAAGTGCGCCGAGTGCGGGCTGACCTTCAAGTGGTCCTCGCACTACCAGTACCACCTGCGGCTGCACACGGGCGAGCGGCCCTACGCCTGCCCCGACTGCCCCAAGGCCTTCAAGAACACCTCGTGCCTCCGCCGGCACCGGCAGCTGCACACGGGCGAGCGGCCCCACGCCTGCCTGGTGTGCGGCAAGGCCTTCGCGCAGACCTCCAACCTGCGCCAGCACCAGCGCACCCACACGGGCGAGCGGCCCTACGCCTGCGCCCACTGCGGCAAGACCTTCACCCACTCCTCCAACCTCCAGCTCCACCAGCGCACCCACTCCAGCGCCCGCCCCCACCAGTGCCCGCTCTGCCCCAAGGCCTTCGTCATGGCCTCCTACCTCCAGCGCCACCTCCGCACCCACGCCGCCGGCCCCAAGGGACCCCCCCGCGCCGCCCCCCGCGACGGCCCCGTCCTGCAGGCCACCCTCAGCCTGGAGGTGGCGGCCCCCGACGCCCAGACCTTCCTGCTGGTGCAGACGGCGCAGGGCCTGCAGCTCATCCCCAGCCCCCCGCCGCCCCCACAGAAGCTCATCCTGCTCCCTGCTGCCCCACGGCCGCCCCCCGAGCCCACCCCACGCCGGGGGGAGCCTCTGGGCCCCGGGCAGAGCCTCCTGCTGGTGCCTGGCACGGGGACGGCCCTGCCCGGGCTGCGGCTGCAGGCGGTGGCCGGCACAACGCAGGGACCAAGTCCCGGTGTCCTCCTCCTGCAAGGCCTCCCTGAGCAGCCCCCGCGCCAAGCAGGTGCCCCCCAGGGACAGGCAGCAGCAGAGGGGGCGAGCATCCAGCTGGGAGCCCTGCCACAGCCCTCGGATGTCACCAGCGTCCAGGTGCAGGCTGCTGAGGTGGCCAGCGTCCAGCTGCAGGCCACCGAGGTGGCCAACGTGGCCAATGTCCAGCTCCAGGCCCTGCCACAACCCTCGGAGGTGGCCAACATCCATCTCCAAGCCCTGCCGCAGCCCTCTAAGGTCACCAACATCCAGCTTCAAGCCGCTGAGGTGGCCAACGTGCACCTCCAAGCCTTGTCACAACCCTCGGACGTCACCAACATCCAGCTGCAGGCCACCGAGGTGGCCAACGTGGCCAACGTCCACCTCCAAGCCTTGTCGCAGCCCTCGGAGGTGGCCAACGTGCAGCTCCAGGCATTGCCGCAGCCCTCAAAGGTCACCAACATCCAGCTCCAGGCCACCGAGGTGGCCAACGTGGCCAACGCCCACCTCCAAGCCCTGTCGCAGCCCTCGGAGGTGGCCAACATCCAGCTGCAGGCCACCGAGGTGGCCGACGTCCAGCTGCAGCCCCCGGATGTCACCAGCATCGAGCTGCAGGCCGCCGAGGTGACCAACGTCCAGCTCCAAACCCTGCCACAACCCCCGGGGGTCACCGACATCGAGCTGCAGGCCACCGAGGTGGCCAATGTCCAGCTCCAAGCTTTGTCACAGCCATCTGAGGTGGCCAACGTCCATCTCCAAGCCACCGAGGTGCCCGACATCCAGCTGCAGACTTCGGACGTGACCAGTGTCCAACTGGAGACCGCCGAGGTGCCCGGCATCCACCTCCAAGCCACCGAGGTGCCCAACCTCCACCTTCAAGCCACCCCAGTCCCCAGCGTCCAGCTCCAGACCCTCCCGCAGCCCCCGGAGGCCCCCAGCGTCCACCTGCAGCCCGCAGAGGTGCCCGACCTCCAGCTCCAAGCCCTGGAGGTGCCCGACCTCCACCTCCAGGCCGTGGAGGTGCCCCCGCTCCACCTGCAGCCCCCGGCGGGGGCTCCCCCAGCCCCGCAGCCCCCTGGGGTGCCGCTGCCGGGGGGCTCTCCAGCCCCAGAGGTGCTGCTGGTGCAGGGGGGGGCGGCGCCGGCCGTGGGGCTGGGGGTGCTGCAGACGGCCGAGGGGCTGCGGAGCATCTTGGTGCTGCGGGGGGCGGGCACACAGCCCTCGGCCGGGACCCCTGCGGGACCCCCAAAAGTCCTGGTCCTCAGCGGGGAGCCGCGGCGGGGAGAGAGGGGGGCAGCGGGTGGCGAGGGGGGGGCGCAGGCCATGGTGCAGCTGCTGCCTGCCCCCCCGGCCCCTCAGCTGCCGGCGGTGCAGGGGGTGCAGGCGCTGCCGGGGGCGCAGCTGGTGCACACCTTCTGAGGGGGGGGCGAGCGGCACGGACCCCATGGCCACCATGGCCACCCTGCTGCCACCGGGGTGGCCACGCGGACCCCCCAGGGCCACTACAGCCCCCCAGGGCCACCATGGCCCCCCCAGGGCCACGGCAGCCCCCACCTCATGGCCACCTCGCAGCCACCCCATGGCTAATGTGGGCACCCAAGGGATCCTGCTGGCCACCCACAGCCACCCAGTGGTCCCAGTGGCCACCCAGTGGCCCCTGCTGGCCACCTAAGGACCCCAGTGCCCACCCAGAGCCACTCAGCGGCCGCAGTGGCTACTCAGGGGCCTCTGCTGGCCACCCAAGGGCCACCCAAGGGCCCCTCCTGGCCACCCACAGCCTCCCAGTGGTCCCAGTGGCCACCCTAGGGCCCCTGCTGGCCACCTAGTGGCCCCTGGTGGCCACAAAAAAACCCCAGTGGCCACCCACAGCCACCCAGTGGCCCCTGCTGGCCACCCAAAGACCCCAGTGGCCCGAGTGGCCACTCAGGGGCCTCTACTGGCCACCCACAGCCACCCAGTGGCCACCCAGTGCCCCCAGTGGCCACCCCTCGCAGTGCTGCAGCAGGACGAGGTGGGAGGTTGGGGGGGGGGCCCTATAAGCACGGGGTTGCGGGAGCCGGGGGGGCAGCGCCGCGGTGGCACCGGCTCCGCCCGGACCCGCCCAATAAACGGACCCTGCTGGCGCGCGCCGCCTCCTTCCTTCCCGCGCGGGGAAAGGGGCGGGGCCGGGCGGCGCTGGGGGCGGGGCCTCTCTGGTGACGGTTGCTAGGGGCGGGACGTTGCCATGGGGACTGTTGCCAGGGGCGGGGCTACCCCCCCCAGTGGTGGTTGCTAGGGGCGGGGCGTCGCCATGGCGACCGTTGCTAGGGGGCGGGGCCGGGAGGTTCCATTGGCCGGGCTGGGCAGGGGGGAGCGGCTCAGACCATGGCGCGCTGGGAGGGGGGGCCTCGTCCCCCCAGTACAGCCACACAGCTCCCAGTACGGCCCAGTTGGGCCCCAGCACGGCCCTGCCGAGCCCAGGGTCGGCCTTACTGCTCCACAGTGCAGCCCCGCACACGGGTACTCTGTGCCTGCTCCTCTCCCAGTATGGACCAGTGCCCCCAGTATGGCCCCTCTGTCCCCATCCTCCCCGCCCAGTGCTCCCCAGTATGACCCTACCGAGCCCGGGGGACCCCCCCACAAGCCCCCAGTGTAGCCCCAGTAGCCCCCTTAGCATAGCCCTTGGTGTCCCCGCTGTGCCCCAGTATGGCCCCAGTATGCCCAGTATGGCCCCAGTATGCCCAGTATGGCCATACAGCCCACCAGTGTGGCCCCAGTATCCCCCCTTTATGTGGCCCAGTCACACTAAGGCCCTGCTGTACCCCAGTATGGCCCCTGTGCCCCCCTCCCCAGCATATTCCTGCTGCCCCCCACATTATGCCACTGATATCTCACCCACTACTGCCCCAGTCTTCCCAGTATGACCCAGTGACGCCCAGTATAGCCCCTGTGACCCCTACACCCTAATGCCCCCCCCCCAGTGTGGCCCCACTCTCCCCCAGTATGGCTCCAGTAATGCCCAGTATGTCACCTGTGATCCCCCTTGTATGACCTCACTGACCCCCAATGTGCCCCCACTGACCCTGCTGGCCCCCAGCATAACCCCACTGACCCCAGTGTGCCCCCCCTGACCCCACTGACCATGCTGACCCCCAGCATGACCCCACTGCCCCCAGTGTGACCCCACTGACCCCACTGACCCCCAGCATGACCCCAATGCCCCCCAGTGTGCCCCCACTGACCCCACTGACTCCCAGTGTGCCCCCACTGACCCCACTCACCCCCAGCCTGACCCTGCTGACCCCCAGTGTGTCCCCTATGACCCCACTGACCCCCAGCATGACCCCAGTGCCCCCAGTGGGCCCCCACTGACCCCCACAGACCCTGCTGACCCCCAGCATGACCCTACTGCCCCCAGCGTGCCCCCACTGACCCTGCTGACCCCCAACATGACCCCACTGGCCCCCAGTGTGCCCCCACTGACCCCACTGACTCCCAGTGTGCCCCCACTGACCCCACTCACCCCCAGCCTGACCCTGCTGACCCCCAGTGTGTCCCCTATGACCCCACTGACCCCCAGCATGACCCCAGTGCCCCCAGTGGGCCCCCACTGACCCCCACAGACCCTGCTGACCCCCAGCATGACCCTACTGCCCCCAGCGTGCCCCCACTGACCCTGCTGACCCCCAACATGACCCCACTGGCCCCCAGTGTGCCCCCACTGACCCCACTGACTCCCAGTGTGACCCCACTGCCCCCCAGTGTGCTCACACGTGGCCCTGCGCCCCCCAGCCACGTGTGCGTCTCCATCCCCCCCCCCTCCTGCCACGTGGGTGCGTGGGCGCCTGCACGTGCCGGGGCCCCCCCAGCGTTAACCCCAGCCCCCCCGGGACCCCCCCTTCCCCATTCCTTGGCCTGCAAGGGGGGAGCAGCACCCGGGCGTTCCCTCCCAGGGGGGTCCCTAAGTTGTGTCACCCCCCCCAAGGCCCCTCTCATCCTGGCCAAGGGGGGCCGGGTGCGGCCTTGGACGGACACACAGCCGCACGGACGGACGGACTGAGTCATCCTTGGCCCGGCCGCGTGGCCCCGTCCCCGTCCTCCTCCTCCTGCTGCTGCTCCTCCATCCCGCCCTCCCCGCGCCGGCACCCGCCATGGCCCCGACCCTGCTGCTGCTGGGTGAGCGCCTGGCACCGCGCTGCACTGCACTGCATGGGCACTGCATGGGCACTGCACGGCTATGGCATGGGTGTGGGGGCTGGGAGGGGGGGCTGAGCATGGGCACTGCATGGTAACTGCAAGGCCACTGCATGGGCACTGCAAGGCCACTGCATGGGCATTGTGCTGGGCACTGCATGGGCACTGCACCGAGCAGTGCATGGACAGTGCATGGGCGCAGCAGTGCCCGTGATGTGGCTCCAGCGCTGGGCACTGCGCTGACACTGAGGGTTCGGGCACTGCACGGGCACTGCAGTGCACATGGCATGAAGCCAGCGCTGGGCACTGCACTGACACTGAGGTTTGGGCATGGCACAGATTCAGCAGGACGCACTGCACTGGCACTGCATGGGCACTGCATGGGCACTGTGCTGGGCACGGCGTGGCAGGGCTTGGACACTGCAGGGGGCGAGCACTGCGTGGGTGCAGCAGGGGGTACGGCATGGGGCAGCTGAGCACTGCACACTGCACAGCCTGGGCACAGGCACTGCATGGCTAAGGGGTGAGGACAACAAGGGGCTGGGCACTGCATGGGCACTGCACGGGCACTGCATGGGCACTGGGAGGCTGAGCACATTGCTGGGCACTGCACAGGCACTGCACAGAGAGCACCCAGGCACTGCATGGTGCTGGGCACTGCATGGTGCTGGGCACCCCACTGAGCACCACGTGGGCACTGCAGGGAGCCGGACACTGCGCTGGACACTGCACAGGCACCGCATGGGAACTGAGCATGGTGTGGGCACTGCAACGGGCACTGGAAAGGGAAGGGCACTGCCCTGGGCACCGCATGGGGGCCAGGCACTGCAGGAACACTGCGAAGAGGCTGGGTGGCTCGGGGCACAGCAGGGGACCGGACACTGCATGGGGGCACTGCATGGGGCACTGCAGCAGCACCATGGGGGGTGCCAGGCAATGCAGTAGGCACTGCTCCCAGTTAGAGCCCTGCAGTGGGGGAGGAATGGGGCACTGGGAAGGGCACTGGGAATTGCAGTGGGTACTGGAGGCTGTGCTGGGCACTGGGCGGTGGGTACTGGGAAGGCTGTGGGGCACCGTGCAGGGCACTGGATGTTCTGGGCTGTGGTGGGCATGGGGTGCTGGGAAGGGAACTGGGCACGTGAGGCACTGGGCACTGGGCGTGGGGCACTGGGAAGGGCACTGGGCACTGGTCTGTGGTTGCTGGGCACTGGGAAGGACAATGGAAAAGGCACTGGGCACTGGGAAAGGGCATGGTCATGGGGCACTGATCATGGGTCTGGGAATGGGGTGGTGGGAATGGCAGTGGTCACGGGGCACTGGGAATGGCACTTGGGGCACTGGGAATGGGGCACTGGGAATGGGGCGCTGGTTGCTGGTTTGGGGGCATGGGGCATGGAGGCATGGGAACGGCAATGGGAAGGCCACTGGGAATGGCACTGGGAGTGGGACGGTGGGAACTGGGCACTGGGAATGGGGCAGTGGGAGTGGGACACTGGTTACTGGTCTGAGGGCACGGGGCACTGGGAATGGGACTGTGAAATGGTGCTGGGCACTGGGAAGCCCCCTACAGGCTCCAAGCTGCTCGTGGCCCCCTGTGGGGGCTAGGAGGGGCTCAGCCAGCTGCGGCCCCCCCTCACCCTCCTCTCTCGGCTCCAGTGGGGCTGCTGGTCCCCCGCGGTGCAGGTACTGGGGCAGGGCTGGGCTGGGGGGGTACCTGCACCAGTGCATCCCAGTCACTGCCAGCCTGAGGGGGCCTGCAGTGGTTCCCCAGGTGTGCAGGGCTCCCAGTGCATCCCAGTGACTCCCAGTGGGTCCTGGTGTGTGGGAACCCAGTAGGTCCCAGAGCATGCAGGGGTCCCACTGGGTCATAGCAGGTCCCAGTAGGTCCCAGTGGGTCCCAACAGGTCCAGGTCTGTGCAAATGGTCCCAGCAAATCCCAGTGGGTCCCAGCAGGTTCCACAGCATGCACAGGTCCCACTGGGTCATACCAGTTCCCAGTAGGTCCCAGTGGGTTTGAGTAGGTCCCAGTGGGTCCCAGTGTGTCCTGGTGTGTGGAAAGGTTCCCAGCAGGTGCCAGTAGATCCCACCGGGTCCCAGTAGGTCTCAGTAAGTCTGGGTGTCCCCAGCATCTCCCAGAGCACACAGGGTGCCAGTGGGTCCCAGTAGGTCCCAGTGGGTTTTGGTGTGTGTAAAGAGTCCCAGCAGGTCCCAGAAGGTTCCAGAGCACAAAAGGGTCCCAGCACATCCCAGTAGGTCCCAGAGCATACTGGGGTCCCAGTAGGTCCCAGCAAGTCCTGGAGCACGCCATGGTCCCAGTAGGTCCCAGAGCCTCCCAGCATGTCCCAGTACATGCAGGGGTCCCAGCAGGTCCCGGGGGGTTCCCGGTGGGTGCCGGCAGCCCCACTGCCTGATGTCTGCTCCCCTCCCCAGACCCGTTCCCGGTGCGCCTGGCCGGGGGTCCCGGGCAGTGCGCGGGGCGCGTGGAGGTGCTGCACACTGGGCGCTGGGGCACTGTCTGCGACGACGACTGGGGGCTGCCGGACGCGGCCGTGGTCTGCCGGGAGCTGGGCTGCGGCACCGCGCTGGCCGCCCCCACGGGCGCCTGGTTCGGGGAAGGCTCCGGCCCCATCTGGCTGAACGGGCTGCGGTGCCGCGGCGGTGAGGGGCGCCTGGCCCAGTGCCGGCACCGGGGCTGGCGCAGCCACGTCTGCACCCACGAGGAGGACGCCAGCGCCGTGTGCTCAGGTGGGCTGCGACCCCGGCACTGGGGGGGAGGAAAGGCAGAAATGGTAAAAGCGCAAAGGTTGGAAAAGAGCTGGGAGGTCATCAAGTCCAGCCGTTAGCCTAGCACTGCCAAGTCGAGCACCAAACCAGGTCCCCAGGCACATCTGTGTGTCTTTTGGACACCTCCCGTGACTCAGCCACTTCCCTGGCTGTTGACCAATGTCCCCAGGTCTTTTTCTGCCAGGCTCTTTCCCAGCTAAACGGGACCCCCGCCCCACTGCCTTTCCCCACAGCTCACCCCTTCCTCTCCCTGGGCACCATGGAGCCCCCTCCGCCCTCCACCACAACCACCAGCACCCCAGCACCTGGTGAGTGGTATCCCCAGGGACACCCATGTCCCCAGCCACACAGGGAGGGGACGCTGTGCACCCCACAGTGACACCGACTGTCTCGCAGGTGACATGACACCGCGGCCGGCTGGGGGTCCCAGACGCTGCATAGGGCACATGGAGGACACCAGCGTGGCATGCACAGGTACAGCGTTGGTGTGCTTTGTACCCACACCCAGGAGCTGCTGCCCACAGCCCTGCCTGTCCCTGTGCACCCTGCTGGTGGGTGGCACTTGAATTGTTCTCCCTGCACTGTTGCTGACTCCGGTCTCTTCCCCAGGGACCCCCACGCTGCGGCTGGTGGGGGCCGAGGGTCACTGCGCGGGGCGCGTGGAGGTGCTGCATGCTGGCCAGTGGGGCTCCGTCTGCGATGATGGCTGGGGGCTTGAGGACGCGGCTGTGGTCTGTCAGGAGCTGGGCTGTGGTGCTGCGCTGGCTGCGCCCCGTGGGGCATTTTTCGGCGAGGGCACTGGCCCCATCTGGCTGGACAACGTGCGGTGCCAGGGGAACGAGTCAACCTTGCTGCAGTGCCCGGCTGCCCCGTGGAGCATCACGGACTGCCAGCACCGGGAGGACGCGGCTGTCGTCTGTGCAGGTACTTGCTCTGTGTGCCAGGCGTGCGCGGTGCCCTGGCTGCTGGGGATAGTGCTCATGCTGCGTGCACACGCCCCGGTGTGCTCCTGGCCTGCATGCAGTGCATGCAGTGCTGTGGAGACACACAGGGGCTGTGCAGTGGGCACCCACGCGGTCCTGGTGCAGCGCATGGGCAGGGGGCTGCCATGGCTAAATTGCAGATTTGGTGATTGAGCAGTGCAGTGCTGCAGGGGGCAGTGCATGGACAGGCAAGGTGTGGCACGTATGCTCAGTGCACTGCAGGGCTCACATTGCTTTCCTGCATCACCCAGATGAGCTGACCGCTGTGGACCCCATGGAGCCCAGTCCCCAGCAGCTGCCAACCAGCCCAGCTCGGGTGCCCCCCTCTGCCGTGCCACACGAGACCACCCGGCCCCACACCCCCAGCTCTCCCCAGCCTGCCCCGAGCAGCCAGACCGTGGCTGGGATGGGGCGCAGGGGTAGGAGGAGAAGAGATGGAGTGGGGATGGGGTTGGGATTAAGTGGGGATGGGGCATGGTTGGAGATTGGAAAGGAAGAAGGGTGGAAAGGGCTGGGATAGAGTAGGGAAGGAGCCGGGGATGGAGGGGGGATGGAGCAGGGAAGGAACAGGAATGGGGCATGGAAAGAGCTGGGATGGAGCTGGGATAGAAAGATGGAGAGGGGATGAAGTTGAGATTGAGGGGGATGGAGCAGGGATGGAGCTGGGATCACTTGGCGTGGACATGGATGGAGAGGGGCAGGAACTGGTGTTGGAGAAGGGAAGGAGCACGGGGAAGGAGTCGGGATGCCGTAATGAAGGAACGAGGACGGAGACCCCGTCCCCAGACACCGGTGGCCAGCAGTGGTGTGACGCCAGCTCTTTTTCAGCTCCAGCCCAGCTCCGTCTGGCCGGGGGCCCCGGGCGCTGCGCGGGGCGTGTGGAGGTCCTGCACGCTGGGCGCTGGGGCACCGTCTGCGATGACAGCTGGGGGCTGCCGGACGCGGCCGTGGTCTGCCGGGAGCTGGGCTGTGGGGTGGCACGTGAAGCCCCCCGCAGTGCCCACTTCGGCCCCGGCACCGGCCCTGTCTGGCTGGATGAGGTGAACTGCGAGGGGACGGAGCCCACGCTGCGGCGCTGCCCAGCTGAGCCCTGGGGCAGGCACAACTGCAACCACCACGAGGATGCCGCTGTCATCTGCGCAGGTGGGATGGCCCCAGGACGGGGCAGACACCCTGATCCCTGCTCCGTGTCGTGGCTGGGGGCTGGAGCAGGTCTTGGGGGGGCACAGAGCCCTCCCCGTGCACCCCCCTGCCTGCTGGGGTCCCTCCATGTGTCCTCAAGTCCCTGTCCCCAAGGGATGCCCTAGCCTCTGGCCCTGGGTGCCCCTGGGGGTGGGCAGAGTTCCCAAGCAGGGAACATCACCCTGGGGGCACTGAGGGGATAGGGGGGTCCACATGCACAGGATGGGGCTGGGACAAGGACTGAGCCCCCCCTTCACTCTTGCAGGGCCAGAGGACCTGCCATCACCCACGGGGACCTCCCAGTGGCCTCCAGGACTGGATCAAGTTGGCACCATCCCCAGCACTACCCGACGCCCCTTGGGACGGGAGCCATCCAGCACCATCCCCAGCATCACCCAGCGCCCCACGGGACGGGATCGAGTCAGCACCACCCCAGCCAAAGCAGGGCGGGATCCCATTCGTATCATCAGGATCACCCGACTCAAAGCAGAGCAGGATCCCGCTGGCGTCATCCAAAGCACAAAGCCCAAGGCAGGACCTGGTGCGGCTGGTACCACCAGGTCCAAGGTGGGACGGGAGCCTGGTGGTCCCACCAGGTCCAAAGCAGGATGGGATGCAGCTGGCACCAACAGGTCCAAGGCAGGACGGGATCCAGTTGGCATCACCAAGCCCAAAGCAGGACAAGATCTAGCTGCTACCAACAGGTCCAAGGTAGGACGGGATCCAGTTGCCATCACCAAGCCCAAAGCAGGACAGAATCCAGCTGGCACCAACAGGTCTAAGGCAGGAAGGGATCCAGTTGCCATCACCAAGCCCAAAGCAGGATGGGATCCAGCTGGCACCAACAGGTCCAAGGCAGGACGGGATCCAGTTGCCATCAACAAAGTGAAAGCAGGACAGAATCTATCTGTCACCAACAGATCCAAGACAGGACGGGATCCAGTTGGCATCACCAAGCCCAAAGCAGGACAGAATCCAGCTGGCACCAACAGGTCTAAAGCAGGTCGGGATCCAGTTGCCATCACCAAGCCCAAAGCAGGATGGGATCCAGCTGGCACCAACAAGTCCAGGGCAGGACAGGATCTAGTTGGCATCACCAAGCCCAAAGCAGGACTGAATACAGCTGGCACCAACAGATCCAAGGCAGGACAGGATCCAGTTGGCACCACCAAAGCCAAAGCAGGACAGGATCTATCTGGCACCAACACGTCCAAGGCAGGACGGGATCCAGTTGGCATCACCAAGCACAAAGCAGGACAAGATCTACCTGCTACCAACAGATCCAAGGCAGGACAGGATCCAGTTGGCACCACTAAAGCCAAAGTGGGACAGGATCTATCTGGCACCAACAGGTCCAAGGCAGGACGGGATCAGATTGGTACCATCCATGTCACCCACCCCAAAGCAGAACAGGATCCGCTCAGCACTGTGCAGATCACCCAGCCCAAAGCTGAGCGGGTTGTGGTGGGGGCCAAACAGACCACCATGAGCCCAACACGTTGGGTTTCGGTGGGGACCACGCAAGGCATCAAGCCCAAAGCAGGTTGGGATCTGGTTGGTGCCACCAGGAGCACCCAGACGCTGGTAGGACGGGATCCTGTTAGTGCCACCCAAACCGATGGGTGGCACCCACGGCCCAAAGCAGGGCAAGACTCAGCCCCCACCATGGTACTCCCAGTAGGTGCTACCACGTGGAGGAACCACCACGTGGGAGGACCAGGTCCAGAGGGGACCATAAGGAGCACTCATCCTGCAGCAGTGCTGGATCTGGGTGGTACCATGGGGAGCGCATATCCCACAGCAGAACTGGGTCCTGAAGGTCACATCGGGGTCACACATCGTCCAACAAGACTGGATCCAGAAGGCAGCACACGGAGTGCACGTCCTGAAGCAGAACTGGGCCTGGATGATACTGTATGGAGCACACGTCCCACAGCAGAACTAGGGCCAGGTGGTACCACCTGGGATCCACGTCCTTCAGCAAGACCAGGTCCTGAAGGCCCCATGAGGAGCACACGTCCTATGGGTGCAGAACTGGGTGCAGAAGGTACCATGAGAACACGTCCTGTGTCAGAACTAAATCTGAACAGTACCCAGAGGGGTTCTTCAGCAGAACCAGATCCTAGAGGCAGCACACATCCTTCAGCAGAACCAGGGCCAGAAAGTACCATGTGGAGCACACATCCTTCAGCAGAACCAGGGCCAGAAAGTACCATGTGGAGCACACATCCAACAGAAGAACCGGGTCCAGAAGATACCACGAGGATCACACATCCCACAGCAGAACCAGGTCCAGGAGGTAACACGTGGAGCACAAATCCCACAGTAGAACCAGGTCCAGAAGGTACCATGAGGATCACACATCCCACAGCAAGACCAGGTCCAGGAGGTACCACGTGGAGCACAAATCCCACAGTAGAACTAGGTCTAGAAGATACCATGATGAGCACCCATCCTACAGCAGAACCAGATACAGATGGTGCCATGTGGCACACGCATCCAACAGCAGAACCAGGTCCAGAAGATACCATGACAAACACATATCCCACAGCAGAACCAGGCCCAGGAGGTATCATGATGAACACACATCCCACAGCAGAACCAGGTCCAGGAGCTACCATGAGGAGCACGCATCCCACAGCAGGACTGGATCCTGAAGACAACACACAGAGCACAAGTCCTGCAGCAGAATTGGGCCTGTTTGATATCATATGGGGCACACATCCCACAGCAGAACCAGGTCCGGGAGGTACCACATTGGGTGTTGAACTGGATACAGAAAGTACCATGAGGAGCACACATCCTGCAGCAGAACTGGGTCCAGAAAGTACCATGAGGAGCACACATCTTCCAGAAGAACTGGGTCCAGAAGGTACCACATGGAGCACACATCCTCCAGAAGAACCAGGTCTACATGGCACCTCGCAGAGTGCACATTCTTCGGCAGAACTGGGCTTGGCTGATACCTTACAAAGTGCCCGTCCCACAGCAGTTGTTCCCACGTGGAGCACACACCCTTCAACAGAACCAAATCCAGACAGGACCATGAGGAGCTCTCATCCTGCAACAGCATCAGGTCTAGATGGTACTACGTGGGGGACCAATTCTTCAGATGATTTTGATCTCAATGGAACCACGAGGAGCACACATCCTTCAGCAGAAGCAGGTCTAGAAGGCACCATGGAGAGTACACATCCCAAATCAGAACCAGGCCCAGAAGGTACCGTTTGGAGCACACATCCCACAACAAGCCCAGATCCAGAAGGTAACATGGGGAGCATTGTGGATGGGTGAACTGTTGTTGAGAAGGGGAGGGAGGGCAGGTGAACAGAAGAGCAATGGGTGCATAGGGGTGAGGAGGAGAGGGATGGGATGGGATGGGATGGGAGGGATGGGATGGGATGGGATGGGATGGGATGGGATGGGATGGGATGGGATGGGCTGCTGTTGGGTGGAAGGATTTGAGAGGGAGGGGCAGAAGAAGAGGAGATGACAAAGAAAAGGGGGCAGGAGGGGAAGGACAGGGGGTAGTCTCATGGACTCTGTGTCCCTTCCCCATACAGGTGCTGGCGCAGGCTTGGGCCTCACTGGGGTCTCTGTGCCCCCCACCACATCTCCATCACCCCCCTCATCTCTGCCCCCCACCCTGTGGCCAGCCAGCCCCCCTGCCCTTGCAGTCCAACTGGGTCCTGGCTCCCAGCGCCCCACAGAGCCCCCCAGCACCCAGGAGCCACCAGCACCCAGCCAGTACCCAGAGGAGACCCCCAGCACCCACGGACCCCTAGAACCCACCCAGAGCTCCCCAGGGAACCCCAGCACCCAGGGACTCGCAGCACCCACCCAGAGGCCCGAGGGGACCCCCAACACCCAGGGACCCCCAGCACATACCCAACACGCTGTGGAGACACCCCCTGCCTGGATGGAGCTTGTGCTCCACCAGCACCCCCCTGCAGAGCCCCCCAGCTCCTGGATGCCCCCAGTCCCCTTTACCCAGACCCCACCAAGGACCCACAGCCCCCAGAGCCCCCCAGCACTCACCGTGCTCCCCCCAGGTGCCACCAGCCCTTACATGCTTGCTGCCCCCTCAGAGCATCCCATGGAGCCCCCCATCTCCCAGAGCCCCCCAGCATCCCCTCAGCACCCCGTGAAGTTGCTTGGCACCCCAACCCCCCCAGCACCCCTCCAGAACCTCACTGACACCCACAGCTCCAAGAGCCCCTCAGCACCCCTCCAGTATCCAACAGAGCCCCCCAGCACCTGGACCCCCCCAGCACGCACCCAGCACCCCACAGGGACTTTTGACACCCACACCCACCCAGCACTCCCCCAGCAATCCCCAGAGCCTCCCAGCACCCAGGGCCCACCAGCACCCCCACAGCATTCTGTGGAGACCTTCAGCACCCAGGGACCCCCAGCACCCCCCCAGCACACCAAAAAGTTGCTCATCACCCAGAGGACCCCCCCATACTCCCAGCACCCTGTGGAGACCCTTGGCACCCAGCAACCCCCAATCCCTCCCCAGCATCCTGTGGAGACCCTTGGCACCCAGGGACCCCCATTACTCCCCCAGCACCCTATGGAGACCCTTGGCACCCAAGGACCCCCAGAACCCCCCCAGCACCCTATGGAGACCCTTGGCACCCAGACCCTTCCAGTACCCACAGAGCTCCTCCACATCCCCCCTGACAGCCCCATGCTGCCTGGGCCCCCATGTGCAGGTAGGTCTATGGGATGGGATGGGAGGGGGCAGCAGTTCTTGCCTGGGACCCCTGAGATGGGCTTGGGAGGGCTCCCAGTGCTGGGGGGTTGTTGAGGGGCGTGGGACTGGGGGGGGCACAATGACACACACTGTGTCTCTGCTTCTCTCCCCACAGGTCCAGCTCCAGCAGCAGTGCCAACAGCCCCCTCAGTGGGGGGCCAGGGGGGTCCCTGCATGGCCCCCCTGCTGCGGGTGCTGCTGTGGGAGGTGCGGGGGCTGCGGGGGCAGCTGCGGGCCCTGGCGCGTGCCCAGCGGCGGGGGGCTCAGCGCCTGGAGGCTGTTGCCCGCCGCCTGGGCCGGCTGTCTGCCCTCGGCCAGCACCTCCTGGGGGCCCCCCCCCAGCTCTATGGGGCCATGGGCACCCGGGGGGGTCTTTGTAGGGGCTGCAAGTGAAATAAAGCCGGGCTGGTTCCCCAAATCCTCTCGAGCATTGTTTTTTTTTTTTTTTGGGGGGGGGAGGGTATGGGGACTGCACCCACTGTGGTCCTGGGGAGGGGGTGTTGGGCACCCCCCAGCCTGCTGGGTCTGCCCCCCTTTGCAGGTTTGGGGTGCCCACAGCAGTCGTGGAGCTGTTGGGATGCTGCCCCCCCTGTGTCCTGCTGACCTTTCCTTCACCTATCTCCCCCCGCAGCCCCCCAGGGAGGCCGGGGCCAAGGCTCCTGAGGCTGGCAATCCCTTTTGTGCCCTCCTTGCCACATTTTTGGGGTTCCCCACCTCCAGCCCCCATCTGGGGCCCTCCCAGCTTGCCCTCCCCTGGCGCCTGCCTGGCTGCTGCCCCATTCCCCTTCCTCCCCTTGGCTTTCACTTCCCCCCCCTAGCCTCCGCCCCACCTCCCACCCCCAGGACTTTAGTTAAAAGGGTGGCCTTGGGGTGGAGGGACCCTAGGCTGGCAAAATGGGGGGGCTGCACGGACTGGGGCTGTGCCTGGGTGAGGTACCGGGGGGTGGGGGGCACATAGTGGGGTACAGAGCCAGGGGGTATGTGGGGGGGGTGGGTGTAGAGCTGAGGGCACATGGGGGTGTCAGCTGGGGAGGGTCCTTGGGAGGGGGGGGTTAATGGAATGCGTGCTGGTGCCTTTGTCCCATTTATCCCATTACAACTCTTCCCTCTCACCCTCCAGCTCTGTGCTTCGGCGCCGTAATTGGATCTGGTACGTGGGTGCTGCTGGGTGTCACTGGGAGGGGGGTGTCCCCTGGGTGCCACTTGTGTGCCCTGGGGTCAGCAGCTGCTGGATGTGGCAGGCGCTGGGGCAGGGGCAATAGGGGGGAGGGCTTGGACTGAGCAGACTGGGGCTCTTCTGGGCAAAGTGTGGCCATACTGGGCAGACTGGGGTCATGCTGGTGCTGTGCTAGGCAGACTGGGGTGATGCTGGGGCTGAGCTGGTGCTGTACTGGGCAGACTGGGGCTCTTGTGGGCAGGCTCTGCTGGGGTTGTACAAGGGCCGTTCTGGACAGCTGGGGACTGCACTGGGGATACTGGGACCCCTTTCCCTATGCATCCCTGCTGCGCTCTTCCCCCCACAGTGCCCGTCCGGCTCGTGGGTGGCCGGTCCCGATGCCATGGGCGTGTGGAGCTGCTGCAGAACGGCGCCTGGGGCTCCATCTGCGCCTCAGGCTGGGACCGGGCAGCCTCCCGCGTGCTCTGCCGGGAGCTGGGCTGCGGCCGCCCCCGCCTCATCCCCGCGCCCTGCAGCCCCCCGGCGGCCGACGGGCCCCCGGTGACCCTGCAGTGGGTGCAGTGCTCGGGGCAGGAGCCGGCCCTGGCGCACTGCGTCCTGCAGCCACGGGACGCCCCGTCCTGCCCCTCAGACCGGCTGGCTGCCATCGACTGTGAGGGTGAGCGTGTGGAAGGCTGCAGGGCACTTGTCCTGGAGTGGGGAGGGTCTGGCTGGGCCTGGCCTGACCCCAAATCTCGTCCTGCAGAGCCATTTGGGCTGCGGCTGTCCGGGGGCCCTGGGCGGTGTGCGGGGCGGCTGGAGGTGCAGCGCAACGGGAGCTGGGGCACGGTGTGCGACGACGGCTGGAGTGCGGCGAACGCGGCTGTGGTGTGCCAGGAGCTGGGCTGCAGGGAGGTGCCGGCAGAGCTCCTTGGGGACCGGCCACGCTTTGGGCCCGGCACCGGGCGCATCTGGCTGGATGACGTGCGGTGCCGGGGCCAGGAGGGGACCCTGCAGGATTGTGCCCACCGAGCCTGGGGGTACCACGACTGCACCCACGACGAGGATGTCGGCGTGGTCTGCCAGGTGCGGCACCGTCCCTGCTGCCCCGTGCGAGGCTTGGTGTGGTCACAGGGCCCTGTGGGGCGGGATGTGGCCATGCTCAGCCTTTTCTCCTCACAGGACCCCTGAGCACCACGGCTCTGCCCATGGCCATCCCTGCTGCCATCACGTCCTGCAACGCCTCCAGCGGGGGGACCCCAAACCCAAACAGGACCCTGCTCACGGCTGTCTTTGCCCCGACAAAGCCCACCGGTGGGCGTGGGAGCTCCTGCTGCAGCCCCTGATGCCCCCTGCCCCGTTATTAAAGGCAGAGCAGCTGTAACACCGAGACAATGCTGTGGGTTCTCGTGCTGTGTGCTGGGTGGGGGTCTGGCGTGGGGCAGGGGTCCTGGCCACCCCAGGTGCGGCACCATGCCCAGCCTGGCCCCCTGCCCAGGCCCTCCCCCGCGGCCCCCTGACCCTGTTATGAAACATCTCGTTAGCGCTAATCCCGCCAGCCACCTGTCTGCTCCCGGCACCCAGCCCAGCCGGGGGATGGGACCGGCTGCCCGCCAGCAGCTCTCAGCCGTGGGGCCAGGGCCAGACCTTGCCCTGCTGGGGGGGGAGTGGGCAGGGGGAAAAAATAATGGGGGCAGGGGGGCTGGATGTGGTGCAATAGGGACGGGGAGGGGCAGGGAGTGGGGCAATGGCAGGCAACTGGGGGCAAAGAGGCAAGGAGTGGGGTCATGGAACCAGGGGGGCAAAGGGGCAGGGAGTGGGGTAATGGGAACTGAGGGGGTAGAGGGGAAGGGAGTTGGGTAATGGGTTCCACAGGGGGCACAGGGGCTGGGCACGGGGCAGTGGGGAGCAGATGGGCTGGGATTGGGGGATTGCAGTGTAGTGGGGGGGAAGAGGGGCATGGAGTGGGGCAGTGGGGCCTGGGGAGGTCAGAGGGGCGTTGAGTGGGGCAGTGGGGAGCAATGGGAAGGCAAGGAGGCAGGGAGGGGGGCAATGGGGGCTGGAGGAGAAGAGGGGCAGGGAGTTGGAAATGGGGGCCGGGGGGGCAATAAGTTTGGGGGCAGCAGCTGGGGACTGTGGGTGGTGGGTTTATTGGGGATATTGTCCCCTTCCCTGGAAGTAGAAGGGGACAGGGGACAAATCGGGGGCAGAGGGACATCCCCGGCTCCTCTTGCAGCATGGGGCCATGCCGGGCTCTGTCCCCAGCCCAGGGACAGGGACGGGGCTGAGCTCTCGCCACCTGGCCCGGCTGCCCACCGGCTATTTCGGTGCCCCCGCAGCTGTTGGTACCTCCGCCCCCGGCCACCCCCGCAGCCTGGCTACCACGCTCCCTCCCACGCACTGGGGACCTGGCCAGCAAAGGCCACTGCCTGTCCCTGTCCTCTGCATCCTCTGCATGCCGCCGGGGCCGGAGACGTGCTGGTGGGGCTGGAAGCCGTGGGGCTGGCACCGGCCCCTGGGGATGGTTCCTGGCAGGGCAGGAGGGCAATTCAGGGGGCCAGCCCCAAAACCACTGCTCCAGGGCAGGGGGAACAACCCCAGCAGCAGCCTCTGCTCCCCATACTGGGGACAGAGAGGGCAGGGTGAGTGATGGGGTTATGTGACCTTCTCCCGTCCGGCCACGTGCCAAGCGGGTCCTGTTAATGTGCTGTCAAGTATTAATTACCTCCCAGCGGGCCGAGGTCAGGGCAGCCGTAAGCAGCTGGGATGGGGGGAAAGAGCAGGTGGGGAGGGAGAGGGAGAAACAACAACCCCCAGGGCAGGGGGCTCGGGGAGAGGCAGGGATATGGTCGTGGGAACTGGGGAGTGGGATATGGATGAGGATGTGGGAAATGGGGAGGAGGGAGCAGGCCACGGGAAATCGGGAAGAGGGAGGGATAATGGACATGGGGAAAAGGGGAGAAAGAGGGCTGTGGGTGTGGGAAAAGAGGGAAAGGGAGCGGTATGGACAGGGGAGAAGGGGGAAAGAGTATGGATACGGGAAAAGAGGGAGAGGAAGGGACATGGGAACAGGGGGATAGGGGAGATATGGACATGGGAAAAGGGGGAGAGGGAGGGATACAGCTTGGGAACTGGGGCAGGAGGAAGGAGGCAGGCACATCCCAGGGGCACAGGGAAGGAGCAGCTTCGGGGATGCATCTGTGGGGTGGGCTTGGTATTGGGGCGCTGAGCAGGTGCAGGGATGAGCCCAGCCTCACACCCTCTGCTCCCCCCACCCGGTGCCAGAGTGCCACCCCCTCTATGCACAGAGCAGCACCCAGGGGCCCCTGGTATCTCCTGTGGGGCAAAGCCTGACTGGTGCCTGCTCCTCCTGCCCCTCCGGGTGCTGGGTGCTCTGCGTCTCAGCACTGTTTCCTTGGCAGGGCAACGCGCACGCACACATGCACACGTGTGTGTGTGTGTGTGTGTGTGCCACCAGCAGGGATCTGCCAGCCCCAGCTCAAAATAGACCCCGGGAGTGCTCCTGCAGAGGGGCCCAGATGTGAGTCAGGGTGGTGGGACACGGGGCCACTTGTGGGCAGGGAGGGGATGCCAGGGATGGTGGCAGAGGGGGCTCTGTGCGGGGACGGTGTCAGCCTGGGGTCAGTGCCCCCCATCTTTGGGCCATCAGCTGGGGCTGATCCCTGCACACACCCCAAAACCTGTCCCCGCACTGTCCTGCCCCACACCTGGGGGGTCTGGTGCCCACTGCTTGCTCCCACAGCTCCATAGGACCAGTGGGGAAAACCTCCATGGGAATAGGGGTAAACCTCAGGGGGCAGTGTGGTGAGACACTGGGGAGGGGGCACAGAAGGGGCCAGACATGGAAGTGGGGAAACTGAGGCAGAGGAGGGACAAACATGCAGCAAGTGTTGGCCAGGCTGGGGCTGTGGCCTTGTGGGGTGGTAACAGTGGCCAGGGAGCTGCTGCAAGCAGGGGACAGGGGAGTGACGGTGTGGGGGGTGCTGCTGGAGGTGTCCTGTGGGGGAGTCAGTGGTTTGGGGATGTCGAGGAGCTGTGACGTTCATGCTGACATTAGCAGTGCACTGGTACAGAGTGCTCCATGCCATGTGTCTGTCCATCCCTGCACCGTCCATCCGTCCAAGCAGGGTGCCTGTCCCACACACCACACTTTGTCCAGCCGCCCCTGCAAGCTGTCCTCTGCTCTGTCCATCCATCCATCCATCCCACACAGCTCCCTGTCCATCTGTCCCCCCCACACTCTGCTCCTTCTTTCGGCTGTCCCTTCCCGCAGGTCTGCCCACCCACCCACACACCCAGACCTGTCTGTTCCCCCCGTGCCATGCCCCATGTCTGTCTGTCTGTCCATGCCCTCGGTGCTCTCTCCACCTGGCCATGCACCATGCTCCACGTGCCCCTGCCTGCTGTGCTCCATCCCGCCTGTCCCCACCTGGACTGCCCCGTCTGTCTTTTCCTTTCCATACTCCCTTCTGTCCGTCAGTCCCCCCGTGCCTCTCTCCATCCTGTCCGTCTGTCCCCACGCAATGCCCCGTCCGTCCTGCCCCTGCCTATGTTTGGAGGTCGGCACGCGTTGCGCCTGACACATGTTCCCAGCCCAAGCGGGAGAGATTAGCGCGGGCCGGCGCTGCCCTGGGTCCAGCGGCGTCGGAGAGCGCAGGAAAATCTGAGTCACGGCTCCGGGCTCCGGGGCGGCTGCGGGGCCGGTGGCACTGCGCTGTGCCCCAGGGACAGCGCAGAGACACCGGTGAGCCTCACGCCGCTCGGGCCGTCCCTGTGCAACCCCAGCAGACGCTGGCTTTCGCTCTGCGGCTTTCTTGCATGGCTCAGCCCCCTTGGCGGGGGGACAGGGAGGGGGGAACAGGGCTGTTGTTCCTGCCCCGTGCACCCCGGGGGTGGCTGTGACTCCCCTGTGGCTGTGCCGGTGCAGGGGGCTGCAGCCAGCGGGATGGGAGAAGGGTCCGGGTCCTGCTTCACAGCTGAGGATGGAGGAGAGAAGGGCAGGGAGTGGGCAAAGGGCAGAGCCAGCACTCACCCCTTGCTGTGGGGGGATGTGGGGTGGGATGTGGGGCTGTCCGTGGGGGCAGAGCAAGCTGGTTGGGCTGCGTTGGGCTAACTGGTTTGGGCTGGGCTGGACTAGGCTAGAATGAGTTGGACTGGGCTAGGCTGCATTGGACTGGGCTGGGCTGGAATGAGCAGGACTGGGATGGACTGAAGAGGACTGGACCTCGCGCTTCACTAGACTGAGCTGAGCTAGACTGGACTGGACTGGGCAGCAGTGGGCTGGACTGGGCTAACTGGGTTGGACTGGGTTAGACTGGGTTGGACTGGGCAGCATTGGGCTGGGAGAGCTGAATGGGACTGAAGAGGGCTGTACTGGTGTGGGCTGCGCTCAGCTGGACTAAGATGGACTGGACTGGGCAGCACCAGCTGGGTGTCCCCAGGCTTCCCCTGTGTGCGATGGGGGGGGGACATCACACTAGCGTGGGGTGCTTTGGCTCTGCAGGGCCCATGGAGGAGTCAGAAGAGGACGGGGAGGACAACGAGGTGTTCCTGGAGCAGCTGATGGTGCAGACGGGCCAGGCCGTGCCACGGCAGGAGCTGGAGGAGCAGTACACCGTGCTGGAGGAGCTGGGCAGCGGCACCTACGGCCGTGTGGTGCTCACCGAGCCCCGGGATGGTGGTGAGGAGCTTTGGGGGGGTCCCTGTCCTGATTCACCCCGTGGCCACTTCACCCCTAGCATCCCTCCGAGCTGCTGACCCTCTCCACGCTTCTCAGGCTCACCGGTGGTCCTCAAGCTGATGCTGAAGGAGAACACGGAGTGGAGGGCGTTCCTGCGGGAGTACTGCATCGCCCTGTGCCTCTCTGGCCATGCTGCCTGCATCCGTGCTCTGCCTGTCGCCTTCGAGAGCGCCACGCACTTTGCCTTCGGGCAGGAGCTCGCTCCTGCTGGGGACCTGTGCACCCTCCTCACCCCAGGGGTGCGTGAAGTTCAGGGACTCTGACAAAGATTGGGGGGCTGCTGGGGGGCTGCTGGGGAGGGAATAGGGAGGAGAAGGTACTGGGGTGGCTTTGGTAGGGGGTGCAGGGAGGGGGCAGGAACCCTCACCCTCACCCTCACCCTCACCCTCACCCTAACTCTCACCCTACCCCTACCCCTACCCCTACCCCTACCCCTACCCCTACCCCTACCCCTACCCCTACCCCTACCCCTACCCCTACCCCTACCCCTACCCCTACCCCTACCCCTACCCCTACCCCTACCCCTACCCCAACCAACCTCTTGTTGTGAATTGGGACACACTTGGCAGCACGGGGATGTGTCTGGGGGCTGCTATGGGGTGAAGCCCATGCTGGTGGTACCAGTCAGGGTGCTGGGGGCTGCAGCACGCCCTGTGGCAGGTGGTGACAGTGCTGACGTTCCTGCAGGAGGGCCTGGCGGAGGTGCTGGTGAAACGCTGCGCCTCCCAGCTGGCGGAGGCTCTGGATTTCATGCACAGCCGGGCCCTGGTCCACCGGGACGTCAAGCTGGACAATGTGCTGCTCTTCGACCGTGAGTGCCGGCGGGTGAAGCTGGGCGACTTCGGGCTCACCCGCCTGCAGGGCTCTGCCATTCGTGCCATGTCCAGCACCCTGCCCTATTCCCCACCAGAGCTCTGCCTGCTCCAGGGCTCGGACACGCTGGAGCTGGACTCCAGCCTCGATGTCTGGGCCTTTGCCGTCCTGCTCTTCTGCCTCTGCACTGGCTGCTTCCCCTGGGCTGTGGCTGCCAGCCCTGACCCCCAGTTTGAGGACTTCAGTGCCTGGCAGAGCGGTGCGGAGGGGCGGGAGGCGCCTCCATCCTGGCAGGGCTTTGCTTATGGGGCACAGGAGATGTTCCGTCGCCTGCTGAGGCTGGACCCTGACCGCCGGAGCCCAGCCATCGAGGTACAGAAATACCTGTCCCTGCCGTGGCTGACAGCACAGGACACCGGGGCTCGGCTGGATGGTGGCGACAGGCAGGAGGCAGCAGCAGGCAGCCCCCAGGTCCCCATTACCCAGGGCTGTGCCCCAGCCAGTGGCTCAGGAGGGAGTGTGAGGGATGCTGCAGGTGCTGGGGAGCAGGGTGATGGCAGCTGCAGTAGCGGGGAGGGTGTACCCACACCACCCGCAGGTACCCTCGCCCTGTGCCACTAGTCAGCATCTCCATCAGCCACGGGGACAGGCAGCAAGGGGGGTTCTGAGGTCTGGGCCAGGGTCTTCTTGTGGGCTGGGGTGAAAACTTGGTCCACACGCGGCACCCTGGGTGTAAGGGTCAGAGGCAGCAAGCAGTGCTAGAAAAGTGCTGCAGGCAAGGGAAGGAGAAGAAATGCTCAGGGCAGCATTTTTGGCGGGGAGGAGGAGGGGGGTCAGGGATGCCAGTCCCATCTCAGCGCCTCGCCTGCTGCTAATGAACATCACTCATGATGACAAAATGCCTGATTAACACATGTGCTAGGGTGGCAAGGAGAAGCCAAGGGAAAAGCAGCCAAAGGTTGACAGATAAGTGGGAAGAGAGCAATCAGTCAGAAATCATTAAGGCTGGTGCAAGGCCTTGGTAGGAGCAGCTGCAAAAACAGCTCAGTAACAGCAGGGGAACCCAGAAATGGGTCCAACCTCCCCTACTCACACGTGTGTGTGAGGAGGCTGTCATCCCTGCTGTAATTAGTTAAGATGCCAAGCAGTCTCCTTGGGGTTAATGAGCCGAAGAACCAAGCATGAGCCCTCCAGGCACACAGCTGGGCTGGGAGGAGCCGCAGGGCGAATTTAGTGCTTGACGGAAACCTGATCAACGTGGGATTCAGCTCCCTCTGAGCTATGCAAGGCTCTGCCACAGGCAGGATAATCTGCACCACGAGGACTGGGTAATACAAAAGTCTGAAGAGAGCAGAGCGAATGAGCTGGGATGGCGCTGGATGTGGAGGAGGTGGCGTGGGGGTCAGGAGAATGGGCATCAGCAGCTCGAAGGGTGGCAGATGTCAGCAGAGGGGTTCCAGAGGTGAAGCCACTGTGGTCTGGGCTGTTTGCACCAAAGTGGAGCTCACCTGGTGTGAGCCCAGTGCGTGTCAGCTGGCCAAAAAAAACCTGCTCCCTCCAGGCTCACCCTGCTCTGCCCAGGGAGCCCAGAGGGGTGCTGAATGCTGCCACTGGCATGCCAGCCCTTCCCATCTCTCGTGGGAGCCCACCAGAAAGCTGGGGAGGGATTTATCAGGTTGTGTAGAGATAGGACAGGGGGTAACAGCTTTAAAATAAAAGGTGGTAGATTTAGATTAGATCTTAGGAAGCAATACTTCATGATGACAGTGGTCCAGGTCATGCAGAGAAGCTGGGGATGCCCCATCCCTGGAAGTGCTCAAGGTCAGGTTGGATGGGGCTTTGGGCAACCTGGTCTTGTGGGAGGTGTCCTGGGCACCTGGAAAGAGATGGTCTTTAAGGTGCCTCCCAGCCCAAACCATTGTTTGGTTCTGTGATCTCCTGCCAAGTGAGAGGAGCCCCGCTGCACAGAGGAAGGAGAGGTGCTGAGATGCTGAAAGTTAATAAAATTCTCTGTTGTTCTGCCTTTTTATAACCATGTTTTCCCACAAGCCCTGAATCTCCTCTGGGTGCCATGCTTGCAGAGCGAGGTATTGGAAGGGTATTGGACTCACAAGACAAGGAAAAGCAGACCCTTGTCTGATCAGAGCTGGAAAAGAAACCTCCCCCTGCCCCTGAAGTGCCCCTGCACAATAGAAATAAGGTCCTAAGGCAGGAGAAAGGAGACTCGGGGAGAAATAGTAAAGACCTCAGAAAGACCAACACACAGGGTGGACTCAGTCTCTCCCAACTGCATCCAAACCAGTGCCACAAAGAAGGCACGAAGGGTGTTAAGTCATTGGAGACTCGTCTACAAGAGGCACCAAGGCTCCCATTTGCCGTCCAGACTATCTCTCCACAGAGAATTTCTGCCTGCCTGGGGTCCAGATTCATGATATTAGGGCTAACAATTCTCTTGGGTCCGAAAGACCACCACACCTTCCTACACTTTCAAGTAGCAAGGCGATGCTCTAGCAAGGACATTCTGAAATATATAAAAGGATCTTATGTCCCTTGGAAAAATATTGAAGGGATGGGGAGCACAAGTAGTGTTCTCCTTTGGCCTCCCAGTTGGTGACTGGAACCCAGGAAGAAAGAGACAAATGGGACAAGTGAATGCTTGGCTGAGAGGCTGGTGCCATGCCCAAGGATTTGGGTTCTGTGACACTGGGTGCATTTTTGAGGGGCCAGGTGTGATGATGCTGGATGGGGCACAGCTATCCAGGTGGGGCAAGAGTGTTGTGGGCAGTAAGGTAGCTGGGCTGAGAGCTTGTGAGTAAGAGTCATGGACCACACCAATAAAGGACACCTTGTGGTCGGGGTCTGCTCCAGGCTGCCTGACCAAGGGCAGCCTGTGGATGAGGCCTTCTTGCTTCAGCTACAAGAAGCACCATGCTCACACGCTGTCATCCTGATGGGGGACTTCCAGCACCCAGTGTCTGCTGGAAAAGGAGCTGAGCAGAGCTGGCAGCTCCTTAAGGATGTTTCCCTCAGAGCACAAGGACTTAGAGCACATCCGCCTGGGTAAGAAAGCACCCAAGACTATGGGGCTCGATGACATGCTTCCCAGCGTCCTGAGGGAACTGGCTGATGGAGTTGTCACCAACCTGGACTTCTGCAAGGTCTTTGACATGGTCCCACATGACATCCTGATCTCCACATTGGAGAGAAATGGATTAGACACTAGGAATAAATTCTTCACTCAGAGGGTAGTAAGGCACTGGCACAGGTTGCCTGGAGAAGCTGTGGATGCCTCATCCCTGGAGGTGTTCAGGACCAGGTTAGATGAGGCCCTGAGCAACATGATCTACAGGGTGGCATCTCTGCCTATGGGATGATTTTTAAGGTTCCTTCCAACTCGAGTCATTCTATATTTTATGGTTTCACCCTCTCTGGCATCACCACTCCTCCCAATGCCCCACATGTGCACTTTTTGGCATCTCTCCTTGGGGTAGGCAGATCCTGAGCAAAGCTCAAACCCCATAGGGATTTGGGCCCCAGCCCTCTGCGGGAGCTGGACAGGCTGGAGGGATGAAGGGAATGGGAAAGGCACAGGGAATGTGGATGTGGTGCCTGGCAGCTGGGACTCATGCCGAGAGCCTGACACTGGCAGCTGAAATGTGTACAGATGCTTTTCAATTATAGCTGTCTCTCCTAAATCCCAGCCTGGGGACTGTGGACCTGGACACAGCAATGCTGGGCTGGATGGTGGTGATCCCTGCAGCCAGGGGTGGAAAACACCCTCATCCCAGAAGAACCACCTTGGTCCTGTGTTTCGGCTTCATCAAACTGCTGATGAAGCTGAAATTGAGCTGCATTGAGGTGGGATTTTCACCGCTGTAACTCTTAGCACCCGAATTGTGGTGAGGTGCCCATGAGGTGCTCTGAAGCTGAGGGGGTAGGGTGGGATCCTAGGGTCACCAAATTCCTCCAGAGCAGCCTGGCTTTCATGGCGCTGAAGCCTCCCCAGGCTCACCACAGCAACATTCAGTGGACAACACATTGGGTGATATTTGCAACAAGCAATGCACAAAAGCGTTGTGCAAAAAATCTTGCACTAACGCTTTGCATCAGTTATGAAGTGGAGCAGCTGTACCTGTAAGTGGTAAAAGCAGTGGCTGCATCTATGGTGACAGGATGGGAGAAACCTCCTGGTCCACCAATCTCAGCTCTAGGGTACCAGGAATGAGAAAACTTGCTGGGTCTCAAAGTCCATGGGATTTTTATTAACAGTTCTGTCTCCAGCCCCGCTGTCACAGTGACAGGGCTGTGGAGGATATGCTGCAAAACACAGGGTCAGTGGCTGCCAGAAGAGTTCACCATGATATGGAAAAACAATGTGCTTTGGATATGGATGTGTTCTGGATTTGTACACCAATATGCACAACTTTTTACAGCTGGGTGTATTCAGCAGACACACTAGCAGCAAAACCTGAGAGCCCCATTTAGATGTAACCCTCAAGGGCCACCTATGCCATCATGGGTTACAGTATGTCCTGCAGGAAACTCTCCCATTTATATCAGACACGGGATTACTCCTAATTGCTCTTTCAGGATGGATTTAATAGTGGGAAAAGAAAGAAAGGAATAAAATTACAGGATGCACCAGCACTGGTGGAGAGATGCAGCTAGCAGGCTCTAGAGGGTCTCAGGGGTTCATCCAGGGAGTGCATTACCTATAATTTGTGGGTGCTTGAGGATAGAAAACATTGCACCATCTGCTTTGGCCTGAAGCTGGTGCAGCATATATTCTTGAGAATATTAGTGGGTTACCGCAAAATCCTAAAGTTATGCTAAGGATCTGGTAGTTCAGTTCTTTAGGATTGTTTTATGGGAAACTACTATTTTCTGCATTGAACTCAATAATACTTTGACAGGGTTGTTGTTGGTTTTCAGATTCTGAAAAGCTCCCTCAAACTCAGCTGTGAGCCCAACCTGTATTAAAAGCAAAGCACCTTCTTGTCATCAGTGACAATCATGAGTGGATGATTTTTTTAATTTCAATATTTATTAAATGTTTATTTTACCTTTGGTTTAATATGATTTTTAAATTATTCGTGGGGAAATTGGATGAAGGCAGTGTCCTTTCACTTTGACTCTCTGCATCCTACAGACTCCTTCAAGAATCATGATGTCCCAAGAGGTGGGAAGGGTCCCTGGTGTTTGGTTTTGGGGGGTTGGACTTGATCATCTTTAAGGTCCCTTCCAAACACGACTTTTCTTGGATTCTACAGTGTGCCTTCCCTTGTGCTTCCCTCCACTGACGATTCTTGCAAACAAACAGTCTTCTGGATGAGGCTCTGAGCTCTTGCAAAAAGGCTGTGTGTTCCTATCCCTGTGAGACTAGAATTACACAACAAATCACAGAATGGTTTGGGTTGAAGGGCCCTTAAAGATCATCTCATTACAACCCCCCTTCCATGGGCAGGGACACCTTCTTCTAGACCAGGTTGCTCAAAGCCCCATCCAACCTTGCCTTGAACACTTCCAGGGATGGTACATCCATAGCTTCTCTGGGCAACCTGTTCCAGTGCCTCACCACCTTCACAGGAAAAAAAAAAAAAAAAAAAAAAAAAAAAAAAAAACACTCTTAAAATCTAATCTAAATCTATCCTCTTCTAGTTTAAAGCCATTCTTCTTTGTCCTATCACTACACTCCCTGACAAAAAGTCCCTCCCCAGCCTTCCTGTAGGCTCCCTTTAGGCACTGGAAGGCTGCTCTAAGGTCTCCCCAGAGCCTTCTCTTCTCCAGGCTGAACAACCCCAGCTCTCTCAGCCTGTCTTCACGGGAGAGTTGCTCTAGCCCCTCGATTAATCTCTGTGGGTTTCCTCTGGACTTATTCTAATAGGCTCAGGTGGCCAAGAAGGCCAACGGCATCCTGGCTTGTATAAGAAGCAGTGTGGCCAGCAGGGCTAGGGAAGTGATTGTCCCCCTGTACTCGGCTCTGGTGAGGCTGCACCTCGAGTACTGTGTTCAGTTTTGGGCCCCTCGCTACAAGAAGGACATGGAGGTGCTTGAGTGAGTCCAGAGAAGGGCGACGAAGCTGGTGAGGGGCCTGGAGAACAAGTCCTACGAGGAGCGGCTGAGGGAGCTGGGCTTGTTCAGCCTGGAGAAAAGGAGGCTCAGGGGCGACCTTATTGCTCTTTATAAGTACATTTAAGGAGGCTGTAACGAGGTGGGGGTTGGTCTATTCTCCCACGTGCCTGGTGACAGGACAAGGGGTAATGGGCTAAAGTTGCACCATGAGTGTTTTAGGTTGGATATTAGGAAGTACTTCTTTACTGAAAGGGTTGTTAGGCATTGGAACGGGCTGCCCAGGGAAGTGGTGGAGTCACCATCCCTGGAGGTCTTTAAAAGATGTTTAGATATTGAACTTAGCGATATGGTTTAGTGGAGGACTTGCTAGTGTTAGGTTGGAGGTTGGATTCGATGATCTTGAGGTCTCTTCCAACCTAGACAATTCTGTGATTCTGTGATTCTGTAATAGGTCCATGTCCTTCTGGTGTTGGGAGCCCCAGAACTGAACACAGTGCTCCAGGTGGGGTCTCACAAGATCTGAGCAGAGGTACAGAATCCCCTCCCTCACCCTGCTGGCCATACTTCTTTTGATGCAGCTTAGGATATGGTTGGATTTCTGGGCTACAACCTCACATTCCCAGCTCATGTTGAGCTTGTCATCCAACGCCCCCAGGTCTTCTCCTCATGGCTGCTTTCAAGCCATTCTCTGCCTGTAGTTGTGCTTGGGATTTACTTGAAACAGGTGCAGGACCTTGCACTTGGTTACAAGTTTTTGTACTTGCACTTGTTCACAGTCCCAGGCTTTTCAGCTTGTTCAAGCAAGGCAAGAAGACTTGGTAAGAGGTTTGCTGAAAGACAGATAATCCTTGGAGCTACACAAAGGCTTTTTGTAAGTAGTGATATCATTTCCTTGGAGTCACGTTGAATGTTTCTTTTTGCAGTGTCCACAGAAGAAGGTCTCATCATACCAAGTAAAGCTTGTTTTATTTATTTATTTATTTATCTATTTATTCAGATCCATTTGAACTGTTTCCACTGGATTTGTTTGAGCAGCCCTATTCTGACTGAGCTAGGATCTGTGCAGCTCGTGTTTGGTGGTGGTGTCTGCTTTCAGAAAGTCTGAACTTTCATAGAACTTTAAAATATTTTAATGACCCCAATATTACCAGAAGCCACAAAGGAGCCATTCTACTCTCTCTTCAAATTACTGTCTTCTTCCTTTTTCTTCAGACTCCAGGCTATGAGAGCACATGAAAAATAGCTGACAAATTTCCCCCGGAAATCAGGGAATCTTCTTTCCCTGAAGAAGAAAAGAAACCAAAAGTATGGGCTGAAGTAACCATTTTTGGTAACAAAATTTCTGATTTCTGGTAGAGGTCTGTACCTTTTCTCCGTTTTCATTGCTGGTGGATGCTTAGAGCCTGGATTACAATGAGAGGCCTGGAATAACAGGCTGCACCTTCTGTGCCCCTTTTTACCCCTTTCTGGTAAATGTTGAGGGGCTTATTTTAGAGCAAGGCCCTAGGAGGACTCAGCACCACCAATTGCAGTTGATAGCATAGAGGTACATTTTGCCCTTGCATTCTCTTCAGTAGAATATAACTCTTCTATTTTATCAGTTTCATTGTGCAGAAATGAGTAAAAATATAGGGGTTTGTTTAAGAGCTTTGCGAATAACAAATTCTGCCTTATATTGTGGGAGACTGAGTGTTGCTGTATCTGTTGGACAGTGTCATAATTTGTTGAGAAAAGTAATGCAGTGAACAACGGTACAAAGGTTGCCAAGCTGTGCTGAAACTTAATTTCTTTTCTCTTTAAAGTTGGGAAGTCTGAGTTCTCTTTCTCAGTTCCTTATGAACATCACATTTATAGAATTTTGTAATGGTTTGGGGTAGAAGAGACCTTAAAGATAGTAGTTCCAGTGCCCTGCCATGGGAAGGGACACTTCCCACTACACCAGGTTGCTCAAAGCTCCATCCATCCTTAACTTAAACACTTCCAGGGATGGGGCATCCACAGTGGAACAACTGGGCAACCTGTTCCCATGTCTCATCACGTACATCTTTTTTTTTTTCTTTATATTTCATCTAAATCTACCCTCTTAAGTTTAAAACCATGGCCCCTTGTCCTATCACTACATCCTCTGACAAAGAGTCCCTCCTCAGCTTTCTTGTAGCCCCCTTTGGGTACTGGAAGGCTGTTCTAAGGTCTTCTGAGAGCCTTCTCTTCTCCAGGCTGAACAACCCCAGCTCCCTCAGCCTGTCTTCATAGGAGAGGTGCTTCCTTGATCGTCTTCATGGCCCTCCTCTGGACCCGATCCAACACATCCATGTCCTTCCTATGCTGGGGACCCCAGGGCTGGATGCAGTGCTCCGGAAGGGTCTCATGAGAGTGGAACAGAGGGTGAGAACCACTTTCCTCAACCTGCTGCTGGGTTCCTTTTGATACAGTCCAGGAAACAATTGGCTTTCTGGGCTGCAAGCACACTCTGCTGGCTCATGGTTGAGTATTTCACCCACTGACACCCAAAAGGCCTCCACAGGGCTGCTCTCAGTCCATTCATCCCCCAGTCTGCATAATGTGTTAAAGTTGAATGCACAGTGGTGGCAAACTTTGGTATGCAAAACTGGCAACAATATCCAATAATCTGTTCACCAAAAGGTTACTTTACATAAGCTAAGGACTGAGGAAAGTATGGCAATACCAGATTTCCAACAAGACGTGTCTCCAAGGCAATCACAGTTAAACCTCAGAGAGCTTATACTATGTTCTTCTGCAGCTGGTCAAGCTGCACCACAGCTTGAGCACCACATCTTGAGCAGGCCAACACACAATAAACCTTGGGTCACCAGTCATGCACACAGTCATGAGTCTTCTTGTTTTGGGGTCAACCACCAGATTGCATTTATTTTTACAAAGCTATCGAGTGGTTGGGCAGTTATATCAAAACCCAAAATACATGTCCTCTAAAACCTCAGTGCCCCTAGCACATGTAACTCCTTTTTAATTATAAGGGATGAGTAACTACTGGATTTTTTGTAGTTCTTCAGTGAGGGCTGCTTTTCCTCTACCTTTCCATCTGATTACCAAGAAGATTCCTTCCTGACTGTGTCCCTGGTTCTTCTCCTCCAGGAGCCCTCCCTATCTCAAGGGACTGCAGGTGTGTAGTAACCTTATCCACAGCCTGGTTCACAAGTTTGCAATGAGGCCACCTCTGAAGACATCCACCCGTAGCCTGCTCAACAGTGACCTCCTCTGGTAATTTTAATGTTTTCAGCTATTCAGCCAATTCAGCGTGAAGCCATACAGGAGCACTGTACAGGGGTGAGAGTTGACAGTGAAGTGGATTCAGATATCTCCCTGTGATAAATTAGTGGGGGTTTGTTCATTGTCTTTGAGGAACTTGGAGAATCTGCTGAGGAGATAAGGTTGTACAATTTAATGGCCTTGATAAAGGGGGAGGATTAAGCAAGCAGATACCAGGAGGGGGTGTTGGGTAAACATCCTTGAGTGAAACCAGACTCTGTGAAATTCCTTACCACAAGACATCCTTTTTGCCGCTTCACTTCCCCCACCTGAACACGAAGCAGAGGAACAACGACCCCCCTCTCAACAACAGACTGCGCAGCCTCAGCCAGTTCAACAAGTCCTGATAAGCCAGAATTTGACTGCTATAAAACAGCAACCCTGGAAAGGGAAGTTGCGTGCTGTTGCGGAGCGGAGACTCCCCAGCCGCCCAGCGCTGTTTTGCTTGTGTCTGCTTACTTGATTAATAAAATAATTTCAATAGACCAGTAAATTGTGTGGTCTAATTTATAACATCCCTGGGTCACCTCCATGGCTTTCTGAAATCACCCAGTGTCACCCCCATCCCCTGACACAGATCCAACAGGAGTACATGGAGATAATGAAGGAAACATGTCCAGCTGCAGCAAAACAGAAGTTGGCAGCTCATTTAGGTGACTTGGAGGCAGGCATTTATTTCATTTTCCATCACCTTTTACACTCAGCAGTGACTGAAGGTGCTCCCTAGTTTCCCCATTTCATTCCCCCCTTTTGCACAGAGACAAGCTGGCTCTTTTCCAATCCAAGTACTCCACGTGTTTTTATATTTTTGTGATGCATAGTGGTACATCTGCTAGCAGGTGTTGGAGGCCCTCTTGGAAAGCAATGCCTTTGAAGCCCACCTTAATGGCTAAGACTAATAAGTTTATCACTCCCTCTGTTCCTTTTACTGTTGGAGAGAGGTGTCCTGGCTCACAAGCCATTCCCCAGGGCTTTGGTTTGGTGGAAGGGGGCTGTCAGACACTGCAGATACTGGTCTCTCCAACTCAGCTACAATAGCAGCCAGGTCATTTGCAGGCTGGCAGGTGAAATCCACAGCCCCCCACACTGCAGGCAAGCCCAGAGAAAACAGCCAAAGAGTGGAAGACGAACAGAGCAGATGTTGTTGAATTGCCACATCAAGTTGCAGTCCTGCTATGGGTGAGGAGATCTAGGACTGCACCAAAAAGTGGCAGCCACCCCAAGAGCTTGCACTGAGACACCCCAAGCAGGAGGCAGGAGGTCAGAGCAGAGTTTTGGCAGGAGGAAGGCGCTGAAGCACTTCACCATCTCTCCGACCCTCTCACTCAGGAAGGTGGTGGGGAATCAGCTCGATCTGGGCTGCAACTGCCTAATTCCTGTGATGGGACGACAATGAACCAACAGCATTACGAGAAGGGATGTTGTTCTGGTTGCCAATACTGAAATCTTTGTCCCAAGCACACAGCATGACACCCTGAACGCCAAAGGATTAAAAAAGACATGTAGGAAGCTGTAGCTCAAGGAACCTTTAGTCAAATGGAGGAAAGCAAAGTAAAACCTCGACGCCACCTGATGTGTTAACTGGAGCCGCTGCTAAATTTCGGCAGCTTTTGTGATCCTCTAGAGACCCCTACTGTCCAAAATACGGAACTTCTGCAGTGATCAGCCCGGATCTGTGCGTGGCCGGGACTCAAACCTAAAGCCAAGCAGATGCTGAATCTCAGCACAAAGCCTCTTGACTAAGCCTTTCCTAGGGAGGAACAGGAGAGGAGAGCCAAACATATGATTTTTCCTTTAATCGTCAGCCACAAAATACTTTCTTGTCCTGTTCCTTTCATATGCAGGGGAGCTGTTGGGTGTCAGCTGCTGGATGGGGATGACATCGGGTGATTTAAGTCATGATGGGATGGCCAGAGAGCATGAAGGAGGTGATCCCGTGGAGATATCTGTAGCCATAGCTGTAACACTGCTGGCTCTGCTTGTCTCACACCGGCACAGTCAGTATGGGGACAAGGACCCAAGGCTGCTAGGCAGGGCTGGGGAGTAATACCAGAAGCCCAAGGCCCTGGCTGTTAAAATTTCTTAAATGAAAAGCAAATGGAGTAGCAATAAATATAAAAGGCTAGAAATGTAAATCCTTCTATAAGTGCAGGGTTATATCTCCTTGAAGGGAAAAAACATGCTCAAAAGGCAGTAGGTTTTTCCATTCATACCCACAGCATATGGTTTTTACTCACTAGCCACTTCTAAAGCCAGCAGGGCATGGGTATTCCTTTGCAATTCCTTCCCCTCCTACACCCAAAGCTGGAAGAGGACTGAAAGCTGCCCAAACACAGTCCCAGGAGGGCACGCATTAGTCAGATGACTTCCACAATACTCTGCTTAGACATTTTGTCCTCAAGCTTTAGTTTTCCTGCCCTAAAAGTAACAGTCTTTCCTATGCTGAACAACCAGACTTCAACTAGCCTGACAGCGGACAGAAGTTTTCATTCTTAAACTGAAAAAGTATCTTGCCATTCATCTAACATAAAAATCTCACACAGTGAATTGCAACAGCATTCCCAGACAGTAATCTGTCCAGACAATGTAGTACCTCTGCTCAGCATTAACTCTGAAAGTAACAGTTTTCAAAGATAAGCATCTCTGTTTTGATCGATATCACATACGCAGAGCCATTTGCAGAAGATCCTCACTCATAATCACAGAATCACAGCATTGCAGGGGTTGGAATGGACCTCAAGAGATCATCAAGTCCAACCCCAAAATAATCCTGATTCTGCTTTTTCCCATCTCAGGCAGCTCACTGTTCATGCCAGTGATCTTACCCAAACCTCTGTGTTTACTTGTGAACAAATTTCTGCAAGCACAAGAGCACCTGGGGTGGGTCTCTCTGTCAACAGACTGTCTTCTGAGTGGAGCAACTCTGACTCCAGGAGCCAGAGCCCATGGCTCACCCCAAGCTCCAACTGCAGGCCCTACACACCGCAGCTGAGCCTGAGTGCTGACTACGGAGCCCAGAGCCCACGGCTGACCCAGATCTCATCCCCAGACCTGGTCCCAAGATCTGGTGTCTAGCTCTGGTCCCCTTACATCATCCCTTGGTGCACTGGAAAAGGTACTTGACCAGATAAACTGTAAGGAGCAGACTCTTTTCTTCAGCATAGCTTTACACAAAATGTCCAGGAGGATTTGAGAGCTTTTTGATAATATCTTGATGGCATGGGAAACTGAGGAACCAATAAGATGAGGTGCTCTGCAGGACATCATATTATAAACCAAGATGAGGTGGTTATGGGTGTAAAAGCCAGGGATGAGAAGGTAGAGTTGAGGCTGCTGAGAGAGAGGAACAAGGCAAAGCAGAGGCCTTGAGGTGAGCAGACTTGGGCCTGCTGGTGGACATTCTTGGAGGAATTCCATGGGATGTGGTCCTGCAGAGAGCAGCGGTACAAGGAGCAGTTATTGCTTAAGGATCTCGTCTTTGAACCCAAGTGCAGTCCACCCAGACACAAATGAAGTCAAGAAAAGGTGGCAGGAGCCTGTCACGGATGAGAAAGGAGCTCCTAACTAAAACCAGATAGGAGAAGGAAGCAGTTAAATCGTTGCATCTGGGTGCCTTCCATTATCATTGATGCTGAAAGAGATTCAGTGATTCTACGTGGGAGATTCCCATTGGAATTTATCTGCTCAGCAAATGTGAGAGGATCTTGGGCCCTGGTCCTGGCTCTACACAGGGTCCAAGACCAGATGCTGGAAGATTCCACATTGCATGGATGTCTGTATAGGTATATATTTTCCTGCAAAATACCCTAGCATACAAACAACTCAACATTCATTTACTCTGGTTCTGGTTCTGCATAATGGGTAAAGTTGACTAATTGCCACCATGCTTGAAACTCTTTTTCAAATTCTGAAGCATTATCCCAAATCAATTTTCGAATTTCAGTGGGCAAAGTTCCTCCTTCTCCCTGTGAGGAATGTGTTAACAATTCGTGTCCATAAAGAACAATTCTGTTTGAATCCTGTCTGCCTCTGGGTCCTGCACTGGCAATTTAATTCTTGAACCACAGATGCAGTGTGTCCCAGTTTCCCCCTCATTCTAGTCAATTTATCACGTCTTCAGAAAACACTCCTTAAATTTATGAACCTGTTTGCTTTTGTTATTCCGGACTTCTATTTCTAACAGTTACAGCCTTTTTTCCTGTCTTCTTCGAGATTAACTTAACACTGCTATAGATGTGTCTGTGAATGGCTGGGGAAGAATGTTTTAATTACTCGTGAAGCGTCAAATAAGAAAGCTGTTTGTGTTTGATGTCTGGGAGTTTCAGAACAGCTGATAACAACTAGTGACTGTTATGGGATACTATGTGGATCTTTGGTATCTGGCCAGGGGGGCCAAGAGATTAAGAGGAAGAAAAAAGAAGCTGAAGGACGGTTGGGAGACAAGACCTGCAGAGAGTGTGCAGAGAGTGTTCCATAAACCTGGAATAGTGCCGAGTGAGTACAAAGGTGAGAGAAAGACTACGAGCCTTCAGCATGAAAGACCCCTAGAGACCCCCAGAGGAGACTGATGCGCATGCTCCAGTAGGAGGAACTGGACCCCGGAAGCTAATTATGATAATCTATTTTTTTTAGAAGTAGTAATGAATATGTATTAGTCTAGGTGCATAAAAATCAGCTGCTTGATGTAACTGGTGTGCGTCCTGGTGGAGCGGAGACTCCCGGTGCACCCAGCACTGTTTGCTTACCTCTATTCCTTTATATTCTTTTAATAAATCCTATTTTTTATTTATTTAATCCTAATTTGAATCCTGAGCCATTTATAACATCCCTCTCTAATAATAGCTGCTGCTACAGATTGTATCCATAACTGCGCTTGGATACAGCTCAAGGCAAGGGAGGTATTGCCTTGGGCTTTTCCAAGGGCATTTACAATTAATTGATGATCATTTTCCTCAATTTTTTCCCAATGGGGCAAAACATCTGATAGAAGCCATTGATTTGCTCCTAAAGCCAATAAGGATGATTTTATTGGTTGTTCCAATTTCCTTAGGTCATCTGTAGTAGCAGTTATTCTACTCATTAAGACCTCAGCATCAATACTATTTAATATACCTAATCCTGTCCCTAATAACCCAGTTGCATCCCGTGGCACGCGCTGAGATTGTTTTAGAGAATGTCCATGTAACCATGCTAACCAGCCGGTGTAGGCAGTTCTCAGAAAGGTGGTAATGTGCAGAGCTAGCTCCACCCTTTTTAAGGATCAAGTAGGGTTAAAGAGAATTTGTTGTTGAATTATGTAAGGGCCTGTATTGAAGATGGAAGGAGTTAGACCAATGGGAGGCTGAGTCGGTTCGTTTTCAAATATCTGCGGAGGCAGAGGCTTCTTATCCTTTGACCATGAATTCAAATAGTAATTCTGTGCCTCTGTAACCCCAAAGACAGTACACAATTATAGGTTTGGTGAAAGTAAAACTGTTTCAGTTATTTTGGAAATTGTCTTATTTTCAGTCAGCCAATTATAAGTGGATCGGCAACCAATTTGTATTGTCTGTCCAGACACGGCTTGAAGTTCAGCCATTCTTAGAGAATTGTTCCAACTCCATTCATCTTTTGAAAATATTTTGTTTCCATGTAGAACTAAAGTAGAGAGATTTAGGTCCTTTCTGTTTTGAGATGTTCCAGTGACCGTGCTATACTGTGACAATACATGGTTAAATGCCATGGTGAAACACCTCAGCTTCATGCACAGCCACAGTAGCTAAGTTTCCTTTAAGGTCTGTAATTGCATCAAGGTCAGGGTAAAGCATAGCATCATTAATCCAAACTGTTGATTCGTCATCTTCCAGCTGTCCCTATACAGTTCGCTCAGGGTTCCTGTGAACACAAAAGAAAATAAATGCTCGGTTGTATTCAACCGGCAGGGTTAGAAAGAGGGTGAAACAGCAATCTTTGATTCCCCATGCATAGAAATATTTGGGAGTAGTTAGCACTATTGCTACTGTTGGAAACACAGAGGGCTTTCACTATCTCTGCCATGTTTGGAACTGCGGCAGTCAAAGGTGTAGTGTTAGCGTTCAGCTGTCTGTAATCCACTGTAAAATGCCATTGCCTGGTTGGTTTCTTTACCGGCCACACTGGTGAATTGTAAGGTGAATGGGTCCTTTTAATAATGTCTCTTTTTTCCAATTCTGTTACCACCCCGTCAATCCCCATAAGTGCTGCTGCTGACAACAGATATTGCCGATCATTACCGATTTTAGCAGGGGATGAGGGTATGGATGTTTGTAACAGGCTCAGTCTCATTGTGCCTGAATCCCTTTGATGTGTCGCGAAATTCCACACAGTTCCATCAGGGAGTTTCCACATACAACCATGCGGTATGTCAAATCCTAAAATATTAGTGTATGCAGCACCAACTAATACTTCTACCCTGGTTAATTTTTGTTCCTCTGGCAACCAGAGTGAAATTTTTGCAGTGGGGCATTGTTTTTCCACACCACTGATTCCTGTGAATTTAACCCTGTGTTGACCAGGTGTTATGCTCAGGGTTTGTTCTGTCTCATGTGTAATTACTGACATTTGGGTCCTGGTATCAATAAGAAAATTTACCAATATTTTTGGGGGTTCAACAGGAATGGCGATGATAGGGTCAGAGTGTTCATTAGAGAGCCATTGAATTGCTAATACCTGCCGAGCAGGGTGGCTCATTGCCCTCCCCAGGGATAAGAGTTTTTTTTGCCGACACCACAACTCACCTCGTTCCCTATTAGGTTTCAACCTCTCTTTGAATTTGGGGTATCTGGAATTTTTAGTGTGGATTTGGCGGACTCGCCGAGAGTGGTCTTGGGATTTAATACTGGATGAATTAATCCAGCCCATTCGGTGTCCATACTTATCTATGTCTTGTACCAATTCACTCCAGGTTGGAATAGGGGAGTTAGGATTTCGCCTACAACCACTATCATCATCCCTACAAGCAGCTAGTATGTGATCTTGGGTGTTTGATACAAACATCTTAAGACAATCAGGGAGTCCACGGATGAGAGGGGTTAATTGAACCGGGTCAATAGGAGCTAACATTGGGGATTTCCTTAATTCATCTCTTTCATATATCACCTGAATGCAGGCTGCTTTCTGTACTGCTACAGCCAGGTCAGCTCCTGGTGTGGTGGTTAAAAATACTCCAGGTCTCCAAAAGCCTCCTACCTCTTCCTCACTCAACATCATTCGATCTCCTCCTTTAAGAGAAACTCGACACACATACTCAACTTCTGATTCCCCTGACTGCCTTGAGAACTTCTCCTGTATTTTAACCAACTCTGCTGGTGACAACGGAATCGTTTGCACAGTAGTGCGGATTTCATCATTATCATCAACAGTAGTCTCAGTCTTAACCAAAGGTCTCAAGGAAATGGATTGGGGTTCAGAATCAGAAATCTCTTCAACACCATCATCACTGTCAGACCAGAAATCACTGTCCCAGCTTTCAGGCTCTACACTATGCAGCAATCTACGAATCTGCTTGACCGGAGCACAAGGCTGTACTTTATTTAACAGATGACTAACCCTCTCCAGCAATTGTTTAAGATGATTATTCTCATGCACAAGTTTATCATTTTCATCCAAAAGTTTATCCACTCTGATTCCTAATGTTTTTCCCGTCTCCCTTTCAAAGGCCAATGATGGCTTCAGCACCTCAATCTCTGATTTCAAAGCTGTATGTTCCGCATCAGAGATCAGTTTGGGAGCAGGAGTTTCCTTAGCTTCTTGCTGAGCACAAGACAAACAGGCTCCTAACACACCACAAATAGCACTTTTACCCTTTCTTTGACCAATCTTTCATGAAGCCTGACATTGCTCAATACGCTCTACCACTTTCTCCTCATCTTTCCAAAACTTTTAGGAAAACTCCTTCCCTGACTGGCAAGGGGCACATTTGTATTTTTGCAGAAGTTTATCCATAGCAATCCTGCCGACTACGCCAATTTTACTGTCGCGTTAAAGGGGTGTAGCTGATTAACCGTTACGGGCCCGGTCAGATTCAGAGTACTGAACCAGTCGGATATTCACCAAAAACACATTAACCGTCTGGGGGTCCGTTCAGACATTCACCAAAAACGCATTAACCGTCTGGGGGTCTGGTTGGATTCAGAACACTGAACTATCACAGATAACCACCCTCACCCTAGTTGCACTTAATGAGAGCTATCACAATGCAATCAAGTATGGTTTATTACAGCAACAGACAATCAGGTTCTTTTGGATTGCCGGCTTTGTGTTTCATGGATTACTGAGGGCAGATGGAGAGACATCAGTCAAGGCAGGAAGGTGCTCAGGTGAGAGCAGGATGAGAAACAGGGTGGGTATCTGAGTCTTACATGGAAACAGGTGTAGACATGGGAGAGCACAGGGACAGCATGTGGTGGTTATGATCAAGGTTCTTTTGCAAGGCTGAAAGTCCCCAACAGAGGGAACATCTTTATCTGCTGATCTCTGACTCTTGTCTCTGTCAGTGATGTCTATGAGGAGACATGTTTTCCTTACAACAATAGGATCTCAAGGCTTCCTTATCGCCCTCCAAGAGTCTAGGAGATGTCCTTCTGTAGCCTTGTACTTGGCATTGCTCATCCCCACACTGATCTGTCCCAGGAAGAGCCCTAAACCCCACTGGAGGGACAGGATCTCCTTTCCCACAGACTGGGGTCAGGGCCCGACTGTTGGACTTCATGGGGCACATCAAGGTTTCCTCAGTCTCAAGTCCACCTTTACTTGGCCTTGGTCTCCCCATCATCATTGCCTGCACTTTTCTACTCTAACAAGTTGAGACATGGGGTTAGAAATTAGATAGCAATTGATTTAGAATGAATATGTAGGCAACACTCATTGCTTAATATGTGCTACATTTGCGATGTGCCTGTGCTGTGCTTAGACCTCCAGATAACAGGAGCCCCTGGGACCCCGAGAACCATCAAACCAGCCTTATGGTTCAGACTGTGACAAATGGCTCAGAGATAAGGAGGACTGTTCATAAAAGGACAAGATAAAGAATGTCAAACTTGCAAGGCCTCGAGATAACAGGAATCCCTCGGACCCCGAGAAGTGGATCAAACCAGACTGTGACCAAGGGCTCAAAGAGCATGTGCAGGGAGACGAGGTGAGAAGTTCAGCCCCAAGAAGACATCTTACTTCATCCTCGTGACCCTCAGTGCCCACCATCAGAAGACACTGTGCAAGCGCAGATAGGAGCAGTTTATGGAAATGACTTCATGGAGCTAATTTTAATACTAAGCAGGGATAGGTTATGCATATGTATAGGCATATTGGGAAAAATCATGCATATATAACTCTTTACTGCATATAACCAAAGCAAGTTGCCGCATTAGGGCATGCACGACTTTGGTAGGACTACCCCCCCGTGCTGCCCAGCACTGAATAAACATACCTACTTTACAATCTTACTGACTGTGGAGTCAGTTTTCCATGAATCAAAGTCTATGGGGAGTCTTCGTCAGTAATGTCCCTCAGTGGGACCATTAACACTGTGAGAGGCTTTGGAGTTTGTATCAAGCTTGGACTACTTGAGAAGCTGCTTCAGCCACCCAGGAGCAGCTCTTCTGCAAGGTGCAGCAGGGGTAGGGGCACTGCCTGCAGCTGACATGGGGAGAGGAGAGAAGGGGGATAGAGGTTTAAGGCACCCTGTGTGCGGGAGGGGAAGGCAGAGGAGAAGTTGCAGGGGGAGAAATTTTCACAGCCACCTCCCCATGGTGAGTCTCTGGGTACAGGGCAATGCCATGTTCCTGGGACATTTCTGTCACCCTCCTTGCACAGGTTCATTGCAAGAATCCCTCTCTGCTATGTTATGCTACCTTGTCTTTCTGGACTGGTGGTGACAGCCAACCAATGGCTGTTGGTGACAGCCAACAGGGCTTCAATAAGGGCAGATCGTGCCCATCAACTCTGGTGGCCATCTCCAATGGGGTTTACAGCATTGGCGGTACAACATTTTTTGGTACGTAGACAGTGTGATTGAGTGCAGTCTCAGTGAGTTTGCTGATGACACCAAGCTGGGTGGTGCAGTTGACACGTGGCAGGGAAGGGATGCCATCCACAGGGGCCTTGACAGGCTTGAGAGATTTTCCTGTGAGAACCTCATGACATGACACAAGGCCAACTACAGGGTCCTGCAACTGGGTTGGGGCAATCCCAAACACGAATGCAGGCTGGGTGGAGAATGGATAGAGAGCAGCTGTGAAGAGAAGGACGTAGGCATTTTGGTTGATGAGAAACTCCGCATGTGCTGGCAATGTGTGCTTGCAGCCCAGAAAGCCAAATATTTTCTGGGTGGCATCAAAGGAATTTTGTCCAGCAGGTCAAGGGAAGTGATTTTTTTTCTCTATGCTGCTCTCGTGAGACCCCACATGGAGTACTGCATTCACCTCTGGGCCGCAAGCTCAGGAAGGGCATAGAAGTATGAGAATGAGTCTAGAAGAGGCCAAAAAGATGATAGGAAGGCCAGGGTATTTTTTCAGTGAAGACAGGCTGAGAAAGCTGGTTCCCTTCAGCCTGGAGAAACCCGATAGTAGCATTCCAGTACCTAAAGGAGGCCTACAGAAAAGCTGGGGAGGGACCTTTTGTCAGGGACTGTAATAATGAGACAGGAGCCCGAGTGGGCAGCAGCTGGCAGGAGGGGAGGGGAAGCCAGGAAGCGCCTCCTAAGGCTGCTCCTGCCAGCAGAGACAAGGCCAGGGCTGAGGGAATGGGAGAGGAGGGGGCTGGAAGGATGGTGGTGAGGTCCCAGGCGCTGTGAGGCCTGGTTGCCCTGCAGGAGATGTGCTGGCCAGCAGGCCTTGTGAGGTCACCCAGCACGTCACAGAGTGCCCCAAGGCAGCAGTGATGGCACTGGAGAGGCGATTGGCAGAGCCCAGCCAGGGGCTGGCTGTGGGTCCCCTCTGCTGCAGCTGCCTGACAGAGCATGGCAGCAGGAGGGCAGGCAGGGCTTGTGGCCGCCGCGCTTTCTCTGCACTCCTGCAAAACCTGGAGCCGCACCCTGAGATACACTGCTCCAGAGGTAGCCACAGCAGCACTGAGCCAAGGGGGATAACTCAAGTGATCTGGGTTGCCCATGCTGCCCCTAGTGCAGCCCTGTAAGGAGCTGGTCTTGCTCCCTGTCAGCATGTCCCACTGGCTCCTAAGGTGTCCTCGTAGTACCCAGGCCTTCTCCTCAGGGTCCCCCCTCAGCTGCTCACGTCCAACCCTGCACTCATGGATGCAGGTATTCTGCCCATGTGCAGCACTGGCCATGTCTCCTTGCCAACTTCAGGGATTTCTGTTGGCTGAAGGCTGGAGATTCCCAAGGTCAATACCCCCTGCACTGAAGCTGCATTTTGTCACCTATTCATGGTTGGATCCACATAGCTCACCCTGATGGTCAAGTTGCTCATAGGATAACAGCATGAGGAGTGTCAGGACTCTACAGGCACTGAAAGAGGCACTCATTTAGAGGAAATTCTGACCAGGGCAGGAATTGCCATGAGAACCATCTCTGAAACACCCAATGACACTACAAAGCAAGCAAAGCCAGGACCAAACTGAATGAATGTTGGGCTTGTTCTCTGCTAGGGTATTTTCTGGTTGAACATGCACCTGTACAGACACACATACAATATGCACCCCTGAAGCAGCTGGACTTGGACCTTCTGTCTAGCCAGGAGCTTGCCCCATGATCCCCTCCTGGTCAGGAGTGCCTTCTCATTCATGCCAGCCTCCTGCCACTTTGCTTACTTCCTGTGTGTCAGGTTGGACCATTCATGAGCTTGACCAGGAGACGATAGACCAAGGAGAAATGGTTTGAATCCCAAAGAAGGGTAGATCTAGATTAGGTATGAGGAAGAAGTTCTTTTCTTATCAGGATGATGAGTCCTAGGAAGAGGCTGCCCAGAGAAACTGTGGATGCCCCATCCCAGAAAGTGTTCAAGGCCAGGTTGGACAGGGCTTTGAGCAAGCAGGTCTAGTGGAAGGTATCCCTGCCCATGGCAGGGCTGTTGCATTTATAGAATCTTTAAAGTCCCTTCCAAAAGGCCAAAGGAATCCTCCAGGCAGGTCCCTCCGCAGACCCTGCTCACCTCAACTCCACTGCTTTGCCTTGGTCCTCTCTCTCAGCATCCTCAACTCTACCCTCTCACCTCTTTCAAATCCCTGAACACTTCATGTTGAGTTCTAAGGATGAGGTCCTGCAGGTCACCTCACCTCACTGGCTCCTCAGTCACCCATGTCAGCCAGATGTCATCAAGGAGCTCCCAAAGCCTCCTGGGTGGTTTGTGTAAGGGTACGCAGAAGTAGAGGGTCTGTCCTTCCAGGGTATCTGGTTAAGGGCCTTTTCCAGTGCAGCGAGGGATGCTGATAAGGGAGACCCTGATGGAAGCCAGACCTGGTCAGTTGTGCCAATTGATAAGGAATGGGACAGAACATGGGGATGCTGACACACACAAGGCGGTCTGACTGAGGAGTTCTAAACTGAAGTAGGAATTTGAAGGGGCATTAAAAAAATAATGAGCAATGAGTATGAGACATGAGTGTGCTCAGGTGGCCAACAAGACCATCAGTATCTTGGCTGGGATCAGAAACAGTGCGGCCATCAAGGCGAGGACAGCGACTGTCCCCCTGTACTTGGCTCTGCTGAGGCCGCACCTCGAATACTGTGTTCAGTTTTGGGCCCCTCACTACAAGGAGGACATGGACGTGCTTCAGCGTGTCCAGAGAAGGACAACAAAGCTGGTGAGTGATCTAGAGAACAAGTCTTATGAGGAGCGGCTGAGGGAGCTGAGGTTGTTGAGCCTGGAGAAAAGGAGGCTCAGGGGCGACCTTATTGCTCTCCCAACTCCCTCTTAAGGGGTTGTAGCAGGGAGGGGTTCGGTCTTTCTCCTAAGCAGCAAGCAACAGGAGAAGAGGAAATGGCTTCAAGTTTCACCGGGTGAGGTACGGGGTGGATATGAGGCAACATTTCTTCCCTGAAAGGCTTGTGAGGCCTTGGAAGAGGCTGCCCAGGGAAGCAGTTGAGTCACTGTCCCTGCAGCTATGCAAAAGTCGTGTAGATGTGGTGCTTGGGGATGGGGTTTGGTGGTAGACTTGGCAGCGCTGGGTTAGTGCTTGGACTTCAGAAAACCTCAGAGGACTTTTCCATCCTAAACGATTCGACGATGCTATGATAATAAACAGAAGTGCTGAGACGCGGACCTGACCAAGCAAATATAGAGACAAGGACAAGACACAAACCATGAGGATTCTTCTGAACAGAAGAGTAAAGAAAGCAGCTAGAAATAGATCTTTTTTAAGAGAACTATCCAAGCTAGAGAAAGAGGAAAGCATATGTGTGTAACTTTAAACTTTCAGAAAATTAAAAGCTTGCTAAATATGGACAAGGAACACACAAAGAAATAAAACCACCATCACTTTTGATTAAAACTACAAGAATTTTTTGTTCTTCATTACCTGTGAGGCTTATGGAATTTGCCAGAACTTTTTTGTTTTGTTTTTCTGGGGGTGAATCTGTCAAATTCTTTTAAATTTAACTGTCACTGACAAACCTTTGAGTTCAAAGACACAGATACTGAGTGGTGTCCCAGTGGGCAGGAGGGCATTGGTGGCTGTCTGACTGAGGTGTCCTAGTGGGGCAGGGGAGCAGCTGTGGCTGTGTCAAGCAGGTGTCAAAGTGGACAGGAGGGTAGCGCTGCCTGTGTCACCCAGGTGTCACAGTAGGCGGGGGGGCAGAGGTGCATGTGTCACCAAGGTGTCATAGTGGGGCTGTGACATGGCAGCCCACTTGTGAAAAAGGGCCAGGGGTGCAGACAGGCCTCAGTTGGGATAGAAGCCCCTGGCAGCAGGCAACAGAGGGCAGAGCAGGGCAGGACAGGGAGGTGAGTGAGCAATGGCCAAAGTCCTGCTGCAGCCTGAGCAGGGGCTGGCTTTGAGCAGCCCCCACAGCACAAGGGGAACCAAGTGTCTGCTGCAGAAACGGTGTTGCAGACCTTCAGCCCAAGCGGTGATATGAAAGTTTCTGGGTGTGCTGGGAAGATGCTTGGGTACGCTGGGGAGATCCCTGGTTATTCCAGGAAGAGGCACGGGTTCTCCAGGGATAGGTTTTGGTGTCAAGGGAGGTGCTTGCTTGCCCTGAGCAAAACGGTCAGGTGCTCCAGGAAGGTGTTGGCTTCCTGGGGGAGATGCTTTGCAGGTCAACAAAGACGGGTGGTGTGCCCAGGGAGGGGTTTGCATGTTCCACCAAGATGTTTTAGGACTTCCAGGGAGATGCCTGAGTGACCTTGAGTGGGTCACTTAGGGTCCTTGAGGGGAGAACCTTGGGTGCAGTCAGAATTTGCTTATGTGCCCTGGGGAGGGAGCTGCTTGTGTGCTTTGGGAATGTCCTTGGGCTCCCTAGGAAGATACTCCTATTCCCCTGGGAGATACTTGGGTGCCCCAGTATGTGCCTGAGTACTGCACAGTAGTTTGTCTCCTCCAGGGAGGGTCCTGAGTGCTCCAGGAGTATTGTTGAGTTCCCTGGGCTGGTGTTTGTTTGTCCTGTTGAGATGCTTGGGTGCTCCAACAAGATTGCTGAGTACTCAATAACGAAGCTTGGATGCTTCGGGGAGATGTTTCCTCAGGTGAGAAGCACTGTTTTTCTGGAAACAAGCTCGTGTCCCCCTGGGAGGTGCTTGTGGACCACAGGGAAGCACTGGGTGTCCCCAGGAAGATGCCTGGATGCCCCCGGTGGTGTTTGTGTGCCTTGAGGAGATGCTACAGTGCACAAAGGAGATGCTTGGGTACTCCAGAGACATGCCTGGGTGCCCCTGTGTTACACTTTCTAGCTCCACATTGGTGCTTGGGTGCTCTGGGAGTGTTCTTGTGTGCCTCCAGGATAAGACTCTGTTCTGCAGAGAAGACTGTGTGCTCCTGAAAGGTGCTTGAATGCCCTGAGGAGAGGCCAGCATGCCCTGGGAAAATGCTTGGGTACACCAGGGAGATCCTTGGTATTCAAAGGAGGTGATTGTGTTCCCCAGGGAGGTGTTTGTCTGTCCCAGGGAAATGGATAGTTCCTCCTGGAACCTACTGTTGCCTTACTTTTTGCTACTAGAAGATGCATGGGTCCTCCAGGAGAATGCAAGCGTCCTTTGGGGAGATGTTTTGTGTGCCCCAGGTGGTGTTTTAGAGCCCTGGGGAGATGCTTGGCTTCTCCACTCAGATGTAGGAGTGCGGTGGGGAGATTCTTGGGTGCTCCTATGAGGTGTTTGGGTGTTCCAGACAGGTGCTTCTGTGCTGCAGGGAGATGCTTAGGTGACTGGGGGAGAAGCTTGTGTGATTAGGAGTTAACTTGGTGTGCTCCAGGGAGGCTTTTTGTGTGCCCAAGAGATATACTTATCATGCAATCATGGCATCATAGAATGGCCTTGGTTACAAGGGAACTCGAGGATCATCTAACTCCAACCCCCCTGCCATAGGCAGGGATGAGACCCACTAGATCACGTTGCTCAGGTCCTCATCTTATTTGGATTTGAAGTGAGCTAACCTGGCCTTATGTCCCTGGGGAGAAGTTTGTGTGCTTGGGGAATATCCTTGGGCTCTGTAGGAAGCTGCTCAATTCCCATGTGTCACTTGGATGCCCAAGGAGGTGCCTGGGTACTGCAGAGAGCAGTTTGTGTCATACAGGAAGGGGCTGGAGTGCTCCAACTGTGCTTGCATACCCCAAGAAATTCCTTGGGCCCTCTGGGAAGGTGCTTGAATTCCCCAGGGAGAGTCTTGCGTACCCAGGGAGACGTTTGGCTGACCCATGCTGACGTATGGTTTCTCCAGAGAGGAGCTTCATCGCAGGAGGGGCATTCCCGGGTGCTTGAAAGATTGTCCTGGTTTCAGTTAGAACAGAGTTAATTTTCTTCCTAGTAGCTGGTAGAATGCTGTATTTTGGCCTAGGATGAGAAGAGTGCTGATAACACCCCAATGTTGTAATTGCTACAGAGCAGTGCTTATACTAAGCCAAGGACGTCTCAGCTTCTTGCTCTGTCCTGCCAACAGGCAGGCTGGGGGTGCAGCAAGAGCTGGGAGGGGACAGACCCAGGACAGGTGACCCAAACTAGCCAAAGGGGTATTCCATACCATCTGACGTCATGCTAAAAAATATATAGGGGTGGCTAGCTGGGGGAGGGGGCCGGACTGCTCGGGGTTAGGCTGGGCATCGGTCAGCGGGTGGTGAGCAATTGCATTGTGCATCACTTGTTTGAAGACATTATCCATAGTAGTACTATTACCATCATTGTACTATTATTGTTATTGTTATTATTATTATTGTTATTATTATTTTCCTGTCTTATTATTACTGTCTTTATCTCAACTGATGGGCTTCACTTTCCATTTCTCTCCCCCGTCCCATAGAAGGAGGGGGGAGGGTGAGCGAACGGCTTTGTGGTGTTTAGCTGCTGGCCGGGTTAAACCACGACAAAGATATTCTTGGTTGCTCCAGAGAGGTGTTTATGTGCCCCAGGCATAGGATTCTGTGCCCATAGGAGATGCCTGTGTGCTCTTGGAAATGTTTTTTTGCTCCTGCGGACTGCTTGGGTCCTGAAAACGTTCATGCTTGGGTGCCCAGCAGTCATGCTTGGGTGGTCCAAGGAGATTCCTGGAGCCTTCAGGGACATGGAAAGTGTCTTGGAATGTTCCTGCAGTGCTCCAGAAACATGCACGGGACCCCACAGGATATTCAAGGATCCCCTGGTTACATTCTTACCTGTCCCCAGAAGTTACTAGAGTGTTCCAGGAAGGTGCTTGTATGCTCTGGGGAGATGTTTGGGTGCTGCAGGAAAATGCTTGTATGCCAAGATGGAGATGCTTCTGTGTCCTGGGGAGATACTTGGTTGCTCCAGGGGCATTTCTGAGTGTTGTGCCTCAAGAGAGGTGCTTGTTTCCTTTGGGAAGATGATTGGGTGCCCTGTGGAAATGCCTTGCTACCCCAAGGAGTTCCTTGGAACCTCAAGGGAGATGCTTATCTACAGTTTGGATAAGCCTGGGTGCCCCAAAGAGATGCTTGATGCACCAGAGACATGTGGTGTGCCCAACTGAGGGGCTTCGGTTGTCCATGGAGGTTTGTGGGTGACCCAGGGAGATCCTTGGGCATCCCAAGGGAGATGTGTGTCTTCGCTTGAGAGGGGCTTGATGGCTGTAGGTAGGTGCTTGGGAGCTCCCGCATGCCCTATAGCAATGATTGATGCTTTTGTGCCCCCTGGAGGTGCTTGGTTGCTGTAGGCTCTAGCAATTCCCTGTATGCCACAATCATCTCACTTAGGCAGGCAGAAATTTCCCAGTGAACTGAAGCATGCCCACACTTCCCCGATTCTCTGATCCCTGGAGGTGCTTGTTGGCCCCAGTGAAAGGGAGATAAGAGAATCTTAGTAGATGGGATGCTGATTAATGAATACCTAGATTGCTGGATTGAACTAGTAGCTGTTGCTGTTAACTATTGTACAAACTAATTGGAGGAAGAAGTTTTGGGGCCCTTCGCAAAGGGAAATTCCTAATGAAAATAGAGCACCTGTCTCAAGCACCAGCTGAAACTGCTCCTGTGGTTCAGACAAGAACCAAGGACCCAAAGTGCAAGTGCCAGAAGAAGAGGTAAGAAGTTCAGATACAAGGAAGAGGAAGGAAGAGCCATACTTCATCTCAAGAGACCACCCGAGATGACCACTACAGAGCAGTACACAGGTGCGGATGGGAAGACCACACGTAGATTAGTTCTTGGAATTAATTTTAATACGAGATGGGCATACATATAAGCCCATTACAAAATACATGCAAATGTAAACATACACTTTATATAGCTAGAGCACACATTGTTTAGTGTGAGCGTAACTTTGATGAATTATCCCTTACGCTTCTGGCGCTGAAATAAAGGCATACCCACTTCATGACTTACTTCATTGTGAGTTGTGGAGTGTTTCTGCGTATCACCAGGGCGATGCTTGCTTTCTCCAGGGGGGAGCTTGGGTGTTCCAGGGAGATGCTTGGTGAGTCAGCAAGAAACTAAGCACCCCTGGGCAGGTATCTGAGTGCATCAGGAGGTGATTGGTTTTCCTGGGGATATGCGTAGGTGCCCAAAGAGGTGCAAGTGTTCCCACGGAGGTGCTTGGGTACTGCAGGGCAGGAGCCTGCTTCATAAAGATTGAGTGCTCCAGGGAAATACTTGTGTGTCCAGGGAGAAAGTCAGGTGCTGCAATGAGCTGCTTGGGTGCTCCAGATTGATGCCTTCTTTTCCCTGGAGGTGTTTGGGTTCCCTGGACTGATATAGAAATGTTCCAGCAAGTGCATTGTGTGCTCGGTAAAGCTGCTTGCTTTCTCTGGGGAGATGCTTGAGTGCCTCTGGAAGTTTCTTGCGTACTCCAGGAAGGTACTTGGATGCGGTGGGGCATTCTTGGAGGTGCTTGCTTTCCCATGGAATAAGTTAGTGTGTGTTGGGGAGAGAGTCGGGTGCTCCTAGGATTTTCTTGGGTGTCCCTAGGAGTTGAGCAAGTAGCCCTGTAGATGCTTTTGTGTCCTACAGAGGTGGCTGGGTATTGAAAGGAGAGGCTTTGGTGAGCAGAAGGGCAGCAGTGGCTATGTCACCCAGGTGTCACAGGGGGCAGTGTGAAGAATTTTCTCCAAATATCTAATGGAAATTAATCCTCTATTACTTTAAGACCACATCCAGGAAGAAGCATGGGTGCTCCAGAATGTTGCTTGAATGTCCTGGGAAGATGCTTTGCTGCTCAAATGGGGAGTTTGTGTTCTCTGGTTATGAGCTTGGGTGCCCTGGGATGATGATTTTTTCTTATTTTTCACTGCTTTGAAACTTGGGTGCCTTGGAGAGTAGAAATCAAGTATGTGGAAGATCCCATTCCTTGTAATACTAGAAGACTGCAATTCCTTTCTTAATCTCCTAATAAGAAAAACAAAGACAAAATAGCAGTAAGCACAAATGAAAGCTTAAGAACACTTTCTATTACTATAAAAATATAGATCCTGTAATACAGAGTTAGTGATATTTAGCAAATAGTGTGCTACCACCATCACAATGACCTATAACCCCTTCTAGCTTCAGATGCGTCCTTATGCATCCAAAATAGAGAGTAGGATATGAACTATATGGACCTGTATCAGCAGGGGTTTCACAACAATTAGAAAGAGTTAGAAACAGTTCCTGAAAAGCCACAACCTGAAGAAGTTAATTTGTTTGTAACAGCTAAAGGAAGAAATGGAAAACCAAGAAAGCTAATTCCTTTCAATTTAAGTATTAAAAGTTATGTTACAGAAGTTCACAGGCCCTGAGATAACATAAATAAAGCTGTTCTCAAGCTAAAAGATCTCATTTCTTCAGCATTTCTTCTGGATGCCTCATGCAGATTTCTGCTGAGTTCTGACAAGTCGGAAAGCAGCAGGAAGAGACCAGAGAATTTGACTCATTAGTGTAAAACTGGCACGGGCAGCAATCTCCCAAATTACAGATGTTCAAGCATACTAGTTAAAAAGAGATTAGAGCGTGACTAGAGAGGCATCTCAAACTCCTGTTATACACTTCAATTTCTCTCCAAGGATGGAACGACTACTACGTATTACCATGCCTGACTGGCTGTAGAGGGAGAGAGAGGAAGTGAAAGACTTAGAAAAGCACCTTCCCTTCATAGCCCTCCCATCCGCAAAACGGTTCTCAAGAAAAACTACTGACAGACTAAGTTTAACTGCTTTGAAAGGGTTGTGTGGGTGGACCAATTGCCTTCAAGTTCAAGCTTTTTCCTGCTGAAACTGCCAACAGTTCTGCCAAATATATCAATGGTTTTGCAATACAGAGAAACATCTTCCAGACTGAAACGAGAAAGTCTGACTTTTGTTGTTGTCTGAGCACAGACAACTAAGCAGTAAAGAGCAATGCTAAATAACCGTGATAGCCAGAATGCACGAATACTGCATAACAGTGACAGAAAATGCTATAATACAAAAAGAAAAATTACCTCCACCAAATCCATTTTGTCATAGTCTTCCCAATGTTTGTAAATACGTTGATTAATCATGTTATATACTTTGTCCAGGGGAAATATGTCAGATGCCTGAGTTAGCTCAATGACAGTGTGCAACAGAAAGCAATGGGAGGGTGGGGTGGGAAAAAGCAAATAACAAATGGGCCAGATGGGATCCACCCGACGATACTGAGACAAGTAGCGGAGGAGCTGGCCAAGCAGCTTACCATCATTTATCGGCAGTCCTGGCTATCAGGGGAGGTCCCAGTCGACTGGCAGCTAGCAAACATGACGCCCATCTACAAGAAGGGCTGGAGGGCAGACCCGGGGAACTATAGGCCTGTCAGTTTGACCTCAGTGCCAGGGAAACTCATGGAACAGATTATCTTGAGTGCCATCATGCAGCACTTAGGGCAAGCAGACAATCAGGCCCAGTCAGCATGGGTTTATGAAGGGCAGGTCCTGCTTGACGAACCTGGTCTGCTTCCATGACAAAGTGACGCATTAGCATTAACATTGAAGTTCTCGCCTCTTAAAAATGAGCAACAGTGCATGTCCAGGTGAAGACACAATCCTGTTTGATGCTGGAACAACCCTCTTCAAAGCCATAGAATGTCCTTTGCTTTTATTTTCATAGAATTAACGTCTAGTCACAATCTCTCCCTCCTTGCATAGATCTGAGGATAACGTCGATGCAGAGAGCACAGCGCAGCTTCAGTACATAAGGATTTTATATCTGCACCACAGTATCCTAATAAACAAAACCCACATGTTACATCAGTCAAGGCCCAGGTTTACAATATGCAACATTTAAAGAATTTGTAAAGCCCAAACCAAACAAGTTATCAGGGACTGGAAAGTGCTACCGCTCTGCAAGGAAGTTTTGTTATGTTGCTCACTGCCTGCTATGTCTCCTCATCCCCCTCCACGAGCCTAGGAGATGTCCTTCTGTAGCCTTGTACTTGGCATTGCACTTGCCCACATTGCACTGATCCAGGAGGAGCCCTAAATCCCACTGGAGGGACAGGATCTCCCTTCCCAGAGGCTGGGGTCAGGGCCTGACTGTTGGACTTCACGGGACACATCAGGGTTTCCTCAGCATCAAGACCACCTTTACTTGGCCTGGTATCCCCATCATCACTGCTTGCACTTTTCTGCTCTAACAAGCCCATGGGGGGGCTTTGTCAGGAATGTCCCTCAGTGGGACTCATTAACGCCGTGAGAGGCTTTGGTGTTTGCCTCTGCATTCTCTACTTGAGAAATGCTTTCTATTTCCTCTCAGTATCTGAGGCTCCTGGGCTCTGCCCAAACCCACCGGGAGGGTCAGTAAATGCCTTGGGCTGGGCCTGTGCTGCTGAGCTGGGACAGCTCATGGCATGGAGGGACGGAGCTCCTGGCAAGCAGGCAGCAATGCAGAGACACAGCTCTGTCCAGGAGTATCTCCTCTGCAAGGTGCAGCAGGGCTGGGGGCACTGCCTGCAGCAGGCATGGGGAAAGGAGAGAACTGGGAATGAGGTTCAGGGCATCCTGGGGGGGAAATGCAGGGGGAGAGCTTGCTGGGGGAGAAATCTTCACAGCCACCTCCCCATGGTAGGTCTCTGGGTGCAGGGCAATGCCGTTGTGCACCCCGCCAGGCTCTCCTGGAGCTGGCACAGCCCTCAGCCGATGGGAGCTGTCAGGAGGACGCTCGGTGTTGGAGTTGAAGGGCATGCAGGGCTTGTGTGCTGCAGGGTCAGCATGCAGGGCTCGAAGGCTCCCTTCTCTTAGGGCAAGATGCAGGCTCTGCAGCCGGGGGGTGCAGGCAGGGGTGGCCAGGGCTGTGGTGCAGAGCAGGGTCCGTGCTGTGCTCCAGGGACTGTGTGCTGGGGCAGGGTCTCTGCTGCCTGCCAGGCTCAGCACTCAGCCTGCCTGGGGAGCTGCCCATGGGCTGTGGTGAGAAGCTGTGGGTGGAAGGATGCCCCTCGGCAGGGCAGGGCAGGGCAGGATCGTGCTGCTGCCCAGAGTCTGCTGCCTGGGGCAGGCTGCTTACAGCCCCACACCTCTGCAGGGCATTGCACAGTAGAACTGCAAGGCAAGAGCTACCTGAAGGCAATGCAATTTCTACAGTCTCTGTTTCCATTTTTCTGACTGGGTGCCGAGGCAGAGGGATGGTAGTGGAGTGGTAACATCTGTATTAGAGACTAAGGCTCCTTGAGCATTCCTGCCGCTTTGAGGCACCTCACACAGCTCAGCCTACAGACCGTACCAACATCACCTTTGTTGTTTCTTAAAGGATTATTTGACCTTCTCCTCATGTTCTGAGATCAGAGAGATGTCCTTGGCCTGTAGAAGTCTCAGATGACTCCTGGTTCTCTTTTACATGATGCCGTAGACCAGGACGGACTGTTACAAAGTCCACAGCACAGCCCCCTGCTTGTTGTGGCACCCTCAGAGCACCAGCCAGAGGTAAGCCATGGAGCTGCAGAAAGCTCTTCCTGAAGCCAATGAGGCAGTGTGGTGTTTGTAGGGTATTCTATGAGACATGCAATGGATTTTGGTCAGAGAAGAAATTAAATTTTGCACTGTCTTTGCTTCGTTTGGACAGGCTCCCTTGCCCAGAGGCAGTAAATGTGTAACAGCAGCTCCATCACTGAGTTCCTCCTCCTGGCATTCGCAGACACATGGGAGCTGCGGCTCCTGCACTTTGGGCTCTTCCTGGGCATCTACCTGGCTGCCGTCCTGGGAAACGGCCTCATCCTCACTATTGTAGCTTGCAACCATGTCCTCCACACCCCCATGTACTTCTTCCTCCTCAACCTTGCCCTCCTTGACCTGGGCTCCATCTCCACCTCTATCCCCAAAGCCATGGCCAATTCCCTTTGGGGTACCAGGGCCATTTCCTATGCAGGATGTGCTGCTCAGATCTTTCTGCTACTTTTTTTCACTACTGCAGAATTTTTTCTTCTCACTGTCATGGCCTATGACGGCTACATTGCCATCTGCAAGCCCCTGCACTATGGGAGCCTCCTGGGCAGCAGAGCCTGTGCCACCATGGCAGCAGCTGCCTGGGGCAGTGGCTTTCTCCATGCTGTGCTGCACACTGCCAATACCTTTTCACTGCCTCTCTGTAACGGCAATACCCTGGACCAGTTCTTCTATGAAATTCCCAAGATCCTCAAGCTCTCCTGCTCAGACTCCTACCTTAGGGAAGTTCACGTTCTTGCGGTTACTGCTTTTCTGTTTGGGGGGTGCTTTCTTTTCATTTTAGTGTCCTACGTGCAGATCTTCAGGGCTGTGCTGAGGATCCCCTCAAAGCAGGGACGGCACAAAGCCTTTTCCACGTGCCTCCCTCACCTGGCTGTGGTCTTTCTCTATGTCAGCACAACCATGTTTGCCCACCTGAAGCCCCCATCAATTTCCTCCCCTCCCCTAGATTTTGTTCTGGCATTTCTGTACTTGGTGGTGCCTCCAGCAGTGAATCCCCTCATCTACAGCATGAGGAACCAGGAGCTCAAAAATTCCATGTGGAAACAGATGACTGGCAGGTTTTCTTGAGCAATATACTGCCTGCCTTCTTCTATAAGTCACTCATAATGTTTCTTATGGTAGGCGAAGCCCGTCGGTCTAATGTAATTGTTTTGTTTGTTTGTTTGTTTTCCTGTTGTATCCTATCACATGTTGTCCACAAAGAAATATAATTCTTCATTTTGCTTCTGTATGTAAAGCAATTAAAGTATCCTTTTGTCTTATATCCTTCCTGAGACCTTTTCTGGGACTGCAGTGGCAGTGCCCATGTGCAGAGTTGGAGGAGAAAGCAGTCGTGGCCCAGCAGTACGGCCAGGGAGCACCAACTCTGGTCCATCCAGAGCTGCTCTCCTGACACTGCCACCCTCTGCTTCTGAGCCCTGGTGGTGGTGTAAGGCCTGGCTGCTCCTGTAGCTTGATTCCAGAGCTGCTGTGCGGCTGTGCTGAGACTACAGGCAGGGACAGGCAGTCGGCACTTGGGTGACACAACTGGCCTCCAGAACAGTATTTCCCCCTGTGGGAGGCAGTCAAAGGCAGGGCCTTCTCCATGTGCAAGGGAGACACAGGAACAGACAACCTTTGCTGCTGCTGCTGCCAGCAGGCACAGAGGAAGATGATAGAGCACAAAGGCCTTCAACTATACCCAGTTCTGTCATGAAGGCCAGTGGGGCAGACAGCATCTCTAGGTCCCTTCATCCATGGGGCATCTGCCTGAATAGCATAGAATAGTCCAGGTGGAAAGCTCTGTCAGAGACTGATTAGTCTAAAGTGCAAGACCTAAATGCAGCTCTTGTGAAAGGCTTGGCCACTCCTGTATCTTAGTGCTAGTGCTGTTGAGTGGCCATGCAGCAACTGGAGGCCAAAGTGCAAGACCTGAATGCAGCTCTGGGATGTGCTTCCTTGAACCTCCAAGGTCCTGTGCCCATTCCTCCTGCCTCGGGGCATCTCAGAGGAGGGCAGAGCAGGGTGCTTCTCCACAGAGCTGACGTGCCTCCCAGCCTCCGGCAGTGGCTGCAGGAGCCAAGGGGACCCTGCAAGTGTTGCAGTACACTGCCTGTGTGTGTGTGCAAGGCAGTGACTGGTGTCTCTGACCAGCCCTGCATGGATGAGCAGTGCACGAGGCCAGCTCAGATATGGGCACCTCCCAGAGCCCTGACATTATTCTGGGTGGTTGGCCCCAGTGTTCCCTTGACTTTTCTGTCACCCTTCTTGCACAGGTTCATTGCAAGAATCCCTCTCTGCTATGTCATGCTACCCTGTCTTTCTGGACTGGTGGTGACAGCCAACTGGTGGCTGTTGGTGACAGCCAACATGGCTTCAATAAGGGCAGATCGTGCCCGTCAACCCTGGTGGCCATCTCCAATGGGCTTACAGCATTGGTAGTACAACATCTGTTGGTATGTAGACAGTGTGATTGAGTGCAGTCTCAGTGAGTTTGCTGATGATGCGAAGCTGGGTGGTGCAGTTGACACGTGGCAGGGAAGGGATGCCATCCACAGGGGCCTTGACAGATTTGAGAGGGGTCTGTGAGAACCTCATGACATTGAAAAAAGCCAAATACAAGGTTCTGCAACTGGGTTGGGGCAATCCCAAGCACAAATGCAGGCTGGGTGGAGAATGGATAGAGAGCAGCTGTGAGGAGAAGGACGTAGGCATTTTGGTGGATGAGAAATTCCACATGTGCTGGCAATGTGTGCTTGCAGCCCAGAAAGCCATCCTGGGCTGCATCAAAGGGAGTTTGTCCACTAGGTCCAGGGAACGGGTTCTATTTCTCTGCTTTGGTCCCATGAGACCCCACCTGGAGTACTGTGTACAGCACTTGGGCCCAAGCTCAAGGACATGGAAGTATGAGAATGAGTCCAGAAGAGGCCAAAAAGGGGCCTGAAAGTCTGGGGCACCTTTTCAGTGAAGACAGGCTGAGAAAGCTGGTTCTCTTCAGCCTGGAGAGACCCTATAGCAGCCTTCCAGTACCTAAAGGAGGCCTACAGAAAAGCCGGGGAGAGACCTTTTGTCAGGGACTGTCATAATGAGATAAGGACTAATGTTTTGAAACTAAAACTAAAATGGTTGGCGACCTGCTACAGCACTTGGATGTACACAAGTCGATGGAGCCAGATGGGATCCACCCGAGGGTACTGAGAGAACTGGTGGAGGAGCTGGCCAAACCCCTTCTGTGGGTAGCACAAGCACCTAGAAGGGTCATTCAAGTCTGCATCTGTAGGCATCACCCAGGGGACACAAATGCCAATGTGCAGGAACCAAACATCTCCCCACAGCACTCCACCATCTCTCTGGAGACAAACATCTCACAAAGTCACACAAGCATCTCCCTGGAGCACCCAAAATCCTCCTTGGAGAAATAAATCTTTCTCCCTGATCATACAAACCTCTTCCTTGGGCACAAAAGGGACTCTGCATGTCTGCCCTGGGAGGTGCTTGGATGCTCTGGGGTGATGCTTGACTGCATCAGGAGATGCTTGGGTTCCTATGGCTATCTTGGTTTCTCCAGTCAGATCTTGATTGGAGTGGGGTGGGGAATCTGGTGGGTACTCCAATGGGGTGCTCGGGTGTTCCAGGGAAGTGATTTGTGCCACAGGGATATGCTTGGGTGACTTGGGGAGAACACTGGGATTGACTAAGGCAGAATCATGGGTGCTCCAGACAGGTGTTGATATGCCCAGGCATTTGCTTATGTGCCCAGAGGAGATGCCTGAGCACCCTTGGAAATCCTTTTCTGCTCCTGTGCAATGCTTGAGACCTTAAAATATTCATTCTTGAGTGCCCTGCAGTGATTCTTGGATGCTCCAGGGAGATGCCTGGAGCCTTCAGGGACACGCAAGGTGCCTTGGATTGGTCCTTGGCAAGGTCCAGAAACTTGCTGGGGACTGCACAGGAAATTCTAGGATCCCCTAGGGACATTTCTGGTGTTCCAAGAAGTTACTTGAGTGTTCCGGGAAGATGCTTGGATGCCCTGGGAAGATGTTTGTGTGCTGAAGGAAGGTGCTTGGGAACCCGGCGGAGATGCTCCTGTGTCCTGGGAAGATATCTGATTGCTCCAAGGGAGATGTTTGAGTGTTGTGCAGAGATGCTTGGTGCCTCAAGAGAGGTGCTGGTTTCCCTTGGGAAGATGACTGGGTGCCTTGTGGAAATGCCATGCTACCCCAAGGAGGTCCTTGGTTCCTCCAGGAAGATTCTTGTCTACCCTTTGGATAAGCTTGGGTGCTCTGAAGAGATGCTTGAGTGCCACAGAGACATGTGGTGTGTCAGGCTGAGGGGCTTCGGTTGTCCATGGAGGTTTGTGGGTGACTCAGGGACATCCTGGGCATCCCAGGGAGATGTGTGTCTTCTCCTGAGAGGTGCTTGATGGCTGTAGGGAGGTTCTTGGGAGTTCCAAGGATGTTCATGCATGCCTTATGGAGTTGCTGGGGTGCCCACGAGTGGTGCTTTTGTGCCCCATAGAGGTGTTCGCTTGCTTCAAGCAAATCATCTCACCTAGGTACTGAGGCATTTCCAAGGGAACTCAAGCATCTCCAGAACATTTCAGTTCAGAGTGATTTTCTTTGTGCAAAGACTGTGAATTTTCATGGACATTCCTGGGCAGACTGAGGTTTTTAGTGGGCACGGTGCTTTGTACAAGACATGGAATAATCTTATTTAATGTCATTGGCCTAACAGTACCAGAAATATTTTTTAAAAAGTCAATAAAAATGCAAAGAAAACATCAAAACAATACAAACAAAGGCAAAGTTCTAAGACATTGATACATTGTTCTCCATGGGAAGGCTGTCCCTCTCCATTGCTCAGTGCCTGTGTGCAGACAGGTCTGTGGGGAAAAGGGACAGGAGTTGGTGCAAAGGAGCTGTAACATGCAGCTGCAGACCTGAATGGAGAAGTCTGATGGAAGGAGAAGTGCTGAAAGGCGCACATGGCTCCTGAGAGAAACGGTGGGCTTGGGGAGGTGAGGAGCAAGGTTGCCCACAGAGTGTTTGGTCTCAAGGGACTGCTTTTCAAAGCTAACTAGGCCTCTTTAGGTGACCTTCTGGATCAATAGCAATGGCAGAGGTCAGGCAATTGAAATAAATCAATAAAGAATCTTACTCAAAGGGAAAACTCCCTTAGTACCAACTGCTTGTTGAAATCTGCCTCATTCACCATCCTCCTGAAATCTCCTGAATTAGATGTACAAGCCCTGAAGCCCTGAAGGAACTGCTGGGCAGAAAGAGGGCACAAGAGCACTCTCTGCATTGTAATGAGCTGAAGTTTCTGGGAGTGTTAATTGGTCCCACTGGGGACCATTACCACCACTACTCCCCTATGGACTCGTTAGAGAAGAAAACCGGAGGCAGTGATGACAGACAAGCAAAGGCAAAGTAAAGGTGGCCCTGACGCTGAGGAAACCTTGATGTGTCTTATCAAAGCAAACACCAAGGCCCGACACCCAGCCTCTGGGAAGAGAGCTTCTGTCCCTCACACTGCTCTTCAAGGGGCAGTGGGATATGGGGGGTGTGATGGCAACTGGAGGACAACAGTACAACACCACTGCACCGGGCTGCAAGGAGGCTACATGGTTCCAGTGCCGGAAGCACAACGTGTCACCTCATAGGCTCTAGTGGAAGAGACAACAGCCATAGCCACGGGGACAAAGACCTCTGCTCTGTCAGGGCCTTCCAGCCCTTGTCAGTGCCCTTGGCCATCTCCCCACAGGTTGTCCTATTCAGTCCCATGCCTGAACCACCTCCCCTTCAGCCTGGGAACATCCAATCTACTTCCCCACCACAGCATCTCCCTACCCATACTAGGAACTCCTTGTCCTCACTGCCTTTGACTTGAAACACAAGCCATGGGCTGAACCAGACTCCCTCTGAAACACCACAGCACTGCCCTTGGAGTGGCATTTCTTTCTCCTCATCACCACGCTGGACCTCCAAAATAGCAGATTATGGTGGCTTTCCTTTTCAGGATTTTTCCCCTTAGCCAAAATGTGCCATCATCTCTGAAAGCAGATTTCCAGCTCTCAGGAGCTCCTACAAGACTGCCCAGATCCTGTGCTTCACCAGACCTTAGAAGCACAGGTCTCTCAGCCTTCTCACACATGACCCTAGCCCTGTCTTGGCACACCTTCTCTGAACCCTCTCCTTTCCTCCCTATACCTTCCGAAAAGGAGTCCAACTCTGGAAAGCACTCTTCCAGTTAGGGCCATACCAGTGTGGAGTCATGGAGGAATATAGGTCCCTTGCCGGGGTGGATACACTCTTCCCAGGGCAGCCCAATGTGGACATGACCATATCTGTGTTTAACACTGCCGGCTCATATGGCATCCCTGGTTATGCCCAGGCTCTTTTCCTCCAGGTTGCTCTTCCTGCAGTCCAGTCGAAGACTGCTGTGATGTATGGAGTTATTCTGCTCCGATGCAGAGCATCAGAAGCTGGGAAAGAGAGGCTCTCTTCTCCTTGGAAAACAGAATGAGATTCATTTGCGAAATCCCAGAGTTTCACAAGGTCCTCTGCAAGGAAGATTGACCCTGCATGAATGAGTCTCAGGTTAGGAACCATGTAAAGAAACTGAAAACCTTGAGCACAGCGGCCACAAGCCCTGCCTGCCCTCCTCCTGCCACGCTCCAGCAGGAGGCTGCAGCAGAGGGGACAGCCAGCCCTTGGCTGGGCTCTGCCACCCACCCCTCCAGTGCCATTACTGCTGCCTTGGGGTGTTCTGTGATGCACTGGATGACCTCACAAGGCCTGCTGGCCAGCACATCTACTGTGGGGCAACCAGGCCACACAGCGGCTGGGACCTCACTACCATGGCCCTTCCAGCCCCCTCCCCTCAGCCCTGGCCTTGTCTCTGCTGGCAGGAGCAGCCTTGGGAGGCACTTCCAGCAAAGTGGGAGCTGAGATGGGGCTCTGTGGTGCAGAGGAGGCCCTATGCAGAAAATCTGAGGTTAAACAGCAGCTTTGCAGAGGGGGTCTCCATTTTGGTTGAGCACGGGAGGCTTCTGGCCACGAGGGGGCAAGGGATGGGTCAGCCACAACTTCTCTGGGCAACATGTTTCTGTGACCACCACCCCCAAAGAAAAGAGTTTCTTCCTTATATCTAATTTTAAAGTACCCTCTTTTAGTTTTAAAACATCTAAAGGCCCCCTTTAGGTACTGGAGGGCTGCTATAGGGTCTCTCGAGGTTGAAGAGAACCAGCTTTCATAGTCTGTCTTCACTGAAAATTCGCTCTAGACTTTCAATGACTTTTTTGGCCTCTTCTAGACTCCTTCTAATTCTTCCATGTCCTTCTTGAGTTTGGGGCCCCAGAGCTGAACGCAGTACTCCAGAAGGTGTCTCCGTGGAGCAGAGCTGAGGGAGAGAATCACCTCCTTCAACCTTTGGGCCAAACTTCTTTGATGCCGCCCAGAATACAGTTTGCTTTCTGGGCTGCAAACTCACATTGCTGGTGCAGGTTGAGCTTCTCATACACTAACACCCCAGGCCTTCTCTTCAGAGCTGCTCTCCATCCATTCTCCACCCAGCCTGCAGTTGTACTTGGGATCGCCCCAATCCCATTGCAGGACCATGCATTTTGCCTTTCTGAACCTCATGAGGGTCCCACAGGAAAATCTCTCAAGCCTATTCAGGTCCATCTGCATACCATCCCTTCCCTCCAGTGTATCGACTGCACCACCCAGCTTGGTGTCATCAGCACACTTGCTGAGACTGCACTCAGTCACACTGTCCATGTCACTGGCAAAGTGTTAAACAGTGCTGGTCCCAATGCTGACCCCTGAGGAACATCACTCTTGGACCCCTGAGGATCTCCACTTGGACACTGAGCTACATGCAGACTGCAGCTCCTTGAGGGTGACCATCTAGCCAATTCCTTACCCACCAGGTGACCCATTCATCACATCCATGTCTCTCCAACTGAGAGACAAGGCCATCCTGTGGGACAGTGTCAAATGATTTGCATTAGTCAAGGTTCATGAAGTGAGTTGCTCTTCCCCTCTCCACCAATACTGGAAGCCCATCACGGAAGGCCACCAGAATTGTCAGGCACAATCTGCCCTTCCGTGAAGCCATGTTGGCTGTCACAACCAGTTCAGAAGAAGGGTAGTGTGATTTATCAGAGAGAGGCATTTGCAATGAACCTGGGCAAGGAGGGTGACAGAAATATCACCGGAATACTAGGGGAACTTTCTAGAGTCCCACACAGAGAAATGTCAGGACTCTGTAAGATGCCCACATCTGAGCTGGCCTCATGCACTGCTCATCTACACGGGGCTTTTCAGAGACACAAGTCCCTGCCTTGCACACACACACACACAGGCGGTGTACTGCAGCACTTGCAGGGTCCCTCTGGCTCCTGCAGCCCCTACCAGAGGCTGGGAGGCACGTCAGCCCTGTGGAGAATCACCCTGCTCTCCCCTCTTCTAAGAAGCCCCATGGCATGAGGAATGGGCAGAGGGTCCTTGGAGGTTCAAGGAAGCACATCCCAGAGCTGCATTCAGCTCTTCCACTTTGGACTAGATGGCCTCTGAAAGTGCCTTCCACCTGAACTATTCTGTGCTATTCAGGCAAGAGCACAGTGGCTGTTTCTCTCAGGATGAAGGGACCTGTAGACAATGTCTGCCTCACTGGCCTTCATGTCACCCCTGGGGATAGTTGACGGCCTTTGTGCTCAATCATCTTCCTCTGTGCCTGCTGGCAGCAGCAGCAGCAAAGGTTGTCTGTTCCCGTGTCTCCCCTGCACATGGACAAGGCCCTACCGCAGACCGCCTCCCACAGCGGCTCTTCCGTGGCCATGGGCTGCTCAGAGGTGCCCGGCCTGGCAGAGCGAGGAGCCTCTTGGGACTCTCTTCCTTGGGCACTTTCAGATAAGACAGCAGCTCTGAAAGCAGACATGAGCCTTCAGGCATGGCCCTTTTAGGAGGGCAATGCTGTTCTGGAGGCCAGTTGTGTCACCCAAGTGCCGACTGCCTGTCCCTGCCTGCGGTCTCAGCACAGCCACACAGCAGCTCTGGCATCAAGCTACAGGAGCAGCCAGGCCTTACACCACCAGCAGGGCTCAGAAGGAGAGGGTGGCAGTGTCAGGAGAGCAGCTCTGGATGGACCAGAGCTGGTGTTCCCTGGCCGTTCTGCTGGGCCTGACTCATTTTCTCTTCACCTCTGCACATGGCTGCTGCCCATGCAGATAAGGTCTCCCAAGAAAGATCTAAGAAAATGTCACTTTAATTGGATAACATACAGAAGCAAAATGAAGAATTATATTTCTTTGTGGACAACTTTCATAAGAATAAAACTGAGAGAAAAATAATCAGAACAAGGACATAAGAGAGGCTTTGCTTATCAGGAGTACCTTTAAGAAGGATTTGCAGAAATAGGCTGTCAGTTTATTGCTTATGAAATACAGCTGCTCATCAATTTCTGTACAGCATCCTTGAGATCCTCGTTCCTCATGCTGTAGATGAGGGGGTTCACTGCGGGAGGCACCATCGAGTACAGAACTGCCACAACAAGGTCCAGGGAAGAGAAGAAGACAGAGGGGGGCTTTAGGTGGGAAAACATGACTGTGCTGACATTTAGAGAGACCACAGTCAAGTGAGGAATGCACGTGGAAAAGGCTTTGTGCCGTCCCTGCTGGGAGGGGATCCTCAGCACAGCCCTGAAGATCTGCACATAGGACAGAGCAATGAAAACAAAACACCCACACACAAGAAAAGCACTAACCACAAGAACCTGAATGGCCCTTAGGTCTGAGCAGGAGAGCTTGAGGATCTGGGGGATTTCACAGAAGAACTGGTCCACAACATTGCCGTTGCAGAGAGGCAGTGAAAAGGTATTGGCAGTGTGCAGCACAGCATGGAGAAAGCCACTGCCCCAGGCAGCTGCTGCCATGGTGGCACAGGCTCTGCTGCCCAGGAGGCTCCCGTAGTGCAGGGGCTTGCAGATGGCAATGTAGCGGTCATAGGCCATGACAGTGAGAAGAGAAAGCTCTGTTGAAAACAAAAATACTAACAGAAAGATCTGTGCAGCACATCCTACATAGGAAATTGCCCTGGTACCCCAAAGAGAATTGGCCATGGCTTTGGGGAGAGTGGTAGAGATGAAGCCCAGGTCAATGAGGGCGAGGTTGAGGAGGAAGAAGTACATGGGGGTGTGGAGGTGGTGGCTGCAGGCTACGACGGTGATGATGAGGCCGTTTCCCAGGACAGCAGACAGGTAGATACCTAGGAAGAGCCCGAAGTGCAGGAGCTGCAGCTCCCGCGTGTCCGCGAATGACAGGAGGAGGAACTCAGTGATGGAGCTGCTGTTACACATTTACTGCCTCTGGGCAAGGGAGCCTGAGAAAACAAAGAAAGGACAGTGCAAAATTTAATTTCTTCTCTGACCATGACCAATCCCATGTCTCATAGAACACCTTACCACACAATAATCTGTGCCTCATTCCTTTCAGGAAGAGCTTTCTGCAGCTCCTTGGCTTACCTCTGGTTGGTGCTCTGAGGGTGCCACAACAAGCAGGGGGCTGTGCTGTGGAGTCTGCAGTGGTCAGTCCTGGCTTACAACCACAAGTAGAAGGGAACCTGGAGTGATCTGAGAAGTCCACTGGACAGGGACATGCCCCTATTGACGGACATGAGAAGGTCAAATAATTCCTCAAAAAAGAACAAAGGTGATGATTGCACTGTAATGTGTCAAAGAACAAAGGTGATGTTTGTATGCTGACATGTGTGAGATGCCTCAGACCTACAGAAAAGCTCAAGGAGCCTTAGTCTTTAATACAGACACTACTACTCCATTACCATCAGACTGCTTCAGCTCATAAGCAGGAAAATAGAAGAAGATTGTAAAAAAGCACATTGCTTTCAAGTAGCTCCTGCCTTGAATTCTGCTGTGAAGTGCCCTGCAGAGGTGTGGGGCTGTGAGCAGCCTGCCCCAGGCAGCAGACTCTGGGCAGCATCAGGATCCTGCCCTGCCCTGCCCTGCCAGGGAGCATCCTTCCACCCACAGCTTCTCACCACAGCCGTTGGGCAGCTTCCCAGGCAGGCTGAGTGCTGAGCCTGGCAGGCAGCAGAGACCCTGCCCCAGCACACAGTCCCTGGAGCACAGCACGGACCCTGATCTGCACCAAAGCCCTGGGCACTCTGCCTGCACCCCCGGCTGCAGAGCCTGCATCTTGTCCCAAGAGAAGGGAGCCCTTGAGCCCTGCATGCTGACCCTGCAGCACACAAGCCCTGCATGTCCTTCAACTCCAACACCGAGCGTCCTCCTGACAGCTCCCATCGGCTGAGGGCTGTGCCAGCTCCAGGAGAGCCTGGCGGGGTGCACAGCGGCATTGCCCTGCACCCAGAGACCTACCATGGGGAGGTGGCTGTGAAGATTTCTCCCCCAGCAAGCTCTCCCCCTGCATTTCCCCCCCAGGATGCCCTGAACCTCATTCCCAGTTCTCTCCTTTCCCCATGCCTGCTGCAGGCAGTGCCCCCAGCCCTGCTGCACCTTGCAGAGGAGATACTCCTGGACAGAGCTGTGTCTCTGCATTGCTGCCTGCTTGCCAGGAGCTCCGTCCCTCCATGCCATGAGCTGTCCCAGCTCAGCAGCACAGGCCCAGCCCAAGGCATTTACTGACCCTCCCAGTGGGTTTGGGCAGAGCCCAGGAGCCTCAGATACTGAGAGGAAATAGAAAGCATTTCTCAAGTAGAGAATGCAGAGGCAAACACCAAAGCCTCTCACGGCGTTAATGAGTCCCACTGAGGGACATTCCTGACAAAGCCCCCCCATGGGCTTGTTAGAGCAGAAAAGTGCAAGCAGTGATGATGGGGATACCAGGCCAAGTAAAGGTGGTCTTGATGCTGAGGAAACCCTGATGTGTCCCGTGAAGTCCAACAGTCAGGCCCTGACCCCAGCCTCTGGGAAGGGAGATCCTGTCCCTCCAGTGGGATTTAGGGCTCCTCCTGGATCAGTGCAATGTGGGCAAGTGCAATGCCAAGTACAAGGCTACAGAAGGACATCTCCTAGGCTCGTGGAGGGGGATGAGGAGACATAGCAGGCAGTGAGCAACATAACAAAACTTCCTTGCAGAGCGGTAGCACTTTCCAGTCCCTGATAACTTGTTTGGTTTGGGCTTTACAAATTCTTTAAATGTTGCATATTGTAAACCTGGGCCTTGACTGATGTAACATGTGGGTTTTGTTTATTAGGATACTGTGGTGCAGATATAAAATCCTTATGTACTGAAGCTGCGCTGTGCTCTCTGCATCGACGTTATCCTCAGATCTATGCAAGGAGGGAGAGATTGTGACTAGACGTTAATTCTATGAAAATAAAAGCAAAGGACATTCTATGGCTTTGAAGAGGGTTGTTCCAGCATCAAACAGGATTGTGTCTTCACCTGGACATGCACTGTTGCTCATTTTTAAGAGGCGAGAACTTCAATGTTAATGCTAATGCGTCACTTTGTCATGGAAGCAGACCAGGTTCGTCAAGCAGGACCTGCCCTTCATAAACCCATGCTGACTGGGCCTGATTGTCTGCTTGCCCTAAGTGCTGCATGATGGCACTCAAGATAATCTGTTCCATGAGTTTCCCTGGCACTGAGGTCAAACTGACAGGCCTATAGTTCCCCGGGTCTGCCCTCCAGCCCTTCTTGTAGATGGGTGTCATGTTTGCTAGCTGCCAGTCGACTGGGACCTCCCCTGATAGCCAGGACTGCCGATAAATGATGGTAAGCTGCTTGGCCAGCTCCTCCGCTACTTGTCTCAGTATCGTCGGGTGGATCCCATCTGGCCCATTTGTTATTTGTTTTTTCCCACCCCACCCTCCCATTGCTTTCTGTTGCACACTGTCATTGAGCTAACTCAGGCATCTGACATATTTCCCCTGGACAAAGTATATAACATGATTAATCAACGTATTTACAAACATTGGGAAGACTATGACAAAATGGATTTGGTGGAGGTAATTTTTCTTTTTGTATTATAGCATTTTCTGTCACTGTTATGCAGTATTCGTGCATTCTGGCTATCACGGTTATTTAGCATTGCTCTTTACTGCTTAGTTGTCTGTGCTCAGACAACAACAAAAGTCAGACTTTCTCGTTTCAGTCTGGAAGATGTTTCTCTGTATTGCAAAACCATTGATATATTTGGCAGAACTGTTGGCAGTTTCAGCAGGAAAAAGCTTGAACTTGAAGGCAATTGGTCCACCCACACAACCCTTTCAAAGCAGTTAAACTTAGTCTGTCAGTAGTTTTTCTTGAGAACCGTTTTGCGGATGGGAGGGCTATGAAGGGAAGGTGCTTTTCTAAGTCTTTCACTTCCTCTCTCTCCCTCTACAGCCAGTCAGGCATGGTAATACGTAGTAGTCGTTCCATCCTTGGAGAGAAATTGAAGTGTATAACAGGAGTTTGAGATGCCTCTCTAGTCACGCTCTAATCTCTTTTTAACTAGTATGCTTGAACATCTGTAATTTGGGAGATTGCTGCCCGTGCCAGTTTTACACTAATGAGTCAAATTCTCTGGTCTCTTCCTGCTGCTTTCCGACTTGTCAGAACTCAGCAGAAATCTGCATGAGGCATCCAGAAGAAATGCTGAAGAAATGAGATCTTTTAGCTTGAGAACAGCTTTATTTATGTTATCTCAGGGCCTGTGAACTTCTGTAACATAACTTTTAATACTTAAATTGAAAGGAATTAGCTTTCTTGGTTTTCCATTTCTTCCTTTAGCTGTTACAAACAAATTAACTTCTTCAGGTTGTGGCTTTTCAGGAACTGTTTCTAACTCTTTCTAATTGTTGTGAAACCCCTGCTGATACAGGTCCATATAGTTCATATCCTACTCTCTATTTTGGATGCATAAGGACGCATCTGAAGCTAGAAGGGGTTATAGGTCATTGTGATGGTGGTAGCACACTATTTGCTAAATATCACTAACTCTGTATTACAGGATCTATATTTTTATAGTAATAGAAAGTGTTCTTAAGCTTTCATTTGTGCTTACTGCTATTTTGTCTTTGTTTTTCTTATTAGGAGATTAAGAAAGGAATTGCAGTCTTCTAGTATTACAAGGAATGGGATCTTCCACATACTTGATTTCTACTCTCCAATGCACCCAAGTTTCAAAGCAGTGAAAAATAAGAAAAAAACATCATCCCAGGGCACCCAAGCTCATAACCAGAGAACACAAACTCCCCATTTGAGCAGCAAAGCATCTTCCCAGGGCATTCAAGCAACATTCTGGAGCACCCATGCTTCTTCCTGGATGTGGTCTTAAATTAATAGAGCATTAATTTCCATTAGATATTTGGAGGAAAGTCTTCACACTGCCCACCTGGGTGATACAGCCACTGCTGCCCTCCTGCTCACTAAGGCCTATCCTTTCAATACCCAACCACCTCTGTAGGACACAAAAGCATCTACAGGGCTACTTGCTCAACTCCTAGGGACACCCAAGAAAATCCTAGGAGCACCCGACTCTCTCCCCAACACACACTAACTTATTCCATGGGAAAGCAAACACCTCCAAGAATGCCCCACCGCATCCAAGTACCTTCCTGGAGCACCCAAGAAACTTCCAGAGGCACTCAAGCATCTCCCCAGAGAAAGCAAGCAGCTTTACCGAGCACACAATGCACTCGCTGGAACATTTCTATATCAATCCAGGGAACCCAAGCACCTCCAGGGAAAAGAAGGCATCAATCTGGAGCACCCAAGCAGCTCATTGCAGCACCTGACTCTCTCCCTGGACACACAAGTATTTCCCTGGAGCACTCAATCTTTATGAAGCAGGCTCCTGCCCTGCAGTACCCAAGCACCTCCGTGGGAACACTTGCACCTCTTTGGGCACCTACGCATATCCCCAGGAAAACCAATCACCTCCTGATGCACTCAGATACCTGCCCAGGGGTGCTTAGTTTCTTGCTGACTCACCAAGCATCTCCCTGGAACACCCAAGCTCCCCCCTGGAGAAAGCAAGCATCGCCCTGGTGATACGCAGAAACACTCCACAACTCACAATGAAGTAAGTCATGAAGTGGGTATGCCTTTATTTCAGCGCCAGAAGCGTAAGGGATAATTCATCAAAGTTACGCTCACACTAAACAATGTGTGCTCTAGCTATATAAAGTGTATGTTTACATTTGCATGTATTTTGTAATGGGCTTATATGTATGCATATCTCGTATTAAAATTAATTCCAAGAACTAATCTACGTGTGGTCTTCCCATCCGCACCTGTGTACTGCTCTGTAGTGGTCATCTCAGGTGGTCTCTTGAGATGAAGTATGGCTCTTCCTTCCTCTTCCTTGTATCTGAACTTCTTACCTCTTCTTCTGGCACTTGCACTTTGGGTCCTTGGTTCTTGTCTGAACCACAGGAGCAGTTTCAGCTGGTGCTTGAGACAGGTGCTCTATTTTCATTAGGAATTTCCCTTTGCGAAGGGCCCCAAAACTTCTTCCTCCAATTAGTTTGTACAATAGTTAACAGCAACAGCTACTAGTTCAATCCAGCAATCTAGGTATTCATTAATCAGCATCCCATCTACTAAGATTCTCTTATCTCCCTTTCACTGGGGCCAACAAGCACCTCCAGGGATCAGAGAATCGGGGAAGTGTGGGCATGCTTCAGTTCACTGGGAAATTTCTGCCTGCCTAAGTGAGATGATTGTGGCATACAGGGAATTGCTAGAGCCTACAGCAACCAAGCACCTCCAGGGGGCACAAAAGCATCAATCATTGCTATAGGGCATGCGGGAGCTCCCAAGCACCTACCTACAGCCATCAAGCCCCTCTCAAGCGAAGACACACATCTCCCTTGGGATGCCCAAGGATCTCCCTGGGTCACCCACAAACCTCCATGGACAACCGAAGCCCCTCAGTTGGGCACACCACATGTCTCTGGTGCATCAAGCATCTCTTTGGGGCACCCAGGCTTATCCAAACTGTAGATAAGCATCTCCCTTGAGGTTCCAAGGAACTCCTTGGGGTAGCAAGGCATTTCCACAGGGCACCCAATCATCTTCCCAAAGGAAACAAGCACCTCTCTTGAGGCACAACACTCAGAAATGCCCCTGGAGCAACCAAGTATCTCCCCAGGACACAGAAGCATCTCCATCTTGGCATACAAGCATTTTCCTGCAGCACCCAAACATCTCCCCAGAGCATACAAGCACCTTCCTGGAACACTCTAGTAACTTCTGGGGACAGGTAAGAATGTAACCAGGGGATCCTTGAATATCCTGTGGGGTCCCGTGCATGTTTCTGGAGCACTGCAGGAACATTCCAAGACACTTTCCATGTCCCTGAAGGCTCCAGGAATCTCCTTGGACCACCCAAGCATGACTGCTGGGCACCCAAGCATGAACGTTTTCAGGACCCAAGCAGTCCGCAGGAGCAAAAAAACATTTCCAAGAGCACACAGGCATCTCCTATGGGCACAGAATCCTATGCCTGGGGCACATAAACACCTCTCTGGAGCAACCAAGAATATCTTTGTCGTGGTTTAACCCGGCCAGCAGCTAAACACCACAAAGCCGTTCGCTCACCCTCCCCCCTCCTTCTATGGGACGGGGGAGAGGAATGGATAGTGAAGCTAGTGAGCTGAGATAAAGACAGTAATAATAAGACAGGAAAATAATAATAATAATAATAATAATAATAATAATAATAATAATAATAATAATAACAACAATAATAACAATAACAATAATAGTACAATGATGGTAATAGTACTACTATGGATAATGTCTTCAAACAAGTGATGCACAATGCAATTGCTCACCACCCGCTGACCGATGCCCAGCCTAACCCCGAGCAGTCCGGCCCCCTCCCCCAGCTAGCCACCCCTATATATTTTTTAGCATGACGTCAGATGGTATGGAATACCCCTTTGGCTAGTTTGGGTCACCTGTCCTGGGTCTGTCCCCTCCCAGCTCTTGCTGCACCCCCAGCCTGCCTGTTGGCAGGACAGAGCAAGAAGCTGAAACGTCCTTGGCTTAGTATAAGCACTGCTCTTCAACAATTACAACATCGGGGTGTTATCTGCACTCTCCTCATCCTAGGCCAAAACATAGCATTCTACCAGCTACTAGGAAGAAAATTAACTCTGTCCTAACTGAAACCAGGACAATCTTTCAAGCACCCGGGAATGTCCCTCCTGCGATGAAGCTCCTCTCTGGAGAAACCATACGTCAGCATGGGTCAGCCAAACGTCTCCCTGGGTACGCAAGACTCTCCCCGGGGAATTCAAGCACCTTCCCAGAGGGCCCAAGGAGTTTCTTGGGGTATGCAAGCATTTTCCCTTGGCCGCCAAGCACCACAAGTGGCACCTAAGCACCTCCCTAGAGGCTGCCAGCACCTGCCTCTGGGTCACAAGCTCCTCCCAGGAACACTTAAACTTCTCACAGGGACACCCAAGCAAATTCCTAAGGCAACCAAGAGCACAGTTGGAGCACTCCAGCCCCTTCCTGTACGACACAAACTGCTCTCTGCAGTACCCAGGCACCTTCTTGGGCATCCAAGTGACCCCTGGGAATTGAGCAGTTTCCTACAGAGCCCAAGGATATTCCCCAAGCACACAAACTTCTCCCCAGGGACATAAGGCCAGGTTAGCTCACTTCAAATCCAAATAAGATGACGACCTGAGCAACGTGATCTAGTGGGTCTCATCCCTGCCTATGGCAGGGGGGTTGGAGTTAGATGATCCTCGAGTTCCCTTCAAACCAAGGCCATTCTATGATGCCATGATTGCATGATAAGTATATCTCCTGGGCACACAAAAAGCCTCCCTGGAGCACACCAAGTTAACTCCTAATCACACAAGCTTCTCCCCCAGTCACCTAAGCATCTCCCTGCAGCACAGAAGCACCTGTCTGGAACACCCAAACACCTCATAGGAGCACCCAAGAATCTCCCCACCGCACTCCTACATCTGAGTGGAGAAGCCAAGCATCTCCCCAGGGCTCCAAAACACCACCTGGGGCACACAAAACATCTCCCCAAAGGACGCTTGCATTCTCCTGGAGGACCCATGCATCTTCTAGTAGCAAAAAAGTAAGGCAACAGTAGGTTCCAGGAGGAACTATCCATTTCCCTGGGACAGACAAACACCTCCCTGGGGAACACAATCACCTCCTTTGAATACCAAGGATCTCCCTGGTGTACCCAAGCATTTTCCCAGGGCATGCTGGCATCTCCTCAGGGCATTCAAGCACCTTTCAGGAGCACACAGTCTTCTCTGCAGAACAGAGTCTTATCCTGGAGGCACACAAGAACATTCCCAGAGCACCCAAGCACCAATGTGGAGCTAGAAAGTTTAACACAGGGGCACCCAGGCATGTCTCTGGAGTACCCAAGCATCTCCTTTGTGCACTGTAGCATCTCCTCAAGGCACACAAACACCACCGGGGGCATCCAGGCATCTTCCTGGGGACACCCAGTGCTTCCCTGTGGTCCACAAGCACCTCCCAGGGGGACACGAGCTTGTTTCCAGAAAAACGGAGCTTCTCACCTGAGGAAACATCTCCCCGAAGCATCCAAGCATCGTTATTGAGTACTCAGCAATCTTGTTGGAGCACCCAAGCATCTCAACAGGACAAACAAACACCAGCCCAGGGAACTCAACAATACTCCTGGAGCACTCAAGATCCTCCCTGGGGGAGACAAGATAAGAAAAGAATTTATTCCTCATACCTAATCTAGATCTCCCCTTCTTTGGGATTCAAACCATTTCTCCTTTGTCTATCGTCTCCTTGTCAAGCTCATGAATGGTCCAACCTGACACACAGGAAGTAAGCAAAGTGGCAGGAGGCTGGCATGAATGAGAAGGGACTCCTGACCAAAATCAACAGGAGAAGGAGGCAGATAAATGGTGGGAGCTTGCTGTCTCCCAGCATCAAATGTTTGGTGATTCTGTACAGGAGAGACTCAATACAGTTTGTGTGTTTAGGGAATGGGAGGGGATCATGGGGCAAGCTCCTGGGTAGACAGAGGGTCCAAGTCCAGCTGCTGGAGGGGTGCATATCGTATGTGTGTCTGTACAGGTGCATGTTCAACCAGAAAATACCCTAGCAGAGAACAAGCCCAACATTCATTCAGTTTGGTCCTGGCTTTGCTTGCTTTGTAGTGTCATTGGGTGTTTCAGAGATGGTTCTCATGGCAATTCCTGCCCTGGTCAGAATTTCCTCTAAATGAGTACCTCTTTCAGTGCCTGTAGAGTCCTAGCACTCCTCATGCTGTTATCCTATGAGCAACTTGACCATCAGGGTGAGCTATGTGGATCCAACCATGAATAGGTGACAAAATGCAGCTTCAGTGCAGGGGGTATTGACCTTGGGAATCTCCAGCCTTCAGCCAACAGAAACCCCTGAAGTTGGCAAGGAGACGTGGCCAGTGCTGCACGTGGGGCAGAATACCTGCATCCATGAGTGCAGGGTTGGACATGAGCAGCTGAGGGGGGACCCTGAGGAGAAGGCCTGGGTACTACGAGGACACCTTAGGAGACAGTGGGACCTGCTGACAGGGAGCAAGGCCAGCTCCTTACAGGGCTGCACTAGGGGCAGCATGGTGTAGTGGGTTTACGTGGCAAGGCTTTGGTAGCAGGGGGCCATAGGGGTGGTTTCTGTGAGAAAGATCTAGAAGCCGCCCCATGTTTGGGAAGGGCCCCATTGTTTTCCAGATCTGAGCCAATAAGCGATGTTGTTTTGCGCCTCTGTGAGAGCATATTTAAGACAGGGAAAAAACTGCTGCGACACACAGCAGCCGGGAGAGTCAAGGGAGTGAGAAACAGCCTTGCAGGTGCCAAGGTCAGTGAAGAAGGAGGGGGAGAGGAGCTCCAGGCGCCGGAGCAGAAGTCCCCTGCGGCCTGTGGTGAGGACCATGGTGAAGCAGGATGTCCCCCTGCAGCCCATGGAGTACCACGGTGGAGCAGGGTTTCACGCTGCAGCCCGTGGAGGAGACCACGGTGGAGCAGGTGGCCCTGCACCGACGGAGGCTGCCGCCTGTGGAAGACCCCTGCCGGAGCAGATTCCGGGCCGGACCTGTAGCCCGTGGAGAGGAGACCACGCAGGAGCAGGTGATCTGGCAGGAGCTGCTGCCCGTAGGGGAGCCAGGTTGGAGCAGTTTTCTCCTGAGGGATGGACCCCGTGGTACGGACCCATATCTGGAGCAGTTCTGGAAGAGCTGCTGCCTGTGGGAAGCCCACGCCGGATCAGTTCGTCAAGGACTGCATCCCGTGGGTGGGACCCCACAGCACAGGGGACGAGAGTGACCGAGAAGGAGCGGCAGAGAAGAAGTGCTGTAGACTGACCATAACCCCCATTTCCCCGTTCCCCTGCGCCGCTCGGGGGGAGGAGGTGGAAGAGGGTGGATGGGGGGGGAGGTGCTTTTGGTTTCTTTCCTTTGTTTCTCACTTCTCTAGCTTGTTAGTAATGAGCAATAAATCTTACTATCTGTCTTCTTATGCTGAGTCTGGTTTGCCCGTTACACTAATTATTGCGTGATTTTCTCGTCCTTATCTCAATCCTTGAGCCCCTTTCACATATTTTCTCCCCATTCCTCTTTGAGGAGGGGGAGTGAGAGAGCGGCTGTGGTGGAGCTCGGCTGCCCACTCGAGCGGAACCACGACACATGGGCAACCCAGATCACTTGAGTTATCCCCCTTGGCTCAGTGCTGCTGTGGCTACCTCTGGAGCAGTGTATCTCAGAGTGTGGCTCCAGGTTTTGCAGGAGTGCAGAGAAAGTGGAGAGTGTGGAAGGGAGGTCTGCCAATGTGGGCTTCAGGGCTAGAAGCACATGAAATGAACAGTTTGAGAGACCTGGTCTCCTTTGGCCCTGGTTTGTGGTGGCTCCACGCAGTAGAGAAGTATGCAAAGAGGGGTGGCTTCCGACATGTAGGTGCTTTTCTGCCCAGTAGGAAAGAGCATGAGAATGAATGAATATCACAAAATGCAGCTGCGAGCACTAAGACTGAGGTGGAGGAGAAAGGTTTATTGAAGGACAGAGGTCACCCAGAGCCACTGGCTTTGTGTTTCATGGAGTACTGATGCAGATGGAGAGATGTTCGTCAAGTCAGGAAGGTGCTCAGGTGAGAACAAAGTGGGGGAGCAGTGTGGATACCGAAGTCCTGCAGGGAAACAGGTGCAGAAATGGGACAGCATAGGCCAGCGTGTGGTGGTTATGGTCGAGGTTCTTTTGCTAGGCTGAATGACCCCAACGGAGGGAACATCTTTATCTGCTGCTCTCTGGCTCTCGTCTCTGTCCCTGATGGCTATGGAGAGACAACTTTACAGCAATAAGGTCTCCATACTTCCTCATCCTCCTCCAGGAGTCTAGGAGATATCCTCCTGTAGCCTTGTACTTGGCATTGCCCATCCCCATACTGAACTGACTCAGAAAGAGCCCTAAACCCTGTTGGAGGAACAGGGGGAGCCTATCACGGCCTGACTGTTGGACTTCATGGGACACAAGGTTTCCTTCAGAACATGGCCACCTTTACTTTACCTCTGCCTCCCTGTCCCTTTTCTGCTCTAACAAGTCCATGGGGATGTTTAGCCATTAACGTCCCTCATTGGGACCATTAACACTAAGAGTTTGCATCAGACTTGGACTGCTTGAGAAGCTGCTTCAACAACCCAGGAAAAGCTCCTCTGCAAGGCGCAGCAGGGGTGGGAGCACTGTCTGCAAGTGGCATGGGGAGAGGAGAGAAGGGGGAGAAAAGTTCAGGGCAGTCTGAGGTGGGAAGGCAGAGGAGAGCTCACTGGGGAATCTTCAGTGCCACCGCCTCATGGTAAGTCTCTGAGTGCAGGGCAATGCCATTGTGCACCCCGCCAGGCTCTCCTGGAGCTGGCACAGCCCTCAGCCGATGGGAGCTGTCAGGAGGACGCTCGGTGTTGGAGTTGAAGGGCATGCAGGGCTTGTGTGCTGCAGGGTCAGCATGCAGGGCTCAAGGGCTCCCTTCTCTTGGGACAAGATGCAGGCTCTGCAGCGGGGGGTGCAGGCAGAGTGCCCAGGGCTTTGGTGCAGAGCAGGGTCCCTGCTGTGCTCCAGGGACTGTGTGCTGGGGCAGGGTCTCTGCTGCCTGCCAGGCTCAGCACTCAGCCTGCCTGGGGAGCTGCCCAGGCGCTGTGGTGAGAAGTTGTAGGTGTGTGGGTGGAAGGATGCCCCTCGGCAGGGCAGGGCAGGGCAGGATCCTGCTGCTGCCCAGAGTCTGCTGCCTGGAGCAGGCTGCTCACAGCCCCACACCTCTGCAGGGCATTGCACAGTAGAACTGCAAGGCAAGAGCTACCTGAAGGCAATGCATTTTCTACAGTCTCTGTTTCCATTTTTCTGACTGTGTGCTGAGGCAGAGGGATGGTAGTGGAGTAGTAACATCTGTATTAGAGACTAAGGCTCCTTGAGCATTCCTGCCGCTTTGAGGCACCTCACACAGCTCAGCCTACAGACCGTACCAACATCACCTTTGCTGTTTCTTAAAGGATTATTTGACCTTCTCCTCATGTTCTGAGATCAGAGAGATGTCCTTGGCCTGTGGACTTCCCAGATGACTCCTGGTTCTCTTTTACATGATGCCGTAGACCAGGACGGACTGTTACAAAGTCCACAGCACAGCCCCCTGCTTGTTGTGCACCCTCAGAGAACCAGCCAGCGGTAAGTCAAGGAGCTGCAGAAAGCTCTTCCTGAAAGGAATGTGTTGTTCATGACTGTTCTATGAGACATGCAATGGATTTTGGTCAGAGAAGTAATTAAATTTTGCACTGTCTTTGCTTCTTTTGGACAGGCTCCCGAGCCAAGAGACAGAAAATGTGTAACAGCAGCTCCATCACTGAGTTCCTCCTCCTGCCATTCACAGACACACGGGAGCTGCAGCTCCTGCACTTTGGACTCTTCCTGGGCATCTACCTGGCTGCCATCCTTGGCAACAGCCTCATCCTTACTGGTGTAGCTTGCAACTACCGCCTCCACACCCCCATGTACTTCTTCCTCCTCAACCTCGCCCTCCTTGACCTGGGCTCCATCTCCACCTCTATCCCCAAAGCCATGGCCAATTCCCTTTGGGGTACCAGGGCCATTTCATACACAGGATGTGCTGCACAGCTCTTTCTGTTAATCTTTTTCAATCTAGCAGAATTTTCTCTTCTCACGGTCATGGCCTATGACCGCTACATTGCCATCTGCAAGCCCCTGCACTACGGGAGCCTCCTGGGCAGCAGAGCCTGTGCCACCATGGCAGCAGCTGCCTGGGGCAGCGGCTTTCTCCATGCTGTGCTGCACACTGCCAATATATTTTCATTGCCTCTCTGCAACGGCAATGTTGTGGACCAGTTCTTCTGTGAAATCCCCCAGATCCTCAAGCTCTCCTGCTCAGACCTAAGGGCCGTTCAGGTTCTTGTGGTTAGTGCTTTTCTTGTGTGTGGGTGTTTTGTTTTCATTGCTCTGTCCTATGTGCAGATCTTCAGGGCTGTGCTGAGGATCCCCTCCCAGCAGGGACGGCACAAAACCTTTTCCACGTGCATTCCTCACTTGACTGTGGTCTCTCTAAATGTCAGCACAGTCATGTTTTCCCACCTAAAGCCCCCCTCTGTCTTCTTCTCTTCCCTGGACCTTGTTGTGGCAGTTCTGTACTCGATGGTGCCTCCCGCAGTGAACCCCCTCATCTACAGCATGAGGAACGAGGATCTCAAGGATGCTGTACAGAAATTGATGAGCAGCTGTATTTCATAAGCAATAAACTGACAGCCTATTTCTGCAAATCCTTCTTAAAGGTACTCCTGATAAGCAAAGCCTCTCTTATGTCCTTGTTCTGATTATTTTTCTCTCAGTTTTATTCTTATGAAAGTTGTCCACAAAGAAATATAATTCTTCATTTTGCTTCTGTATGTTATCCAATTAAAGTGACATTTTCTTAGATCTTTCTTGGGAGACCTTATCTGCATGGGCAGCAGCCATGTGCAGAGGTGAAGAGAAAATGAGTCAGGCCCAGCAGAACGGCCAGGGAACACCAGCTCTGGTCCATCCAGAGCTGCTCTCCTGACACTGCCACCCTCTCCTTCTGAGCCCTGCTGGTGGTGTAAGGCCTGGCTGCTCCTGTAGCTTGATGCCAGAGCTGCTGTGTGGCTGTGCTGAGACCGCAGGCAGGGACAGGCAGTCGGCACTTGGGTGACACAACTGGCCTCCAGAACAGCATTGCCCTCCTAAAAGGGCCATGCCTGAAGGCTCATGTCTGCTTTCAGAGCTGCTGTCATATCTGAAAGTGCCCAAGGAAGAGAGTCCCAAGAGGCTCCTCGCTCTGCCAGGCTGGGCACCTCTGAGCAGCCCATGGCCACGGAAGAGCCGCTGTGGGAGGCGGTCTGCGGCAGGGCCTTGTCCATGTGCAGGGGAGTCAAGGGAACAGACAACCTTTGCTGCTGCTGCTGCCAGCAGGCACAGAGGAAGATGATTGAGCACAAAGGCCATCAACTATCCCCAGGGGTGACATGAAGGCCAGTGAGGCAGACATTGTCTACAGGTCCCTTCATCCTGAGAGAAACAGCCACTGTGCTCTTGCCTGAATAGCACAGAATAGTTCAGGTGGAAGGCACTTTCAGAGGCCATCTAGTCCAAAGTGGAAGAGCTGAATGCAGCTCTGGGATGTGCTTCCTTGAACCTCCAAGGACCCTCTGCCCATTCCTCATGCCATGGGGCTTCTTAGAAGAGGGGAGAGCAGGGTGATTCTCCACAGGGCTGACGTGCCTCCCAGCCTCTGGTAGGGGCTGCAGGAGCCAGAGGGACCCTGCAAGTGCTGCAGTACACCGCCTGTGTGTGTGTGTGTGCAAGGCAGGGACTTGTGTCTCTGAAAAGCCCCATGTAGATGAGCAGTGCATGAGGCCAGCTCAGATGTGGGCATCTTACAGAGTCCTGACATTTCTCTGTGTGGGACTCTAGAAAGTTCCCCTAGTATTCCGGTGATATTTCTGTCACCCTCCTTGCCCAGGTTCATTGCAAATGCCTCTCTCTGATAAATCACACTACCCTTCTTCTGAACTGGTTGTGACAGCCAACATGGCTTCACGGAAGGGCAGATTGTGCCTGACAATTCTGGTGGCCTTCCGTGATGGGCTTCCAGTATTGGTGGAGAGGGGAAGAGCAACTCACTTCATGAACCTTGACTAATGCAAATCATTTGACACTGTCCCACAGGATGGCCTTGTCTCTCAGTTGGAGAGACATGGATGTGATGAATGGGTCACCTGGTGGGTAAGGAATTGGCTAGATGGTCACCCTCAAGGAGCTGCAGTCTGCATGTAGCTCAGTGTCCAAGTGGAGATCCTCAGGGGTCCAAGAGTGATGTTCCTCAGGGGTCAGCATTGGGACCAGCACTGTTTAACACTTTGCCAGTGACATGGACAGTGTGACTGAGTGCAGTCTCAGCAAGTGTGCTGATGACACCAAGCTGGGTGGTGCAGTCGATACACTGGAGGGAAGGGATGGTATGCAGATGGACCTGAATAGGCTTGAGAGATTTTCCTGTGGGACCCTCATGAGGTTCAGAAAGGCAAAATGCATGGTCCTGCAATGGGATTGGGGCGATCCCAAGTACAACTGCAGGCTGGGTGGAGAATGGATGGAGAGCAGCTCTGAAGAGAAGGCCTGGGGTGTTAGTGTATGAGAAGCTCAACCTGCACCAGCAATGTGAGTTTGCAGCCCAGAAAGCAAACTGTATTCTGGGCGGCATCAAAGAAGTTTGGCCCAAAGGTTGAAGGAGGTGATTCTCTCCCTCAGCTCTGCTCCACGGAGACACCTTCTGGAGTACTGCGTTCAGCTCTGGGGCCCCAAACTCAAGAAGGACATGGAAGAATTAGAAGGAGTCTAGAAGAGGCCAAAAAAGTCATTGAAAGTCTAGAGCGAATTTTCAGTGAAGACAGACTATGAAAGCTGGTTCTCTTCAACCTCGAGAGACCCTATAGCAGCCCTCCAGTACCTAAAGGGGGCCTTTAGATGTTTTAAAACTAAAAGAGGGTACTTTAAAATTAGATATAAGGAAGAAACTCTTTTCTTTGGGGGTGGTGGTCACAGAAACATGTTGCCCAGAGAAGTTGTGGCTGACCCATCCCTTGCCCCCTCGTGGCCAGAAGCCTCCCGTGCTCAACCAAAATGGAGACCCCCTCTGCAAAGCTGCTGTTTAACCTCAGATTTTCTGCATAGGGCCTCCTCTGCACCACAGAGCCCCATCTCAGCTCCCACTTTGCTGGAAGTGCCTCCCAAGGCTGCTCCTGCCAGCAGAGACAAGGCCAGGGCTGAGGGGAGGGGGCTGGAAGGGCCATGGTAGTGAGGTCCCAGCCGCTGTGTGGCCTGGTTGCCCCACAGTAGATGTGCTGGCCAGCAGGCCTTGTGAGGTCATCCAGTGCATCACAGAACACCCCAAGGCAGCAGTAATGGCACTGGAGGGGTGGGTGGCAGAGCCCAGCCAAGGGCTGGCTGTCCCCTCTGCTGCAGCCTCCTGCTGGAGCGTGGCAGGAGGAGGGCAGGCAGGGCTTGTGGCCGCTGTGCTCAAGGTTTTCAGTTTCTTTACATGGTTCCTAACCTGAGACTCATTCATGCAGGGTCAATCTTCCTTGCAGAGGACCTTGTGAAACTCTGGGATTTCGCAAATGAATCTCATTCTGTTTTCCAAGGAGAAGAGAGCCTCTCTTTCCCAGCTTCTGATGCTCTGCATCGGAGCAGAATAACTCCATACATCACAGCAGTCTTCGACTGGACTGCAGGAAGAGCAACCTGGAGGAAAAGAGCCTGGGCATAACCAGGGATGCCATATGAGCCGGCAGTGTTAAACACAGATATGGTCATGTCCACATTGGGCTGCCCTGGGAAGAGTGTATCCACCCCGGCAAGGGACCTATATTCCTCCATGACTCCACACTGGTATGGCCCTAACTGGAAGAGTGCTTTCCAGAGTTGGACTCCTTTTCGGAAGGTATAGGGAGGAAAGGAGAGGGTTCAGAGAAGGTGTGCCAAGACAGGGCTAGGGTCATGTGTGAGAAGGCTGAGAGACCTGTGCTTCTAAGGTCTGGTGAAGCACAGGATCTGGGCAGTCTTGTAGGAGCTCCTGAGAGCTGGAAATCTGCTTTCAGAGATGATGGCACATTTTGGCTAAGGGGAAAAATCATGAGAAGGAAAGCCACCATAATCTGCTGTTTTGGAGGTCCAGCGTGGTGATGAGGAGAAAGAAATGCCACTCCAAGGGCAGTGCTGTGGTGTTTCAGAGGGAGTCTGGTTCAGCCCATGGCTTGTGTTTCAAGTCAAAGGCAGTGAGGACAAGGAGTTCCTAGTATGGGTAGGGAGATGCTGTGGTGGGGAAGTAGATTGGATGTTCCCAGGCTGAAGGGGAGGTGGTTCAGGCATGGGACTGAATAGGACAACCTGTGGGGAGATGGCCAAGGGCACTGACAAGGGCTGGAAGGCCCTGACAGAGCAGAGGTCTTTGTCCCCGTGGCTATGGCTGTTGTCTCTTCCACTAGAGCCTATGAGATGACACGTTGTGCTTCTGGCACTGGAACCATGTAGCCTCCTTGCAGCCCGGTGCAGTGGTGTTGTACTGTTGTCCTCCAGTTGCCATCACGCCCCCCATATCCCACTGCCCCTTGAAGAGCAGTGTGAGGGACAGAAGCTCTCTTCCCAGAGGCTGGGTGTCGGGCCTTGGTGTTTGCTTTGATAAGACACATCAAGGTTTCCTCAGCGTCAGGGCCACCTTTACTTTGCCTTTGCTTGTCTGTCATCACTGCCTCCGGTTTTCTTCTCTAACGAGTCCATAGGGGAGTAGTGGTGGTAATGGTCCCCAGTGGGACCAATTAACACTCCCAGAAACTTCAGCTCATTACAGTGCAGAGAGTGCTCTTGTCCCCTCTTTCTGCCCAGCAGTTCCTTCAAGGTTTCAGGGCTTGGACATCTAATTCAGGAGATTTCAGGAGGATGGTGAATGAGGCAGATTTCAACGAGCAGTTGATACTGAGGGAGTTTTCCCTTTGAGTAAGATTCTTTATTGATTTATTTCAATTGCCTGACCTCTGCCATTGCTATTGATCCAGAAGGTCACCTAAAGAGGCCTAGTTAGCTTCGAAAAGCAGTCCCTTGAGACCAAACACTCTGTGGGCAACCTTGGGCTTCACTAGTGGGCTGCACTAGAAGGAGTGTGTCCACCCAGGCAAGGGACCTATAATCCTCCACGACACCATACTGTTGTGGCCCTAACTGGTAGAGAGCTTCCCAGTACAGGGCTCCTATTCTGAAAGAATAGGGAGGAAAGGAGAGGTTTTAGAGGTGCCATCTGCAAGACCCTGCACTACGGCAGCCTCTTGGGCAGCAGAGTCTGTGCCACCATGGCAGCAGCTGTATGGGGCAGTGGCTTTCTCAACACTGTGCTGCACGCTGCCAATACTTTTTCAATACCTCTCAAGCAAAGCAATGCCTGGGATCTCTTCTGTGAAATCCCCCAGATCCTCAAGCTCTCCTGCTCAGACTCCTACTTAAGGGAAGCTGTGATGATTGTGCTTATTGCTTCTCTATTTGGGGATTGTTTTGTTTCCATTGCTCTGTCCTATGTGTTTGTTTTCAGAGCTGTGCTGAAGACCCCTCGCAGCAAGGACGGCACAAAACCTTTTCCACGTGCCTCCCTCACCTGGCTGTGGTCTCCCTGTTTGTCAGCACAGTCATGTTTGCCCACCTGAAGCCCCCCTCAATCTCTTCCCCTTCCCTGGACATTGTGCTGGCAGTTCTGGACTCAGTGGTGCCTCCAGCACTGAACCCTGTCATCTGCAGCATGAGGAACCAGGAGCTCAAGGATGTAATGTGGAAACTCAGGATTGGGTGTATTTCATAAGCTATTAGCTGACTGCATTTTTTTTGAAAATCACTCAGAACGTTACTCATGATACGCCAAGCCTGATTTATATTCTTGCTTTGTGTTTTATTTTTCCAGTTTTATTAGAATTGTTGTTCACCATTAAACCTTGTTATTCATCGTGCCTGTGTATTTAAACCAATTTGAACCAGTTACAGTGACTCTCACTTGCCAAGGCGATCGGCTCCAGGGAAGAGGTATTCTGCAGACGAGCAGGGGATCAAAGTGTGCAGGGGTTTCCCTCTGTAGTATGAAGGAAGCCCCTAGGGAGTGCGAACAACCAGGAGTGTTGTGCACTGAGCAGGCAAACAGGGCACGGGGTGCCAGTCAGGGTATGGTGTGGCAGTCTGTGTGGCTGTTCATGCAGGCAGGGTGCTGCAGTGAGCTCCCGTTAGAGACCACTCATTGCAAACAGTCAGCAGAAGGCCACCTCCACACTTGCCAAAAAGGAGGTGGAGACCCAAACTGAGCTTCTGAAAACGCATGCATCCATGCAGGCTGTAGGGAGTACCAAAGCTTCACACCACCTTTGGGCAGCTGCAGAGACAGCAATTGCATGAGACTTGAGCGGGTGAAAGACCTGCTCTGCATAGTAGCTTAGGTATGAAAAGAGGTTGAAAAAAACAAAGGGCATCTGGGGTTCAGAGAGAGAGATAGACTGGTGGTGCCTAACTCTGGCCTCTGTGGAACAAGAACAGGCACCAGGAATTACCCAACATGAAGGGAATGCAGTATTCATCTCCCAGCAGACACAAGGCAGAAGCTGCAAGGATATGAATGAATGGAACCAAGTCCAGGCTTGAGGTGGCAGGTAAAATCTGCCTTCACCCATATCACCCTATCAGGTAGACCTGAGCAACAGGTATAAGGCCCTGAAGGCTGAAAGGCAATCGATGGATGGAGAAGGCTACAATCCCTCTCCACCAAAGATACTGCGAGGGTTGGAAAGGCCAACCCCCTGTACAGTGACCACCGGCAGGAAGAAGGACAGGCAGGTTTTAGTTGTGGGTGATTCCACTATCAGGGAAACAGAGGGTCCAATATGTAGAAGGGACCTTTCTCTAAGGGTAGTCTGCTGCCTTCCTGGGGCCTGGGTTAAGGACATCAAAAGGAGACTTCCCAGCTTGGTTCAGACTATTACCCATTGCTTGTCCTGCATTTGGGAGGAGAAGAAGTGGCAACACATAGCCCAAGAGCAATCAAAAGGGACTGCAAGGATTTGGGATGGATGATCAGGAACTCAGCTGTACAAGTCATCTCTTCTCCTCCATTCTCCCCAGTACTGACAGCAACAGGAACAGAAGGATAGTGTCCATTTACACATGGCTCTGTGTCTGGTGTCATCGCCAAAATTTCAGGTTCTTTGGTGACAGAAAAACTTACCTGGCACCAGGCTTGCTAACATTGGACAGGATTCATCTTTCCCAAAGGGAGAAGAGGGTTCTCAGTCGTGAGCTGACAGGGCTAATTGATTGGACTTTAAGCTATACTCGATGGGGGAGGGGGATATCATCAGGGATGCTGGCGTTAAGGTACAGGATGACATCTGTGAATCTATGCAGCTCTGCCTAGGGGGGGACAAAGTGTGAGTTGAGAGCCTATGGGTGAGGATTAAAGGGCAGGCCAACAGGGGTGACATTGTGGTGGTTGTTTACCACAGGCCACTGGATCAGAAAGAGGAAGTGGATGAGGCCTCTAATAAATGACTGAGTCCCAAATAGGATTGCAATTAAAGTTTACAATTTATTAAATGACTAGAGGCAAGCAAACAGTGCTGGGTGCGCCAGGAGTCTACTTACTCAATTCCTGGTAAGAAGAGGAGTGAAAGATGACCTGTATAAAGTGAAACTATTTCTGAAGTTCTTACAAAAGAATGGGGGCCCCAGCAACAGCTTTGGTGGTGTTTGATGTAAAAACTTGGGAGAACACAGGGACAACTATATGGGATGCTGCCTCATGGGGAGATACAACAGCTGCTGAGGTGATGACGACCTGGCACTTAGTAACTGAGACACTGAGATGATGGCAAATGGAAAAAAGGGTACAGACAGTGGCCGCTCAGGCTACGCAGGCGGGTGAGATACAAAGCGGTGACTGCATACTGCCAAAGGAAGTAAACCTGACAGACTTGGGAACAGAGGCAGAGACAATATCTCAGCATGTCAGCATTGCCACTGCCACCGCCCACAAGTCCAGCGGCACTGCCCACGGGGGGTCCCTTTGATCCCTGAGATTGTTCAATATCTCAGCAGCCCTCAGCGCCCCGCTGTTGCCACTGCCCACAAGGCCAGTAGCGCCGCCTGCAGGGGATCCTTTTGACCTTTGATCATTGGAAATAACTTCATAGAGAAGCAATAAAGGGGAAGGGGAGGGGCGGGGGGTGAAAGAGGGGGCAGGGCTCATTTTCCAGTCCAAGTTCAGGATCGTGGGCAAAATGACTGGAACTGCTTCCAGCGGTACCTTATTAAAGAACTGTGTAAGACGGTGATCACTTATGGGTTATTGGCCCCGTATATGCAGTCCCTGCTGGAGAATGTCATGACAGGACAGCTTTTAACCCCCTTTGACATACGACAAATGGCGGCCATGATATTAACTCCGACACAAAAATTATTATGGGAAGAGAAATGGAGAGCCTTGTGCAAACATGCAGTGCTCCAAAATTTAGAAAGGCAGTCAGGGGATCTGCTTTTCAGAGCTGGTATGCCTCAACTGATGGGTACAGACCCGATAGTGGATCCACGCCTTTAGGCACGTCTAGATCCAGATATCCTCTGGCTGACTGCGACCCTAGCCCTCCAGGCAATGTTAAGAATCCCAGAGACTGCAAAGCCCGTGCAGTCCTTTACAAAGGTCCAGCAGGGGGTGTCTGAACCATACATGCAGTATATAGATCAGCTTTGCGAGGCACTATATAAGCAGATTGGCAATCAGGAAGCAAAAGGAACCTTGCTACAAAAGCTAGTGGTAGAAAACACAAATACCAATTGTAAAAAAGGTGCCACAGGCTCTGCCTGTGAATACAACAATAGCTCAGATGATAAAGGCGTGTAACTGAGTGGGTTCTATCGAACATCATACTGAATTGCTGGCATCCGCTTTTGCAACAGCACTAAGCATCAGTCAGGACCCCAAGGATCAGAAAAAATGCTATTGATGTGGAGATCTGAGCCACCTAGTCTTCACATGCCCCCGGCAGTTCCACCCACTTTGTGTCCCAGGTGTGGGAGGGACACCACTGAGCAAGCCAATGCCGCTCTAAATACAATGCAGAAGGGCAGCTTTTGCTGCCACGGCAGGGAAATTGTAAAGAGAAGCGCTGGGCAGGGCCGTGTGACACAAGCACCCCTGCCTCCAGGTCAAAGAAGGAACTTTCCACAAGGGAGGGCTCCAAATGTAATGCTAACACAGGGTCCAGTGCCACCTGCAGTCCCATTGCCATGATTACCACCATGGACACCCTCTCAGCCAGAACCAGAGAGAGCACAGGAGTGGATGTCTCCACAGTAACAGATGCAACTTTGTGGGCTACTCATGTTCATAAAGTTCCATTGAATGTCAAAGGGCCAATTGGGAATGACTACAGTGCATAGCAGCTAGAACGATCAAGTACAGCCTTGACTGGATTGTTTGTTTTTCTGGGGATAATTGATGCCAAGCATAATGGACAAATCCAAACTATAGCTTGGATGCCATCTCCACCGTTGTCAATACCAAAGAGAACTATAATTGCTCAATCGATTCTTTTCCAAGCAGTAGTACTGGCTCTGGACTCTATCAGGGGAGCAACCGGATTCCCCAAGGTGTTTTGGGCTGCCGACATAACCTAGCATCAGCCAATGCTTACTGTTACCCTTTGGAATAACTGAGCACCCACACTCCAGTCAATGCAAGATGCTGGTGGACATTGGAGCGGATGGTACCATCATTCCCATTAAAGTCTGCTTGGCCCATGACAACTCCCACAGGCAGACTGGTTGGAGTGGGAGGAATGTCAAACACCTTTCAGAGTGCCACAATGCTTACTTGTAGTGGGTTTACGTGGCAAGGTTTTGGTAGCAGGGGGCCATAGGGGTGGTTTCTGTGAGAAAGATCTAGAAGCTGCCCCATGTTTGGGAAGGGCCCCATTGTTTTCCAGATCTGAGCCAATAAGCGATGTTGTTTTGCGCCTCTGTGAGAGCATATTTAAGACAGGGAAAAAAACACTGCGCCACACAGCAGCTGGGAGAGTGAGAGGAGTGAGGAACGGCATCAAGGTCAGTGTAGAAGGAGGGGGAGAGGTGCTCCAGGCGCCGGAGCAGAAGTCCCCTGCGGCCTGTGGTGAGGACCATGGTGAAGCAGGATGTCCCCCTGCAGCCCATGGAGTACCACGGTGGATCAGGGTTCCACGCTGCAGCCTGTGGAGGAGACCACGGTGGAGCAGGTGGCCCTGCACCGATGGAGGCTGCCGCCTGTGGAAGACCCTTGCCGGATGTCCTGGTTTCAGTTAGAATTAATTTTCTTCCTAGTAGCTGGTGGAATGCTGTGTTTTGGCTTAGGATGAGAAGAGTGCTGATAACACCCCGATGCTTTAATTGTTGCAGAGCAGTGCTTATACTAAGCCAAGGACATCTCAGCCTTTTGCTCTGTCCTGCCAACGGGCAGGCTGGGGGTGCAGTAAGAGCTGGGAGGGGACAGACCCAGGACAGCTGACCCAAACTAGCCAAAGGGGTATTCCATACCATCTGACGTCATGCTAAACAATATATAGGGGTGGCTAGCCGGGGGGAGGGGGCCGGACTGCTTGGGGTTAGGCTGGGCATCGGTCAGCGAGTGGGGAGCAATTGCATTGTGCATCACTTGTTTGTACATATTATTATTACTTTCCTATTATCACCATTGTATCATTATTATTATTATTGTTATTATTATTTTTATTATTATTATTATTATTTTCCTGTCTTATTAAACTGTCTTTATCTCAACTCACGGGCTTCACTTTCCATTTCTCTCCCCCGTCCCAGAGAGGGAGGGGGAGGGTGAGCGAACGGCTGCGTGGTGTTTGGCTGCCGGCCGGGTTAAACCACGACACCGGAGCAGATTCCAGGCCGGACCTGTAGCCCGTGGAGAGGAGCCCGCACAGGACCAGGTGATCTGGCAGGAGCTGCTGCCCGTAGGGGAGCCAGGTTGGAGCAGTTTTCTCCTGAGGGATGGACCCCGTGGTACGGACCCATATCTGGAGCAGCTCTGGAAGAGCTGCTGCCTGTGGGAAACCCACGCCGGATCAGTTCATCAAGGACTGTATCCTGTGGGTGGGACCCCACAGCACAGGGAATGAGAGTGACCGAGAAGGAGCGGCAGAGAAGAAGTGCTGTAGACTGACCATAACCCCCATTCCCGCATTCCCCTGCGCCGCTTGGGGGGAGGAGGTGGAAGAGGGTGGATGGGGGGGGGGAAGGTGTTTTTGGTTTCTTTCCTTTGTTTCTCACTTCTCTAGCTTGTTACTAATGAGCAATAAATCTTACTATCTGTCTTCTTTTGTCTGTTTTGCCTGTTACACTAATTATTGCATGATTTTCTCGTCCTTATCTCAATCCTTGAGCCCTTTTCACATATTTTCTCCCCATTCCTCTTTGAGGAGGGGGAGTGAGAGAGCGGCTGTGGTGGAGCTCGGCTGCCCACTCGAGCGGAACGACGACATTACTATAAAAAAACAAGAAGGTACTACGTGCACAGTACACCCTTACATTGCTAGTATCCCCATCAGCCTGATGGGGTGAGATGTGATGGGACAATGTAAATTCACCATCTACTCCCCTGAAAATCTGTGCCAGGGCTCCACTGGGCCTGGCAGCAAGGGTGCCAGCATCTCATGGACCTCCGTTTCCTGGTGCCGTGGCTGACTCTGGCCCTGAGGTTGTTGGAGAGGCCAAGAACCACCTTTGTCCCAGAAGCTGTGGTGCCTTCCAAGGGGATGGGGCTGTGGTGAGCATGCCCAGAGCCCTGCAGCTGTGATGAGCATGCCCAGAGCCCTGCAGCAGCCTGTGGAAAGGCAAATGTAAGCACAGCAGCCACAAGCTCTGCCTGCCCTCCTCCTGCCACGCTCTGTCAGGCAGCTGCAGCAGAGGGGACCCACAGCCAGCCCCTGGCTGGGCTCTGCCAATCGCCTCTCCAGTGCCATCACTGCTGCCTTGGGGCACTCTGTGACGTGCTGGGTGACCTCACAAGGCCTGCTGGCCAGCACATCTCCTGCAGGGCAACCAGGCCTCACAGCGCCTGGGACCTCACCACCATCCTTCCAGCCCCCTCCTCTCCCATTCCCTCAGCCCTGGCCTTGTCTCTGCTGGCAGGAGCAGCCTTAGGAGGCGCTTCCTGGCTTCCCCTCCCCTCCTGCCAGCTGCTGCCCACTCGGGCTCCTGTCTCACTATTTCAGTCCCTGACAAAAGGTCCCTCCCCAGCTTTTCTGTAGGCCTCCTTTAGGTACTGGAAGGCTACTGTAGGGTTTCTCCAGGCTGAAGGGAACCAGCTTTCTCAGCCTGTCTTCACTGAAAAGGTGCCCCCAGACTTTCAATCCCCTTTTTGGCCTCTTCTAGACTCATTCTCATACTTCTATGTGTTGTCGACGGAAGGAAGACACAGACGCTCAATATGAGTGATCAGTGAACTTCGATTTTTTGGATAGCTCAGCCATTTTTTATATGATTCAATATAATTAGCTCATACATATTGCAAAAGCTAAGCTCACTATTGGTTAGTGCAACTTTCCCTATCTTATCAGCTAGCTCCTCATTCCCTCAACCGTTATCCCACCTTAGGTACATTCCCATCCACACACTGACACAATGCCTTTGTCCCTTGATTGGCTTCCCGCCATCTGCCAGACTCATATGAGCTGCGTTCGATACTTTTTTAGCTCGCGACCTCCAAGTTGTTCAACATTCACATGACCTACTTCACTTAACCATTCCTCCACATCTATGCCCTTCCTGAGCTTGCGGCCCAGAGGTGAATGCAGTACTCCATGTGGGGTCTCACGAGAGCAGCATAGAGAAAAAAAAATCACTTCCCTTGACCTGCTGGACAAAATTCCTTTGATGCCACCCAGAAAATATCTGGCTTTCTGGGCTGCAAGCACACATTGCCAACACATGCGGAGTTTCTCATCAACCAAAATGCCTACGTCCTTCTCCTCACAGCTGCTCTCTATCCATTCTCCACCCAGCCTGCATTTGTGCTTGGGATTGCCCCAACCCAGTTGCAGGACCCTGTACTTGGCCTTGTGTCATTTCATGAAGTTCTCACAGGAAAATCTCTAAAGCTTGTCAAGGCCCCTGTGGATGGCATCCCTTCCCTGCCACGTGTCAACTGCACCACCCAGCTTGGTGTCATCAGCAAACTCACTGAGACTGCACTCAATCACACTGTCTACATACCAACAGATGTTGTACTACCAATGCTGTAAGCCCATTGGAGATTGCCACCAGAGTTGACGGGCACAATCTGCCCTCAGTGAAGCCATGTTGGCTGTCACCAACAGCCACCAGTTGGCTGTCACCACCAGTCCAGAAAGACAAGGTAGCATGACATAGCAGAGAGGGATTCTTGCAATGAACCTGTGCAAGAAGGGTGACAGAAAAGTCAAGGGAACACTGGGGCCAACCACCCAGAATAATGTCAGGGCTCTGGGAGGTGCCCATATCTGAGCTGGCCTCGTGCACTGCTCATCCACGCAGGGCTGGTCAGAGACACGAGTCCCTGCCTTGCACACACACACAGGCAGAGTACTGAAGCGCTTGCAGGGTCCCCTTGACTCCTGCAGCCACTGCCGGAGGTTGGGAGGCACGTCAGCCCTGTGGAGAATCACCCTGCTCTGCCCTCTTCTGAGATGCCCCGAGGCAGGAGGAATGGGCACAGGACCTTGGAGGTTCAAGGAAGCACATCCCAGAGCTGCATTCAAGTCTTGCACTTTGGCCTCCAGTTGCTGCATGGCCACTCAACAGCACTAGCACTAAGATACAGGAGTGGCCAGGCCTTTCACAGGAGCTGCATTTAGGTCTTGCACTTTGGACTAGTCAGTCTCTGACAGTGCTTTCCACCTGGACTATTCTGTGCTATTCAGGCAGATGCCCCATAGACGTTACTCTCAGGATGAAGGGACCTAGAGATGCTGTCTGCCCCACTGGCCTTCATGTCACCCCTAGGGATAGGTGATGGCCTTTGGGCTCACTCTTGTTCCTCTCTCCACGTGCGTACGATGTGCCTGTTGATAGTATCAGCTGCAAAGAGTTTCTGTTCCCATGTCTCCCCTGCACCCAGTCTGCTCTTGTCTCACGACGTCCTATGTCCCAGGAAGACTTTGGGATGCTCTTTGAGCATGTACTGATGTGACAGCAACCCCAAAAGATGACCTGAGCCTTCAGACACGTCCCTTTTAGGAGGGAAATGCTGTTCTAGAGGCTAGCTGTGTCACCAAAATGCCCACTGGCCCTGCTTGTGGTCCCAGCACAGCCACACAGCAGCAAGCTAGTAGCTAGCACCAAGCTACAGGAGCAGCCCGGTCTTACATCACCAGCAGGGCTCAGCAGGAGAGGCTGGCAGTGGCAGGTAGGATCAGCTCTTCTTAGACAGTGCTGGTGCTCCCTGGCCATGTTGCTGGGCCACGACTCTTTTCCTTCTACCTCTGCCCTCTACAGAGGTCACTGCCTCTGTAGTCACACAAAAGGCCTCAGAGAAAAGATATAAGAAAAAAAATATACTTTATATGGTTTAAATTTAGAACAAAGATGAGGAATATTATTTCAAAGTGAACAAAATTACTCAGAATATTACTGGAAAGTAAGAACAAAACAACAACAACAAAAAAAGAACAGGCATGTCCTGTGGTGTGTAATGTTTTCAGTTGTTTTCAGAGGAGGAGAGGCAAGAATGTTAATTGATTATGAAAAACACCTGGTCATCACTTTCCACATGGCATTCTTGAGCTCCTGGTTCCTCATGCTGTAGATGAGGGGATTCACTGCTGGAGGCACAACCGCATACAGGACTGCCAACATCAGGTCCAGGAATGGGGAGGATATGGAAGGTGGCTTCAGTTGAGCAAAGATGATGGTGCTGATGAAGAGGGAGACCACAGCCAGGTGAGGGAGGCACGTGGAAAAGGCTTTGTGCTGTCCCTGCTGGGAGGGGATCCTCAGCACAGCCCTGAAGATCTGCACGTAGGACAGTAAAATGAAAACAAAACAACCCCCAAATAGAATAGCACTGACCACAAGAACTTGAACTTCCCTGAGGTAGGAGTCTGAGCAGGAGAGCTTGAGGATCTGAGAGATTTCACAGAAGAACTGGTCCAGGACATTACCACAGCAGAGAGGTAGTGAAAATATATTGGCAGTGTGCAGCACAGCATGGAGAAAGCCACTGCCCCAGGCAGCTGCTGCCATGGTGGCACAGGCTCTGCTGCCCAGGAGGCTCCCGTAGTGCAGGGGCTTGCAGATGGCAATGTAGCGGTCATAGGCCATGACCGTGAGAAGAGAAAATTCTGCTGAAATTAAAAAGACTAGCAAAAAGACCTGTGCAGCACATGCTGAATAGGAAATCGCCCTGGTGTCCCAGAGGAAATTAGCCATGGCTTTGGGGATAGAAGTGGAGATGGAGCCCATGTCAATGAGGGCAAGGTTGAGGAGGAAGAAGTACATGGGGGTGTGGAGGCGGCAGTTGCAAGCTACAGCAGTGAGGATGAGGCCGTTTCCCAGGACGGCAGCCAGGTAGATGCCCAGGAAGAGCCCAAAGTGCAGGAGCTGCAGCTCCCATGTGTTTGCAAAAGCCAGGAGGAGGAACTCCGTGATGGAGCTGCTGTTACACATGTACTATCTCTGAGCAAGGGAGCCTGTCCAAACGAAGCAAAGACAGTGCAAAATTTAATTTCTTCTCTAACCAAAATCCATTGCATGTCTCATAGAATACCCTACAAACACCACACTGCCTCATTGACTTCAGGAAGAGCTTTCTGCAGCTCCTTGGCTTTCCTCTGGTTGGTGCTCTGAGGGTGCCACAACAAGCAGGGGGCTGTGCTGTGGACTCTGCAGCAGGCAGTTCTGGTCTACGGCATCATGTAAAAGAAAACCAGGAGTCATCTGAGAAGTCCACAGGCCAAGGACATCTCTCTGATCTCAGAACATGAGGAGAAGGTCAAATAATCCTTTAAGAAACAACAAAGGTGATGTTGGTACGGTCTGTAGGCTGAGCTGTGTGAGGTGCCTCAAAGCGGCAGGAATGCTCAAGGAGCCTTAGTCTCTAATACAGATGTTACCACTCCACTACCATCCCTCTGCCTCGGCACCCAGTCAGAAAAATGGAAACAGAGACTGTAGAAATTGCATTGCCTTCAGGTAGCTCTTGCCTTGCAGTTCTACTGTGCAATGCCCTGCAGAGGTGTGGGGCTGTAAGCAGCCTGCCCCAGGCAGCAGACTCTGGGCAGCAGCACGATCCTGCCCTGCCCTGCCCTGCCGAGGGGCATCCTTCCACCCACAGCTTCTCACCACAGCGCCTGGGCAGCTCCCCAGGCAGGCTGAGTGCTGAGCCTGGCAGGCAGCAGAGACCTTGCCCCAGCACACAGTCCCTGGAGCACAGCAGGGACCCTGCTCTGCACCAAAGCCCTGGGCACTCTGCCTGCACCCCCGGATGCAGAGCCTGCATCTTGTCCCAAGAGAAGGGAGCCCTCGAGCCCTGCATGCTGACCCTGCAGCACACAAGCCCTGCATGCCCTTCAACTCCAACACCGAGCGTCCTCCTGACAGCTCCCATCGGCTGAGGGCTGTGCCAGCTCCAGGAGAGCCTGGCGGGGTGCACAGCGGCATTGCCCTGCACCCAGAGACCTACCATGGGGAGGTGTCTGTGAAGATTTCTCCCCCAGCAAGCTCTCCCCCTGTATTTTTCCACCAGGATGCCCTGAACCTCATTCCCAGTTCTCTCCTTTCCCCATGCCTGCTGCAGGCAGTGCCCCCAGCCCTGCTGCACCTTGCAGAGGAGATACTCCTGGACAGAGCTGTGTCTCTGCATTGCTGCCTGCTTGCCAGGAGCTCCGTCCCTCCATGCCATGAGCTGTCCCAGCTCAGCAGCACAGGCCCAGCCCAAGGTGTTTTACTGACCCTCCCGGTGGGTTTGGGCAGAGCCCAGGAGCCTCAGACACTGAGAGGAAATAGAAGACATTTCTCAAGCAGAGAATGCAGATGCAAACACCAAAGCCTCTCACGGTGTTAATGAGTCCCACTGAGGGACATTCCTGACAAAGCCCCCCCATGGGCTTGTTAGAGCAGAAAAGTGCAAGCAGTGATGATGGGGATACCAGGCCAAGTAAAGGTGGTCTTGATGCTGAGGAAACCCTGATGTGTCCCGTGAAGTCCAACAGTCAGGCCCTGACCCCAGCCTCTGGGAAGGGAGATCCTGTCCCTCCAGTGGGATTTAAGGCTCCTCCTGGATCAGTGCAATGTGGGCAAGGGCAATGCCAAGTACAAGGCTACAGAAGGACATCTCCTAGGCTCGTGGAGGGGGATGAGGAGACATAGCAGGCAGTGAGCAACATAACAAAACTTCCTTGCAGAGCGGTAGCACTTTCCAGTCCCTGATAACTTGTTTGGTTTGGGCTTTACAAATTCTTTAAATGTTGCATATTGTAAACCTGGGCCTTGACTGATGTAACATGTGGGTTTTGTTTATTAGGATACTGTGGTGCAGATATAAAATCCTTATGTACTGAAGCTGTGCTGTGCTCTCTGCATCGACGCTATCCTCAGATCTATGCAAGGAGGGAGAGATTGTGACTAGACATTAATTCTATGAAAATGAAAGCAAAGGATATTCTATGGCTTTGAAGAGGGTTGTTCCAGCATCAAACAGGACTGTGGCTTCACCTGGACATGTACTGTCGCTCATTTTTAAGAGGCAAGAACTTCAATGTTAATGCTAATGCATCACTTTGTCATGGAAGCAGACCAGGTTCGTCAAGCAGGACCTGCCTTTCATAAACCCATGCTGACTGGGCCTGCTTGTCTGCTTGCCCTGTAAGTGCTGCATGATGGCACTCAAGATAATCTGTTCCATGAGTTTCCCTGGCACTGAGGTCAAACTGACAGGCCTATAGTTCCCCGGGTCTGCCCTCCAGCCCTTCTTGTAGATGGGCGTCATGTTTGCTAGCCGCCAGTTGACTGGGACCTCCCCTGATAGCCAGGACTGCCGATAAATGATGGTAAGCTGCTTGGCCAGCTCCTCCGCTACTTGTCTCAGTATCGTCGGGTGGATCCCATCTGGCCCATTTGTTATTTGTTTTTTCCCACCCCACCCTCCCATTGCTTTCTGTTGCACACTGTCATTGAGCTAACTCAGGCATCTGACATATTTCCCCTGGACAAAGTATATGACATGATTAATCAACGTATTTACAAACATTGGGAAGACTATGACAAAATAGATTTGATGGAGGTAATTTTTCTTTTTGTATTATAGCATTTTCTGTCACTGTTATGCAGTATTCGTGCATTCTGGCTATCACGGTTATTTAGCATTGCTCTTTACTGCTTAGTTGTCTGTGCTCAGACAACAACAAAAGTCAGACTTTCTTGTTTCAGTCTGGAAGATGTTTCTCTGTATTGCAAAACCATTGTAATATTTGGCATAACTGTTGGCAGTTTCAGCAGGAAAAAGCTTGAACTTGAAGGCAATTGGTCCACCCACACAACCCTTTCAAAGCAGTTAAACTTAGTCTGTCAGTAGTTTTTCCTGAGAACCCTTTTGCGGCTGGGAGGGCTGTGAAGGGAAGGTGCGTTTCTAAGTCTTTCACTTCTTCTCTCTCCCTCTACAGCCAGTCAGGCATGGTAATACGTAGTAGTCGTTCCATCCTTGGAGAGAAATTGAAGTGTATAACGGGAGTTTGAGATGTCTGTCTAGTCACACTCTAATCTCTTTTTAACTAGTATGCTTGAACATCTGTAATTTGGGAGATTGCTGCCCGTGCCAGTTTTACACTAATGAGTCAAATTCTCTGGTCTCTTCCTGCTGCTTTCCGACTTGTCAGAACTCAGCAGAAATCTGCATGAGGCATCCAGAAGAAATGCTGAAGAAATGAGATCTTTTAGCTTGAGAACAGCTTTATTTATATTATCTCAGGGCCTGTGAACTTCTGTAACTTAACATCTAATACTTAAATTAAAAGTAATTAGCTTTCTTGGTTTTCCATTTCTTCCTTTAGCTGTTACAAACAAATTAACTTCTTCAGGTTGTGGCTTTTCAGGAACTGTTTCTAACTCTTTCTAATTGTTGTGAAACCCCTGCTGATACAGGTCCATATAGTTCATATCCTACTCTCTATTTTGGATGCATAAGGACGCATCTGAAGCTAGAAGGGGTTATAGGTCATTGTGATGGTGGTAGCACACTATTTGCTAAATATCACTAACTCTGTATTACAGGATCTATATTTTTATAGTAATAGAAAGTGTTCTTAAGCTTTCATTTGTGCTTACTGCTATTTTGTCTTTGTTTTTCTTATTAGGAGATTAAGAAAGGAATTGCAGTCTTCTAGTATTACAAGGAATGGGATCTTCCACATACTTGATTTCTACTCTCCAAGGCACCCAAGTTTCAAAGCAGTGAAAAATAAGAAAAAATCATCATCCCAGGGCACCCAAGCTCATAACCAGAGAACACAAACTCCCCATTTGAGCAGCAAAGCAGGACATTCAAGCAACATTCTGGAGCACCCATGCTTCTTCCTGGATGTGGTCTTAAAGTAATAGAGGATTAATTTCCATTAGATATTTGGAGAAAATTCTTCACACTGCCCCCTGTGACACCTGGGTGACATAGCCACTGCTGCCCTTCTGCTCACCAAAGCCTCTCCTTTCAATACCCAACCACCTCTGTAGGACACAAAAGCATCTACAGGGCTACTTGCTCAACTCCTAGGGACACCCAAGAAAATCCTAGGAGCACCCGACTCTCTCCCCAACACACACTAACTTATTCCATGGGAAAGCAAGCACCTCCAAGAATGCCCCACCGCATCCAAGTACCTTCCTGGAGTACGCAAGAAACTTCCAGAGGCACTCAAGCATCTCCCCAGAGAAAGCAAGCAGCTTTACCGAGCACACAATGCACTCGCTAGAACATTTCTATATCAGTCCAGGGAACCCAAGCACCTCCAGGGAAAAGAAGGCATCAATCTGGAGCACCCAAGCAGCTCATTGCAGCACCTGACTCTCTCCCTGGACACACAAGTATTTCCCTGGAGCACTCAATCTTTATGAAGCAGGCTCCTGCCCTGCAGTACCCAAGCACCTCCGTGGGAACACTTGCACCTCTTTGGGCACCTACGCATATCCCCAGGAAAACCAATCACCTCCTGATGCACTCAGATACCTGCCCAGGGGTGCTTAGTTTCTTGCTGACTCACCAAGCATCTCCCTGGAACACCCAAGCTCCCCCCTGGAGAAAGCAAGCATCGCCCTGGTGATACGCAGAAACACTCCACAACTCACAATGAAGTAAGTCATGAAGTGGGTATGCCTTTATTTCAGCGCCAGAAGCGTAAGGGATAATTCATCAAAGTTACGCTCACACTAAACAATGTGTGCTCTAGCTATATAAAGTGTATGTTTACATTTGTAATGGGCTTATACGTATGCCCATCTCGTATTAAAATTAATTCCAAGTACTAATCTACGTGTGGTCTTCCCATCCGCACCTGTGTACTGCTCTCTAGTGGTCATCTCAGGTGGTCTCTTGAGATGAAGTATGGCTCTTCCTTCCTCTTCCTTGTATCTGAACTTCTTACCTCTTCTTCTGGCACTTGCACTTTGGGTCCTTGGTTCTTGTCTGAACCACAGGAGCAGTTTCAGCTGGTGCTTGAGACAGGTGCTCTATTTTCATTAGCAGTTACCCTTTGCGAAGGGCCCCAAAACTTCTTCCTCCAATTAGTTTGTACAATACTTAACAGCAACAGCTACTAGTTCAATCCAGCAATCTAGGTATTCATTAATCAGCATCCCATCTACTAAGATTCTCTTATCTCCCTTTCACTGGGGCCAACAAGCACCTCCAGGGATCAGAGAATCGGGGAAGTGTGGGCATGCTTGAGTTCACTGGGAAATTCCTGCCTGCCTAAGTGAGATGATTGTGGCATACAGGGAATTGCTAGAGCCTACAGCAACCAAGCACCTCCAGGGGGCACAAAAGCATCAATCATTGCTATAGGGCATGCGGGAGCTCCCAAGCACCTACCTACAGCCATCAAGCCCCTCTCAAGCGAAGACGCACATCTCCCTTGGGATGCCCAAGGATCTCCCTGGGTCACCTACAAACCTCCATGGACAACCGAAGCCCCTCAGTTGGGCACACCACATGTCTCTGGTGCATCAAGCATCTCTTTGGGGCACCCAGGCTTATCCAAACTGTAGATAAGCATCTCCCTTGAGGTTCCAAGGAACTCCTTGGGGTAGCAAGGCATTTCCACAGGGCACCCAATCATCTTCCCAAAGGAAACGAGCACCTCTCTTGAGGCACAACACTCAGAAATGCCCCTGGAGCAACCAAGTATCTCCCCAGGACACAGAAGCATCTCCATCTTGGCATACAAGCATTTTCCTGCAGCACCCAAACATCTCCCTAGAGCATACAAGCACCTTCCTGGAACACTCTAGTAACTTCTGGGGACAGGTAAGAATGTAACCAGGGGATCCTTGAATATCCTGTGGGGTCCCGTGCATGTTTCTGGAGCACTGCAGGAACATTCCAAGACACTTTCCATGTCCCTGAAGGCTCCAGGAATCTCCTTGGACCACCCAAGCATGACTGCTGGGCACCCAAGCATGAACATTTTCAGGACCCAAGCAGTCCGCAGGAGCAAAAAAACATTTCCAAGAGCACACAGGCATCTCCTATGGGCACAGAATCCTATGCCTAGGGCACATAAACACCTCTCTGGAGCAACAAAGAATATCTTTGTCATGGTTTAACCCGGCCAGCAGCTAAACACCACAAAGCCGTTCGCTCACCCTCCCCCCTCCCTCTCTGGGACGGGGGAGAGAAATGGGGAGTGAAGCCCGTGAGTTGAGATAAAGACAGTAATAATAAGACAGGAAAATAATAATAATAATAATAATAATAATAATAACAATAATAACAATAACAATAATAGTACAATGATGGTAATAGTACTACTATGGATTATGTCTTCAAACAAGTGATGCACAATGCAATTGCTCACCACCCGCTGACCGATGCCCAGCCTAACCCCGAGCAGTCTGGCCCCCTCCCCCAGCTAGCCACCCCTATATATTTTTTAGCATGACGTCAGATGGTATGGAATACCCCTTTGGCTAGTTTGGGTCACCTGTCCTGGGTCTGTCCCCTCCCAGCTCTTGCTGCACCCCCAGCCTGCCTGTTGGCAGGACAGAGCAAGAAGCTGAAACGTCCTTGGCTTAGTATAAGCACTGCTCTTCAACAATTACAACATCGGGGTGTTATCTGCACTCTCCTCATCCTAGGCCAAAACATAGCATTCTACCAGCTACTAGGAAGAAAATTAACTCTGTCCTAACTGAAACCAGGACAATCTTTCAAGCACCCGGGAATGTCCCTCCTGCAATGAAGCTCCTCTCTGGAGAAACCATACGTCAGCATGGGTCAGCCAAACGTCTCCCTGGGTACGCAAGACTCTCCCCGGGGAATTCAAGCACCTTCCCAGAGGGCCCAAGGAGTTTCTTGGGGTATGCAAGCATTTTCCCTTGGCCGCCAAGCACCACAAGTGGCACCTAAGCACCTCCCTAGAGGCTGCCAGCACCTGCCTCTGGGTCACAAGCTCCTCCCAGGAACACTTAAACTTCTCACAGGGACACCCAAGCAAATTCCTAAGGCAACCAAGAGCACAGTTGGAGCACTCCAGCCCCTTCCTGTACGACACAAACTGCTCTCTGCAGTACCCAGGCACCTCCTTGGGCACCCAAGTGACCCCTGGGAATTGAGCAGTTTCCTACAGAGCCCAAGGATATTCCCCAAGCACACAAACTTCTCCCCAGGGAAATAAGACCAGATTAGCTCACTTCAAATCCAAATAAGACGAGGACCTGAGCAACGTGATCTAGTGGGTCTCATCCCTGCCTATGGCAGGGGGGTTGGAGTTAGATGATCCTCGAGTTCCCTTCTAACCAAGGCCGTTCTATGATGCCATGATTGCATGATAAGTATATCTCTTGGGCACACAAAAAGCCTCCCTGGAGCACACCAAGTTAACTTCTAATCACACAAGCTTCTCCCCCAGTCACCTAAGCATCTCCCTGCAGCACAGAAGCACCTGTCTGGAACACCCAAACACCTCATAGGAGCACCCAAGAATCTCCCCACCGCACTCCTACATCTGAGTGGAGAAGCCAAGCATCTCCCCAGGGCTCCAAAACACCACCTGGGGCACACAAAACATCTCCCCAAAGGACGCTTGCATTCTCCTGGAGGACCCATGCATCTTCTAGTAGCAAAAAAGTAAGGCAACAGTAGGTTCCAGGAGGAACTATCCATTTCCCTGGGACAGACAAACACCTCCCTGGGGAACACAATCACCTCCTTTGAATACCAAGGATCTTCCTGGTGTACCCAAGCATTTTCCCAGGGCATGCTGGCATCTCCTCAGGGCATTCAAGCACCTTTCAGGAGCACACAGTCTTCTCTGCAGAACAGAGTCTTATCCTGGAGGCACACAAGAACATTCCCAGAGCACCCAAGCACCAATGTGGAGCTAGAAAGTTTAACGCAGGGGCACCCAGGCATGTCTCTGGAGTACCCAAGCATCTCCTTTGTGCACTGTAGCATCTCCTCAAGGCACACAAACACCACCGGGGGCATCCAGGCATCTTCCTGGGGACATCCAGTGCTTCCCTGTGGTCCACAAGCACCTCCCAGGGGGACACGAGCTTGTTTCCAGAAAAACAGTGCTTCTCACCTGAGGAAACATCTCCCCGAAGCATCCAAGCTTCGTTATTGAGTACTCAGCAATCCTGTTGGAGCACCCAAGCATCTCAACAGGACAAACAAACACCAGCCCAGGGAACTCAACAATACTCCTGGAGCACTCAGGACCCTCCCTGGGGGAGACAAGATAAGAAAAGAATTTATTCCTCATACCTAATCTAGATCTCCCCTTCTTTGGGATTCAAACCATTTCTCCTTTGTCTATCGTCTCCTCGTCAAGCTCATGAATGGTCCAACCTGACACACAGGAAGTAAGCAAAGTGGCAGGAGGCTGGCATGAATGAGAAGGGACTCCTGACCAAAATCAACAGGAGAAGGAGGCAGATAAATGGTGGGAGCTTGCTGTCTCCCAGCATCAAATGTTTGGTGATTCTGTACAGGAGAGACTCAATACAGTTTGTGTGTTTAGGGAATGGGAGGGGATCATGGGGCAAGCTCCTGGGTAGACAGAGGGTCCAAGTCCAGCTGCTGGAGGGGTGCATATCGTATGTGTGTCTGTACAGGTGCATGTTCAACCAGAAAATACCCTAGCAGAGAACAAGCCCAACATTCATTCAGTTTGGTCCTGGCTTTGCTTGCTTTGTAGTGTCATTGGGTGTTTCAGAGATGGTTCTCATGGCAATTCCTGCCCTGGTCAGAATTTCCTCTAAATGAGTACCTCTTTCAGTGCCTGTAGAGTCCTGACACTCCTCATGCTGTTATCCTGTGAGCAACTTGACCATCAGGGTGAGCTATGTGGATCCAACCATGAATAGGTGACAAAATGCAGCTTCAGTGCAGGGGGTATTGACCTTGGGAATCTCCAGCCTTCAGCCAACAGAAACCCCTGAAGTTGGCAAGGAGACATGGCCAGTGATTCTGAATATCGTGGCAGGTATTCTGGCCAGGAGACATGGCCAGAATACCTGCATCCATCAGGGCAGGTTTGGACGTGAGCAGCTGAGGGGGGGACCCTGAGGAGAAGGCCTGGGTACTACGAGGACACCTTAGGAGCCAGTGGGACATGCTGACAGGGAGCAAGGCCAGCTCCTTACAGGGGCAGCATGGGCAACCCAGATCACTTGAGTTATCCCCCTTGGCTCAGTGCTGCTGTGGCTACCTCTGGAGCAGCGTATCTCAGAGTGTGGCTCCAGGTTTTGCAGGAGTGCAGAGAAAGTGGAGAGTGTGGAAGGGAGGTCTGCCAATGTGGGCTTCAGGGCTAGAAGCACATGAAATGAACAGTTTGAGAGACCTGGTCTCCTTTGGCCCTGGGTTGTGGTGGCTCCAGGCAGTAGAGAAGTGTGCAAAGAGGGGTGGCTTCCGACATGTAGGTGCTTTTCTGCCCAGTAGGAAAGAGCATGAGAATGAATGAATATCACAAAATGCAGCTGCGAGCACTAAGACTGAGGTGGAGGAGAAAGGTTTATTGAAGGACAGAGGTCACCCAGAGCCACTGGCTTTGTGTTTCATGGAGTACTGATGCAGATGGAGAGATGTTGGTCAAGTCAGGAAGGTGCTCAGGTGAGAACAAAGTGGGGGAGCAGTGTGGATACTGAAGTCCTGCAGGGAAACAGGTGCAGAAATGGGACGGCATAGGCCAGCGTGTGGTGGTTATGGTCGAGGTTCTTTTGCTAGGCTGAATGACCCCAACGGAGGGAACATCTTTATCTGCTGCTCTCTGGCTCTCGTCTCTGTCCCTGATGGCTATGGAGAGACAACTTTACAGCAATAAGGTCTCCATACTTCCTCATCCTCCTCCAGGAGTCTAGGAGATATCCTCCTGTAGCCTTGTACTTGGCATTGCCCATCCCCACACTGAACTGACTCAGAAAGAGCCCTAAACCCTGCTGGAGGAACAGGGGGAGCCTATCACGGCCTGACTGTTGGACTTCATGGGACACAAGGTTTCCTTCAGAACATGGCCACCTTTACTTTACCTCTGCCTCCCTGTCCCTTTTCTGCTCTAACAAGTCCACGGGGACGTTTAGCCATTAACGTCCCTCATTGGGACCATTAACACTAAGAGTTTGCATCAGACTTGGACTACTTGAGAAGCTGCTTCAGCAACCCAGGAAAAGCTCCTCTGCAAGGCGCAGCAGGGGTGGGAGCACTGTCTGCAAGTGGCATGGGGAGAGGAGAGAAGGGGGAGAAAAGTTCAGGGCAGTCTGAGGTGGGAATGCAGAGGAGAGCTCACTGGGGAGTCTTCAGTGCCACCGCCTCATGGTAAGTCTCTGAGTGCAGGGCAATGCCATTGTGCACCCCGCCAGGCTCTCCTGGAGCTGGCACAGCCCTCAGCCGATGGGAGCTGTCAGGAGGACGCTCGGTGTTGGAGTTGAAGGGCATGCAGGGCTTGTGTGCTGCAGGGTCAGTGTGCAGGGCTCAAGGGCTCCCTTCTCTTGGGACAAGATGCAGGCTCTGCAGCCGGGGGTGCAGGCAGAGTGCCCAGGGCTTTGGTGCAGAGCAGGGTCCCTGCTGTGCTCCAGGGACTGTGTGCTGGGGCAGGGTCTCTGCTGCCTGCCAGGCTCAGCACTCAGCCTGCCCGGGGAGCTGCCCATGGGCTGTGGTGAGAAGCTGTGGGTGGAAGGATGCCCCTCGGCAGGGCAGGGCAGGGCAGGATCGTGCTGCTGCCCAGAGTCTGCTGCCTGGGGCAGGCTGCTTACAGCCCCACACCTCTGCAGGGCATTGCACAGTAGAACTGCAAGGCAAGAGCTACCTGAAGGCAATGCAATTTCTACAGTCTCTGTTTCCATTTTTCTGACTGGGTGCCGAGGCAGAGGGATGGTAGTGGAGTGGTAACATCTGTATTAGAGACTAAGGCTCCTTGAGCATTCCTGCCGCTTTGAGGCACCTCACACAGCTCAGCCTACAGACCGTACCAACATCACCTTTGCTGTTTCTTAAGGGATTATTTGACCTTCTCCTCATGTTCTGAGATCAGAGAGATGTCCTTGGCCTGTGGACTTCCCAGATGACTCCTGGTTCCCTTTTACCTGTAGCTGTACACCAGGACTGCCTGCTGCAGAGTCCACAGCACAGCCCCCTGCTTGTTGTGCACCCTCAGAGCATCAGCCAGCGGTAAGTCAAGAAGCTGCACAAAGTTCTTCCTGAAAGGAATGTGTTGTTCATGACTGTTCTATGAGACATGCAATGGATTTTGGTCAGAGAAGTAATTAAATTTTGCACTGTCTTTGCTTCTTTTGGACAGGCTCCCGAGCCAAGAGACAGAAAATGTGTAACAGCAGCTCCATCACTGAGTTCCTCCTCCTGCCATTCACAGACACACGGGAGCTGCAGCTCCTGCACTTTGGACTCTTCCTGGGCATCTACCTGGCTGCCATCCTTGGCAACAGCCTCATCCTTACTGGTGTAGCTTGCAACTACCGCCTCCACACCCCCATGTACTTCTTCCTCCTCAACCTCGCCCTCCTTGACCTGGGCTCCATCTCCACCTCTATCCCCAAAGCCATGGCCAATTCCCTTTGGGGTACCAGGGCCATTTCATACACAGGATGTGCTGCACAGCTCTTTCTGTTAATCTTTTTCAATCTAGCAGAATTTTCTCTTCTCACGGTCATGGCCTATGACCGCTACATTGCCATCTGCAAGCCCCTGCACTACGGGAGCCTCCTGGGCAGCAGAGCCTGTGCCACCATGGCAGCAGCTGCCTGGGGCAGTGGCTTTCTCCATGCTGTGCTACACACTGCCAATACCTTTTCACTACCTCTCTGTAATGGCAATACCCTGGACCAGTTCTTCTGTGAAATCCCCCAGATCCTCAAGCTCTCCTGCTCAGACTTCTACGTAAGGGAAGTTGAAGTTCTTGCGGTTACTGCTTTTCTGTTTGGGGGGTGCTTTCTTTTCATTTTACTGTCCTACGTGCAGATCTTCAGGGCTGTGCTGAGGATCCCCTCGCAGCAGGGACGGCACAAAGCCTTTTCCACGTGCCTCCCTCACCTGGCTGTGGTCTCCCTCTTTCTCAGCACAGCCGTGTTTGCCAACCTGAAGCCCCCATCAATTTCCTCCCCTCCCCTGGATTTTATTCTGGGTTTTCTGTACTTGGTGGTGCCTCCAGCAGTGAATCCCCTCATCTACAGCATGAGGAACCAGGAGCTCAAGAATGCCATGTGGAAACTGATGACTGGCAGGTTTTCTTGAGCAATATACTGCCTGCCTTCTTCTATAAGTCACTCATAATGTTTCTTATGGTAGGCGAAGCCCGTCGGTCTAATGTAATTGTTTTGTTTGTTTGTTTGTTTGTTTGTTTTCCTGTTGTATCCTATCACATGTTGTCCACAAAGAAATATAATTCTTCATTTTGCTTCTGTATGTAAAGCAATTAAAGCATCCTTTTGTCTTATATCCTTCCTGAGACCTTTTCTGTGACTGCAGTGGCAGCGCCCATGTGCAGAGTTGGAGAAAGCAGTCGTGGCCCAGCAGTACGGCCAGGGAGCACCAACTCTGGTCCATCCAGAGCCGCTCTCCTGACACTGCCACTCTCTCCAAAAAGATGATTAAATAGCTAAAGCACATTTTCAGTGGAGACAGACTGAGAAAGCTGGTTCTCTTTGGCCCGGAGAGACCCTATAGCAGCCTTCCAGTACCTAAAGGAGGCCTACAGAAAAGCTGGGGAGGGTCCTTTTGTCAGGGACTGTCATAGGTCTCTTCCAACCTAGATGATTCTATGATTTTGTGATTCTGTAAAAGAGGGTACTTCTAAAGTAGATATAAGGAAGAAATTCTTTCCCTTTGGGGGTGATGATCACTGGAACAAGTTGCCCAGAGAAGTTGTTGCCGACCCATCCCTTGCCCCTTCATGGCCAGAAGCCTCCCTTGCCATACCAACGTGGAGACCCCCACTGCAAAGCTGCTGTTTCACGTCATATTTTCTGCATGGGGCCTCGTCTGCACCACAGAGCCCAGGATCAGCTCCCACTTTGCTACAGGCATTTTGCATGGGCACTACAGGGCCTAACTCTATCACGTCCTGTCCTGCCTCTGCCATGCTGTGGGACAGGATGGTGGTGACAGCAAAGGGACGCTTTTGGCTGTGGAACGTGGGGCATGGCACAGACAAGGAGTTGAGGGAGAGGACAGGGCAAGGCAGCAAAGGCTGCACAAGTGGTGGTGTTGGTGTGGGGCCATGTCTGTGCCAGGAGCCTGAGTGGGCAGCAGCTGGCAGAAGGCAAGGGGAGGCCAGGAAGCTCATCCTAAGGTCGCTCCTGCCAGCAGAGACAAGGCTGGGGCTGAGGGGAGGGGGCTGGAAGGGCCATGGTAGTGAGGTCCCACCGCTGTGAGGCCCGGTTGCCCTGCAGGAGATGTGTTGACCTTCTGAGGTCACCCAGAGCATCACAGAGCACCCCAAGGCAGCAGTGATGGCACTGGAGGGGCAGGTGGCAGAGCCCAGCCAAGGACTGGCTGTGGGTCCCCTCTGCTGCAGCCTCCTGCTGGAGCGTGGCAGGAGGAGAGCAGGCATGGCTCGTGGCCACCGCGCTCGGTTGCTGCTGCAGAACTCGGGACACCTCCACCAGAGCCTCAGCCCCTTGGAAGGCACCGCAGCTGCTGGGACAAAGGCAGATCTTGATACAGAGCCAAAAGAAAAGGAGGTCAGTGATGTTATAAGTTGCCCCCTTAATTAATTTTCAGAGAACATTGTATTAATCATAGAAAGGAATTTATTGAGTAAGCAAACAGAAAGCAAAACAGCGCTGGGTGACCGGGGAGTCTCGGCTCTGCCAACGGCGCGCACCTCACCCCCGCCAGGGTCCCTTTTTATATCTTGGTAATTCTGGGATTACGCAGCACATCCTGGTATGTTCTGTGACTGCGCACACAGTTGCTAGGGGGTCGTCTCTGTCCCTCTGGTGGTAGTAAAGATGAAGGCCGTAGTCTTCCTCAGCGTTGTGGTTCAACTTTTTTTTTTTTCATTTGGTCATGTTGGCCCAGCATGAGACAGGAAGGCAAAATGTTGATTCACTAGTTTAGCAAGTTATCAGGAGGTGGTTACATGAGCTTTGCAACAGTGTCTTTGAACAAAAGAGGCAACTGAGATGCAGAAGGAGAGAAGGGGAGGGGGTTCTCTTTTTTGTTACACTAAGCAAAAGAATTTTCATAGTGTCTAGCCTAGCATTATACAGCTCCTTACTGCAGCAGGGAGCTTTCGCAACTCCCGCTCCTCAAACAGAACTCCTTGTTTTTATAATACAAAGGACAATGAACAAACATTTATGGTGTATTACAACTTGAGTTATCCCCCTTGGCTCAGTGCTGCTGTGGCTACCTCTGGAGCAGTGTATCTCAGGGTGCGGCTCCAGGTTTTGCAGGACTGTAGAGAAAGTGGAGAGTGTGGAAGGGAGGTCTGCCAATGTGGGTTTCAGGGCTAGAAGCACATGAAATGAACAGTTTGAGAGATCTGATCTTTGGCCCTGGGTTGTGGTGGCTCCAGGCAGTAGAGAAGTGTGCAAAGAGGGGTGGCTTCTGACATGTAGGTGCTTTTCTGTCCAGTAGAATCATAGAATATCCTGAGTTGGAAGGGACCCTTAAGGATCATCAAGTCCAACTCTTGACACCGCACAGGTCTACCCAAAAGTTCAGACCATGTGACTAAGTGCACAGTCTGATCTCTTCTTAAATTCAGTCAGGCTCGGTGCAGTGACCACTTCCCTGGGGAGCCTGTTCCAGTGTGCAACCACTCTCTCTGTGAAGAACTTCCTCCTGATGTCAAGCCTAAACTTCCCCTGCTTCAGCTTAACCCCGTTCCCGCGGGTCCTGTCGCTGGTGTTAATGGAGAAAAGGTCTCCTGCCTCTCGACACCCCCTTACGAGGAAGTTGTAGACTGCGATGAGGTCTCCCCTCAGCCTCCTCTTCTCCAGGCTGAACAGGCCCAGTGCCCTCAGCCGTTCCTCGTACGTCTTCCCCTCCAGGCTTTTCACCATCTTCGTAGCCCTCCTCTGGACACTCTCCAACAGTTTCATGTCCTTTTTATACTGTGGTGCCCAGAACTGCACACAGTACTCGAGGTGAGGCCGCACCAGCGCAGAGTAGAGCGGGACAATCACCTCCCTCGACCTACTAGCGATGCCGTGCTTGATGCACCCCAGGATACGGTTGGCCCTCCTGGTTGCCAGGGCACACTGCTGGCTCATATTCAACTTGCTGTCTACCACCACCCCCAGATCCCTCTCTTCTAGGCTGCTCTCCAGCGTCTCATCGCCCAGTCTGTACGTGCAGCCAGGGTTTCTCCGTCCCAGGTGCAGGACCCGGCACTTGCTCTTATTGAACTTCATGCGGTTGGCGATCGCCCAGCTCTCCAACCTATCCAGATCCCTCTGCAAGGCCTTTCCACCCTCATTCGAGTCCACAATTCCTCCAAGTTTGGTGTCATCGGCAAACTTGCTCAAAATACCTTCTATTCCTACATCCAGATCGTTTATAAAAATATTGAAAAGTACCGGCCCTAAAATGGAGCCTTGAGGGACCCCACTGGTGACCGCCCGCCAGCCTGACGCAGCGCCATTCACCATAACCCTTTGGGCCCTGCCCGTTAGCCAATTGCTCACCCATCGTATGATGTTTTTATTTAGCTGTATGGTGGACATTTTGTCCAGTAGGATCCTATGGGAAACCGTGTCAAAAGCCTTGCTGAAGTCCAAAAAAATCACATCAGCTGGTTTCCCTTGGTCCACCATACGGGTGATCTTATCATAAAAGGAAATCAGGTTAGTTAGGCAGGACCTCCCCTTCACAAACCCATGCTGGCTGGGACCAATGACTGCTTTGTCCCCCAGGTGCGCCTCAATAAGTTTGAGAACCATCTTCATGATTTTACCAGGCACTGACGTGAGACTGACAGGCCTGTAATTGCTAGGGTCTTCTTTCTGACCCTTCTTGAAAATCGGCACAACATTTGCCAGCTTCCAGTCTACCGGGACCTCTCCAGACTCCCAGGATCGTTGAAAAATAAGTAGGAAAGATAATGAATGAATATCACAAAATGCAGCTGTGAGCACTAAGACTGAGGTGGAGGAGAAAGGTTTATTGAAGGACAGAGGTCACCCAGAGTCACTGGCTTTGTGTTTCATGGAGTACTGATGCAGATGGAGAGACGTTGGTCAAGTCAGGAAGGTGTTCAGGTGAGAACAACGTCGGGAAGCAGCGTGGATTCTGAAGTCCTGCAGGACTCCAGGAGCCCAGGAAATATCCTCCTGTAGCCTTGTACTTGGCATTGTCCATCCCCATGCTGAACTGACCAAGCAAGAGCCATAAACCCCACCGGAGGGACAGGATCTCCCTTCCTGGAAGATGGGCTTAGTGCCTGACTGTTGGACTTGATGAGACACATCAAAGTTTCCTCAGCCTCAGGGCCATTTTTACTTGGTCTTGGTGTCCCCATCATCACTGCCTGCATTTGTCTGCTCTAACAAGTCCCTGGGGAGGCACTCACAGTAATGTCCCTCAGTGGGGACATTAACACTGTGAGAGCCTGTGGGGTTTGTCTCAGGCTTGGACTACTTGTGAAGCTGCTTCAGCCACCCCGCAGCAGCTCCTCTGCAAGGTGCAGCAGGGCTGGGGGCACTGCGTGCAGCTGACATGGAGAGAGGAGAGAAGGGGGATAGAGTTTCAAGGCGTCCTGGGTGTAGGAGCGAGGGAAGGGAGAGGAGAGCTGGCTGGGGGAGAAATCTTCACAGCCACCTCCCCATGGTAGGTCTCTGGGTGCAGGGCAATGCCGCTGTGCATCCCGCCAGGCTCTCCTGGAGCTGGCACAGCCCTCAGCCGATGGGAGCTGCCAGGAGGACGCTCGGTGTTGGAGTTGAAGGACATGCAGGGCTTGTGTGCTGCAGGGTCAGCATGCAGGGCTCGAGGGCTCCCTCCTCTTGGGGCCAGCTGCAGGCTGTGAAGCTAGAGATGGAGACAGCGGTGCCCAGGGCTGTGGTGCAGAGCAGGGTCCCTGCTGTGCTCCAGGGACTGTGTGCTGGGGCAGGGTCTCTGCTGCCTGCCAGGCTCAGCACTCAGCCTGCCTGGGGAGCTGCCCAGGGGCTGTGGTGAGAAGCTGTGGGTGGAAGGATGCTCCCCGGCAGGGCAGGGCAGGATCGTGCTGCTGCCCAGAGTCTGCTGCCTGGGGCAGGCTGCTCACAGCCCCACACCTCTGCAGGGCACTTCACAGCAGAATTCAAGGCAGGAGCTACTTGAAAGCAATGCGCTTTTTTAGAATCTTCTTCTATTTTCCTGCTTATGAGCTGAAGCAGTCTGATGGTAATGGAGTAGTAGTGTCTGTATTAAAGACTAAGGCTCCTTGAGCATTTCTGTAGGTCTGAGGCATCTCACACATGTCAGCATACAAACATCACCTTTGTTCTTTGACACATTACAGTGCAATCATCACCTTTGTTCTTTTTTGAGGAATTATTTGACCTTCTCATGTCCTACAACAGGGACATGTCCCTGTCCAGTGGACTTCTCAGATCACTCCAGGTTCCCTTCTACTTGTGGTTGTAAGCCAGGACTGACCAGTGCAGACTCCACAGCACAGCCCCCTGCTTGTTGTGGCACCCTCAGAGCAGCAACCAGAGGTAAGCCAAGGAGCTGCAGAAAGCTCTTCCTGAAAGGAATGAGGCACAGATTATTGTGTGGTAAGGTGTTCTATGAGACATGGGATTGGTCATGGTCAGAGAAGGCATTAAATTTTGCACTGTCCTTTCTTTGTTTTCTCAGGCTCCCTTGCCCAGAGGCAGTAAATGTGTAACAGCAGCTCCATCACTGAGTTCCTCCTCCTGGCATTTGCAAACACATGGGAGCTGCAGCTCCTGCACTTCGGGCTCTTCCTAGGCATCTACCTGGCTGCTGTCCTGGGAAACGGCCTCATCATCACTGTCGTATCCTGCAGCCACCGCCTCCACACCCCCATGTACTTCTTCCTCCTCAACCTCGCCCTCATCGACCTGGGCTTCATCTCCACCACTCTCCCCAAAGCCATGGCCAATTCTCTTTGGGGTACCAGGGCCATTTCCTATGTAGGATGTGCTGCACAGATCTTTCTGTTAGTTTTTTTGTTTTCAACAGAGCTTTCTCTTCTCACGGTCATGGCCTATGACCGCTACATTGCCATCTGCAAGCCCCTGCACTATGGGAGCCTCCTGGGCAGCAAAGCCTGTGCCACCATGGCAGCAGCTGCCTGGGGCAGTGGCTTTCTCCATGCTGTGCTGCACACTGCCAATATATTTTCATTGCCTCTCTGCAATGGCAATGTTGTGGACCAGTTCTTCTGTGAAATCCCCCAGATCCTCAAGCTCTCCTGCTCAGGCCTAAGGGCCGTTCAGGTTCTTGTGGTTAGTGCTTTTCTTGTGTGTGGGTGTTTTGTTTTCATTGCTCTGTCCTTTGTGCAGATCTTCAGGGCTGTGCTGAGGATCCCCTCTCAGCAGGGACGGCACAAAGCCTCTTCCACGTGCATTCCTCACTTGATTGTGGTCTCTGTAAATGTCAGCACAGTCGTGTTTTCCCACCTAAAGCCCCCCTCTATCTTCTCCTCTTCCCTGGACCTTGTTGTGGCAGTTCTGTACTCGATGGTGCCTCCCGCAGTGAACCCCCTCATCTACAGCATGAGGAACGAGGATCTCAAGGATGCTGTACAGAAATTGATGAGCAGCTGTATTTCATAAGCAATAAACTGACAGCCTATTTCTGCAAATCCTTCTTAAAGGTACTCCTGATAAGCAAAGCCTCTCTTATATCCTTGTTCTGATTATTTTTCTCTCGGTTTTATTCTTACGAAAGTTGTCCACAAAGAAATATAATTCTTCATTTTGCTTCTGTATGTTATCCAATTAAAGTGACATTTTCTTAGATCTTTCTTGGGAGACCTTATCTGCATGGGCAGCAGCCATGTGCAGAGGTGAAGAGAAAATGAGTCAGGCCCAGCAGAACGGCCAGGGAACACCAGCTCTGGTCCATCCAGAGCTGCTCTCCTGACACTGCCACCCTCTCCTTCTGAGCCCTGCTGGTGGTGTAAGGCCTGGCTGCTCCTGTAGCTTGATGCCAGAGCTGCTGTGTGGCTGTGCTGAGACTGCAGGCAGGGACAGGCAGTCAGCACTTGGGTGACACAACTGGCCTCCAGAACAGCATTGCCCTCCTAAAAGGGCCATGCCTGAAGGCTCATGTCTGCTTTCAGAGCTGCTGTCTTATCTGAAAGTGCCCAAGGAAGAGAGTCCAAAGAGGCTCCTCGCTCTGCCAGGCCGGGCACCTCTGAGCAGCCCACGGCCATGGAAGAGCCGCTGTGGGAGGCGGTCAGCGGCAGGGTCTTGTCCATGTGCAGGGGAGTCACGGGAACAGACAACCTTTGCTGCTGCTGCCAGCAGGCACAGAGGAAGATGATTGAGCACAAAGGCCATCAACTATCCCCAGGGGTGACATGAAGGCCAGTGAGGCAGACATTGTCTACAGGTCCCTTCATCCTGAGAGAAACAGCCACTGTGCTCTTGCCTGAATAGCACAGAATAGTTCAGGTGGAAGGCACTTTCAGAGGCCATCTAGTCCAAAGTGGAAGAGCTGAATGCAGCTCTGGGATGTGCTTCCTTGAACCTCCAAGGACCCTCTGCCCATTCCTCATGCCATGGGGCTTCTTAGAAGAGGGGAGAGCAGGGTGATTCTCCAAAGGGCTGACGTGCCTCCCAGCCTCTGGCAGTGGCTGCAGGATCCAGAGGGACCCTGCAAGTGTTACAGTACACCGCCTGTGTGTGTGTGTGTGCAAGGCAGGGACTTGTGTCTCTGAAAAGCCCCGTGTAGATGAGCAGTGCATGAGGCCAGCTCAGATGTGGGCATCTTACAGAGTCCTGACATTTCTCTGTGTGGGACTCTAGAAACACCCCCCAGTGTTCCTGTGATATTTCTGTCACCCTCCTTGCCCAGGTTCATTGCAAATGCCTCTATCTGATAAATCACACTACCCTTCTTCTGAACTGGTTGTGACAGCCAACATGGCTTCACGAAGGGCAGATTGTGCCTGACAATTCTGGTGGCCTTCCGTGATGGGCTTCCAGTATTGGTGGAGAGGGGAAGAGCAACTCACTTCATGAACCTTGACTAATGCAAATCATTTGACACTGTCCCACATGATGGCCTTGTCTCTCAGTTGGAGAGACATGGATGTGATGAATGGGTCACCTGGTGGGTAAGGAATTGGCTAGATGGTCACCCTCAAGGAGCTGCAGTCTGCATGTAGCTCAGTGTCCAAGTGGAGATCCTCAGGGGTCCAAGAGTGATGTTCCTCAGGGGTCAGCATTGGGACCAGCACTGTTTAACACTTTGTCAGTGACATGTACAGTGTGACTGAGTGCAGTCTCAGCAAGTGTGCTGATGACACCAAGCTGGGTGGTGCAGTCGATACACTGGAGGGAAGGGATGATATGCAGATGGACCTGGACAGGCTTGAGAGATTTTCCTGTGAGAGCCTCATGAGGTTCACAAAGGCAAAATGCATGGTCCTGCAACAGGATTGGGGCGATCCCAAGTACAACTGCAGGCTGGGTGGAGAATGGATGGAGAGCAGCTCTGAAGAGAAGGCCTGGGGTGTTAGTGTATGAGAAGCTCAACCTGCACCAGCAATGTGAGTTTGCAGCCCAGAAAGCAAACCGTATTCTGGGCGGCATCAAAGAAGTTTGGCCCAAAGGTTGAAGGAGGTGATTCTCTCCCTCAGCTCTGCTCCACGGAGACACCTTCTGGAGTACTGCGTTCAGCTCTGGGGCCCCAAACTCAAGAAGGACATGGAAGAATTAGAAGGAGTCTAGAAGAGGCCAAAAAAATCTGGGGCTGTCCCTCTGCTGCTGTCCTCCCTCTGGGGCTGTCCTCCTGTCATGCCTGCTGTAGCATGACAGGAGGAGGGCAGGCAGGGCTTGTGGCCGCTGTGCTCATTGTTTTCAGTTTCTTTACATGGTTCCTAACCTGAGACTCATTCATGCAGGGTCAATCTTCCTTGCAGAGGACCTTGTGAAACTCTGGGATTTCGCAAATGAATCTCATTCTGTTTTCCAAGGAGAAGAGAGCCTCTCTTTCCCAGCTTCTGATGCTCTGCATCGGAGCAGAATAACTCCATACATCACAGCAGTCTTCGACTGGACTGCAGGAAGAGCAACCTGGAGGAAAAGAGCCTGGGCATAACCAGGGATGCCATATGAGCCGGCAGTGTTAAACACAGATATGGTCATGTCCACATTGGGCTGCCCTGGGAAGAGTGTATCCACCCCGGCAAGGGACCTATATTCCTCCATGACTCCACACTGGTATGGCCCTAACTGGAAGAGTGCTTTCCAGAGTTGGACTCCTTTTCGGAAGGTATAGGGAGGAAAGGAGAGGGTTCAGAGAAGGTGTGCCAAGACAGGGCTAGGGTCATGTGTGAGAAGGCTGAGAGACCTGTGCTTCTAAGGTCTGGTGAAGCACAGGATCTGGGCAGTCTTGTAGGAGCTCCTGAGAGCTGGAAATCTGCTTTCAGAGATGATGGCACATTTTGGCTAAGGGGAAAAATCCTGAAAAGGAAAGCCACCATAATCTGCTGTTTTGGAGGTCCAGTGTGGTGATGAGGAGAAAGAAATGCCGCTCCAAGGGCAGTGCTGTGGTGTTTCAGAGGGAGTCTGGTTCAGCCCATGGCTTGTGTTTCAAGTCAAAGGCAGTGAGGACAAGGAGTTCCTAGTATGGGTAGGGAGATGCTGTGGTGGGGAAGTAGATTGGATGTTCCCAGGCTGAAGGGGAGGTGGTTCAGGCATGGGACTGAATAGGACAACCTGTGGGGAGATGGCCAAGGGCACTGACAAGGGCTGGAAGGCCCTGACAGAGCAGAGGTCTTTGTCCCCGTGGCTATGGCTGTTGTCTCTTCCACTAGAGCCTATGAGATGACACGTTGTGCTTCTGGCACTGGAACCATGTAGCCTCCTTGCAGCCCGGTGCAGTGGTGTTGTACTGTTGTCCTCCAGTTGCCATCACACCCCCCATATCCCACTGCCCCTTGAAGAGCAGTGTGAGGGACAGAAGCTCTCTTCCCAGAGGCTGGGTGTCGGGCCTTGGTGTTTGCTTTGATAAGACACATCAAGGTTTCCTCAGCGTCAGGGCCACCTTTACTTTGCCTTTGCTTGTCTGTCATCACTGCCTCCGGTTTTCTTCTCTAACGAGTCCATAGGGGAGTAGTGGTGGTAATGGTCCCCAGTGGGACCGATTAACACTCCCAGAAACTTCATCTCATTACAATGCAGAGAGTGCTCTTGTGCCCTCTTTCTGCCCAGCAGTTCCTTCAGGGCTTCAGGGCTTGTACATCTAATTCAGGAGATTTCAGGAGGATGGTGAATGAGGCAGATTTCAACAAGCAGTTGGTACTAAGGGAGTTTTCCCTTTGAGTAAGATTCTTTATTGATTTATTTCAATTGCCTGACCTCTGCCATTGCTATTGATCCAGAAGGTCACCTAAAGAGGCCTAGTTAGCTTTGAAAAGCAGTCCCTTGAGACCAAACACTCTGTGGGCAACCTTGCTCCTCACCTCCCCAAGCCCACCGTTTCTCTCAGGAGCCATGTGCGCCTTTCAGCACTTCTCCTTCCATCAGACTTCTCCATTCAGGTCTGCAGCTGCATGTTACAGCTCCTTTGCACCAACTCCTGTCCCTTTTCCCCACAGACCTGTCTGCACACAGGCACTGAGCAATGGAGAGGGACAGCCTTCCCATGGAGAACAATGTATCAATGTCTTAGAACTTTGCCTTTGTTTGTATTGTTTTGATGTTTTCTTTGCATTTTTATTGACTTTTTAAAAAATATTTCTGGTACTGTTAGGCCAATGACATTAAATAAGATTATTCCATGTCTTGTACAAAGCACCGTGCCCACTAAAAACCTCAGTCTGCCCAGGAATGTCCATGAAAATTCACAGTCTTTGCACAAAGAAAATCACTCTGAACTGAAATGTTCTGGAGATGCTTGAGTTCCCTTGGAAATGCCTCAGTACCTAGGTGAGATGATTGTGAGATACAGGGATTTGCTTGAGCTTGAAGCAAGCGAACACCTCCATGGGGCACAAAAGCACCACTCATGGGCACCCCAGCAACTCCATAGGGCATGCATGAACATCCTTGGAACTCCCAAGAACCTCCCTACAGCCATCAAGCACCTCTCAGGAGAAGACACACATCTCCCTGGGATGCCCAGGATGTCCCTGAGTCACCCACAAACCTCCATGGACAACCGAAGCCCCTCAGCCTGACACACCACATGTCTCTGTGGCACTCAAGCATCTCTTCAGAGCACCCAAGCTTATCCAAAGGGTAGACAAGAATCTTCCTGGAGGAACCAAGGACCTCCTTGGGGTAGCATGGCATTTCCACAAGGCACCCAGTCATCTTCCCAAGGGAAACCAGCACCTCTCTTGAGGCACCAAGCATCTCTGCACAACACTCAAACATCTCCCTTGGAGCAATCAGATATCTTCCCAGGACACAGGAGCATCTCCGCCGGGTTCCCAAGCACCTTCCTTCAGCACACAAACATCTTCCCAGGGCATCCAAGCATCTTCCCGGAACACTCAAGTAACTTCTTGGAACACCTACAAATGTCCCTAGGGGATCCTAGAATTTCCTGTGCAGTCCCCAGCAAGTTTCTGGACCTTGCCAAGGACCAACCCAAGGCACCTTGCGTGTCCCTGAAGGCTCCAGGCATCTCCCTGGAGCAGCCAAGCATCACTGCAGGGCACTCAAGAATTAATATTTTAAGGTCTCAAGCATTGCACAGGAGCAGAAAAGGATTTCCAAGGGTGCTCAGGCATCTCCTCTGGGCACATAAGCAAATGCCTGGGCATATCAACACCTGTCTGGAGCACCCATGATTCTGCCTTAGTCAATCCCAGTGTTCTCCCCAAGTCACCCAAGCATATCCCTGTGGCACAAATCACTTCCCTGGAACACCTGAGCACCCCATTGGAGTACCCACCAGCCTCCCCACCACACTCCAATCAAGATCTGACTGGAGAAACCAAGATAGCCATAGGAACCCAAGCATCTCCTGATGCAGTCAAGCATCACCCCAGAGCATCCAAGCACCTCCCAGGGCAGACATGCAGAGTCCCTTTTGTGCCCAAGGAAGAGGTTTGTATGATCAGGGAGAAAGATTTGTTTCTCCAGGGAGGATTTTGGGTGCTCCAGGGAGATGCTTGTGTGACTTTGTGAGATGTTTGTCTCCAGGGAGATGGTGGAGTGCTGTGGGGAGATGTTTGGTTCCTGCACATTGGCATTTGTGTCCCCTGGGTGATGCCTACAGATGCAGACTTGAAAGACCCTTCTAGGTGCTTGTGCTACCCACAGAAGGGGTTTGGCCAGCTCCTCCACCAGTTCTCTCAGTACCCTCGGGTGGATCCCATCCGGCTCCATCGACTTGTGTACATCCAAGTGCTGTAGCAGGTCGCCAACCATTTTAGTTTTAGTTTCAAAACATTAGTCCTTATCTCATTATGACAGTCCCTGACAAAAGGTCTCTCCCCGGCTTTTCTGTAGGCCTCCTTTAGGTACTGGAAGGCTGCTATAGGGTCTCTCCAGGCTGAAGAGAACCAGCTTTCTCAGCCTGTCTTCACTGAAAAGGTGCCCCAGACTTTCAGTCCCCTTTTTGGCCTCTTCTAGACTCATTCTCATACTTCCATGTCCTTGAGCTTGGGCCCAAGTGCTGTACACAGTACTCCAGGTGGGGTCTCATGGGACCAGAGCAGAGAAATAGAACCCGTTCCCTGGACCTAGTGGACAAACTCCCTTTGATGCAGCCCAGGATGGCTTTCTGGGCTGCAAGCACACATTGCCAGCACATGTGGAATTTCTCATCAACCAAAATGCCTACGTCCTTCTCCTCACAGCTGCTCTCTATCCATTCTCCACCCAGCCTGCATTTGTGCTTGGGATTGCCCCAACCCAGTTGCAGAACCTTGTATTTGGCTTTTTTCAATGTCATGAGGTTCTCACAGACCCCTCTCAAATCTGTCAAGGCCCCTGTGGATGGCATCCCTTCCCTGCCACGTGTCAACTGCACCACCCAGCTTGGTGTCATCAGCAAACTCACTGAGACTGCACTCAATCACACTGTCTACGTACCAACAGATGTTACAGAATTTCTAGGTTGGAAGAGACCTCAAGATCATCGAGTCCAACCTCTAACCTAACACTAACAGTCCCCACTAAACCATATCCCTAAGCTCTACATCTAAACGTCTTTTGAAGACTTCCAGGGATGGTGACTCCACCACCTCCCTGGGCAGCCTATTCCAATGCCTCACAACCCTTTCAGTAAAGAAATTCTTCCTAACATCTAACCTAAAACTCCCCTGGCGTAACTTTAGCCCATTCCCCCTCGTCCTGTCACCAGGCACATGGGAGAACAGGCCAACCCCCACCTCGCTACAGCCTCCTTTAAGGTATCTGTAAAGAGCAATAAGGTCACCCCTGAGTCTCCTCTTCTCCAGGCTGAACAAACCCAGCTCCTTCAGCCGCTCCTCATAGGACTTGCTCTCCAGGCCCCTCACCAGCTTCGTCGCCCTTCTTTGGACCCGCTCAAGCACCTCGATGTCCTTCTTGTAGCGAGCGGCCCAAAACTGAACACAGTACTCGAGGTGCGGCCTCACCAGAGCCGAGTCCAGGGGGACGATCACCTCCCTAGCCCTGCTGGTCACAGTGTTTCCGATACAAGCCAGGATGCCGTTGGCCATCTTGGCCACCTGAGCACACTGCTGGCTCATATTCAGCTGACTGTCCACCATCACTTCCAGGTCCTTCTCTGCCTGGCAGCTCTCCAACCATTCCTCTCCCAGCCTGTAGTTCTGCTTGGGGTTATTGCGCCCCAGGTGCAGGACCCGGCACTTGGCCTTGTTGAACTTCATACAGTTGACCTCAGCCCATCGGTGCAGCCTATCCAGATCCTCCTGCAGAGCCTTCCTACCCTCGAGCAGATCGACACACGCACCTAGCTTGGTGTCATCTGCAAACTTACTGAGGGTGCACTCAATGCCATCATCCAGATCATTGATGAAGATGTTAAAGAGGACTGGCCCCAGCACCGAGCCCTGGGGGACGCCACTAGTGACTGGCCTCCAACTGGACTTGGCTCCATTCACCACAACTCTTTGGGCCCGGCTATCCAGCCAGTTTCTAACCCAACAAAGCGTGTGCCAGTCCAAGCCAAGAGCAGCCAGTTTCTTGAGGAGAATGCTGTGGGAGACGGTGTTGTACTACCAATGCTGTAAGCCCACTGGAGATTGCCACCAGAGTTGATGGGCACGATCTGCCCTTATTGAAGCCCTGTTGGCTGTCACCAACAGCGACCAGTTGGCTGTCACCACCAGTCCAGAAAGACAAGGTAGCATGACATAGCAGAGAGGGATACTTGCAATGAACCTGTGCAAGAAGGGTGACAGAAAAGTCAAGGGAACACTGGGGCCAACCACCCAGAATAATGTCAGGGCTCTGGGAGGTGCCCATATCTGAGCTGGCCTCGTGCACTGCTCATCCACGCAGGGCTGGTCAGAGACACGAGTCCCTGCCTTGCACACACACACAGGCAGAGTACTGAAGCGCTTGCAGGGTCCCCCTGGCTCTTGCAGCCACTGCCGGAGGCTGGGAGGCACGTCAGCCCTGTGGAGAATCACCCTGCTCCACCCTCCTCTGAGATGCCCCGAGGCATGAGGAATGGGCACAGGACCTTGGAGGTTCAAGGAAGCACATCCCAGAGCTGCATTCAGGTCTTGCACTTTGGCCTCCAGTTGCTGCATGGCCACTCAACAGCACTAGCACTAAGATACAGGAGTGGCCAGACCTTTCACAAGAGCTGCATTTAGGTCTTGCACTTTAGACTAGTCAGTCTCTGACAGTGCTTTCCACCTGGACTATTCTGTGCTATTCAGGCAGATGCCCCATAGACGTTACTCTCAGGATGAAGGGACCTAGAGATGCTGTCTGCCCCACTGGCCTTCATGACACCCCTGGGGATAGTTGTTGGCCTTTGTGCTCAATCATCTTCCTCTGTGCCTGCTGGCAGCAGCAGCAGCAAAGGTTGTCTGTTCCTGTGTCTCCCCTGCACATGGACAAGGCCCTGCCTATGACCGCCTCCCACAGGGGGAAATGCTGTTCTGGAGGCCAGTTGTGTCACCCAAGTGCTGACTGCCTGTCCCTGCCTGCAGTCTCAGCACAGCCGCACAGCAGCTCTGGCATCAAGCTAGAGGAGCAGCCAGGCCTTACACCACCAGCAGGGCTCAGAAGGAGAGGGTGGCAGTGTCAGGAGAGCAGCTCTGGATGGACTAGCTCTGGTGAGGTCGCACCTCGAGTACTGTGTTCAGTTTTGGGCCGCTCGCTACAAGAAGGACATTGAGGTGCTTGAGCGGGTCCAGAGAAGGGCGATGAAGCTGGTGAGGGGCCTGGAGAGCAAGTCCTATGAGGAGCGGCTGAAGGAGCTGGGCTTGTTCAGCCTGGAGAAGAGGAGGCACAGGGGCGACCATATTGCTCTCTACAGATACCTCAAAGGAGGCTGTAGCGAGGTGGGGGATGGCCTGTTCTCCCACGTGCCTGGTGACAGGATGAGGGGGAATGGGCTAAAGTTGCGCCAGGGGAGTTTTAGGTTAGATGTTAGGAAGAACTTCTTTACTGAGAGGGTTGTTAGGCACTGGAACAGGCTGCCCAGGGAAGTGGTGGAGTCACCATCCCTGGAAGTCTTTAAAAGACTTTTAGATGTAGAGCTTAGGGATATGGTTTAGTGGGGACTGTTAGTGTTAGGTCAGAGGTTGGACTCGATGATCTTGAGGTCTCTTCCAACCTAGAAATTCTGTGATTCTGTGATTCTGTGATTCTGTGACCAGAGTTGGTGCTCCCTGGCCGTACTGCTGGGCCACGACTGCTTTCTCCTCCAACTCTGCACATTGTACTGCCACTGCAGTCACAGAAAAGGTCTCAGGAAGGATATAAGTCAAAAGGATACTTTAATTGCTTTACATACAGAAGCAAAATGAAGAATTATATTTCTTTGTGGACAACGTGATAGGATACAACAGGAAAGCAAACAAACAAACAAAACAATTACATTAGACCGACGGGCTTCGCCTACCATAAGAAACATTATGAGTGACTTATAGAAGAAGGCAGGCAGTATATTGCTCAAGAAAACCTGCCAGTCATCAGTTTCCGCATGGCATTTTTGAGCTCCTGGTTCCTCATGCTGTAGATGAGGGGATTCACTGCTGGAGGCACCACCAAGTACAGAAATGCCAGAACAAAATCTAGGGGAGGGGAGGAAATTGATGGGGGCTTCAGGTGGGCAAACATGGTTGTGCTGACATAGAGAAAGACCACAGCCAGGTGAGGGAGGCACGTGGAAAAGGCTTTGTGCCGTCCCTGCTTTAAGGGGATCCTCAGCACAGCCCTGAAGATCTGCACGTAGGACAGTAAAATGAAAAGAAAGCACACCCCAAAGAGAAAAGCAGTAACCGCAAGAACTTGAACTTCCCTTAGGTAGGAGTCTGAGCAGGAGAGCTTGAGGATCTTGGGAATTTCACAGAAGAACTGGTCCAGGGCATTACCACAGCAGAGAGGTAGTGAAAAAATATTGGCAGTGTGCAGCACAGCATGGAGAAAGCCACTGCCCCAGGCAGCTGCTGCCATGGTAGTACAGGCTCTGCTGCCCAGGAGGCTCCCGTAGTGCAGGGGCTTGCAGATGGCAATGTAGCGGTCATAGGCCATGACAGTGAGAAGAAAAAATTCTGCTAGATTGAAAAAGACTAGCAGAAAGATCTGAGCAGCACATCCTACATATGAAATGGCCCTGGAATCCCAAAGGGAATTGGCCATGGCTTTAGGGATAGAGGTGGAGATGGAGCCCAGGTCAAGGAGGGCGAGGTTGAGGAGGAAGAAGTACATGGGGGTGTGGAGGACATGATTGCAAGCTACAGCAGTGAGGATGAGGCCGTTTCCCAGGACGGCAGACAGGTAGATGCCCAGGAAGAGCCCAAAGTGCAGGAGCTGCAGCTCCCGCGTGTCTGCGAATGCCAGGAGGAGGAACTCAGTGATGGAGCTGCTGTTACACATTTACTGCCTCTGGGCAAGGGAGCCTGTCCAAAAGAAGCAAAGACAGTGCAAAATTTAATTTCTTCTCTGACCAAAATCCATTGCATGTCTCATAGAATACCCTACAAACACCACACTGCCTCATTGACTTCAGGAAGAGCTTTCTGCAGCTCCATGGCTTACCTCTGGTTGGTGCTCTGAGGGTGCCACAACAAGCAGGGGGCTGTGCTGTGGAGTCTGCAGCAGTCCGTCCTGGTCTACGGCATCATGTAGAAGGGAACCAGGAGTCATCTGAGAAGTCCACAGGCCAAGGACATCTCTCTGACCTCAGAACATGAGGAGAAGGTCAAATAATCCCTTAAGAAACAACAAAGGTGATGTTGGTACAGTCTGTAGGCTGAGCTGTGTGAGGTGCCTCAAAGTGGCAGCAATGCTCAAGGAGCCTTAGTCTCTAATACAGGTGTTACTACTCCACTACCATCTCTATGCCTCAGCACCCAGTCAGAAAAATGGAAACAGAGACTGTAGAAATTGCATTGCCTTCAGGTACCTCTTTCCTTGCAGTTCTACTGTGCAATGCCCTGCAGAGGTGTGGGGCTGTAAGCAGCCTGCTCCAGGCAGCAGACTCTGGGCAGCAGCACGATCCTGCCCTGCCCTGCCGAGGGACATCCTTCCGCCCACAGCTTCTCACCACAGCGCCTGGGCAGCTTCCCGGGCAGGCTGAGTGCTGAGCCTGGCAGGCAGCAGAGACCTTGCCCCAGCACACAGTCCCTGGAGCACAGCAGGGACCCTACTCTGCACCACAGCCCTGGGCACCCCTGCCTGCACCCCCGGCTGCAGAGCCTGCATCTTGTCCCAAGAGAAGGGAGCCCTCGAGCCCTGCACACTGACCCTGCAGCACACAAGCCCTGCCTGCCCTTCAACTCCAACACCGAGCGTCCTCCTGACAGCTCCCATCGGCTGAGGGCTGTGCCAGCTCCAGGAGAGCCTGGCGGGGTGCACAATGGCATTGCCCTGCACTCAGAGACTTACCATGAGGCGGTGGCACTGAAGATTCCCCAGTGAGCTCTCCTCTGCCTTCCCACCTCAGACTGCCCTGAACTTTTCTCCCCCTTCTCTCCTCTCCCCATGCCACTTGCAGACAGTGCTCCCACCCCTGCTGCGCCTTGCAGAGGAGCTTTTCCTGGGTTGCTGAAGCAGCTTCTCAAGTAGTCCAAGTCTGATGCAAACTCTTAGTGTTAATGGTCCCAATGAGGGACGTTTATGGCTAAACGTCCCCGTGGACTTGTTAGAGCAGAAAAGGGACAGGGAGGCAGAGGTAAAGTAAAGGTGGCCATGTTCTGAAGGAAACCTTGTGTCCCATGAAGTCCAACAGTCAGGCCGTGATAGGCTCCCCCTGTTCCTCCAGCAGGGTTTAGGGCTCTTTCTGAGTCAGTTCAGTGTGGGGATGGGCAATGCCAAGTACAAGGCTACAGGAGGATATCTCCTAGACTCCTGGAGGAGGATGAGGAAGTATGGAGACCTTATTGCTGTAAAGTTGTCTCTCCATAGCCATCAGGGACAGAGACGAGAGCCAGAGAGCAGCAGATAAAGATGTTCCCTCCGTTGGGGTCATTCAGCCTAGCAAAAGAACCTCGACCATAACCACCACACGCTGGCCTATGCCGTCCCATTTCTGCACCTGTTTCCCTGCAGGACTTCAGTATCCACACTGCTCCCCCAATTTGTTCTCACCTGAGCACCTTCCTGACTTGACCGATGCCTCTCCATCTGCCCTCAGTAATCCTTGAACCACAAAGCCAGTGGCTCTGGGTGACCTCTGTCCTTCAATAAACCTTTCTCCTCCACCTCAGTCTTAGTGCTTGCAGCTGCATTTTGTGATATTCATTCATTCTCATGCTCTTTCCTACTGGGCAGAAAAGCACCTACATGTCAGAAGCCACTCCTTTTTGCATACTTCTCTACTGCCTGGAGCCACCACAACCCAGGGCCAAAGGAGACCAGGTCTCTCAAACTGTTCATTTCATGTGCTTCTAGCCCTGAAGCCCACATTGGCAGACCTCCCTTCCACACTCTCCACTTTCTCTGCACTCCTGCAAAACCTGGAGCTGCACCCTGAGATACACTGCTCCAGAGGTAGCCACAGCAGCACTGAGCCAAGGGGGATAACTCAAGTGATCTGGGTTGCCCATGCTGCCCCTAGTGCAGCCCTGTATGGAGCTGGCCTTGCTCCCTGTCAGCATGTCCCACTGGCTCCTAAGGTGTCCTCGTAGTACCCAGGCCTTCTCCTCAGGGTCCCCCCTCAGCTGCTCATGTCCAACCCTGCACTCATGGATGCAGGTATTCTGCCCATGTGCAGCACTGGCCATGTCTCCTTGCCAACTTCAGGGATTTCTGTTGGCTGAAGGCTGGAGATTCCCAAGGTCAATACCCCCTGCACTGAAGCTGCATTTTGTCACCTATTCATGGTTGGATCCACATAGCTCACCCTGATGGTCAAGTTGCTCATAGGATAACAGCATGAGGAGTGTCAGGACTCTACAGGCACTGAAAGAGGTACTCATTTAGAGGAAATTCTGACCAGGGCAGGAATTGCCATGAGAACCATCTCTGAAACACCCAATGACACTACAAAGCAAGCAAAGCCAGGACCAAACTGAATGAATGTTGGGCTTGTTCTCTGCTAGGGTATTTTCTGGTTGAACATGCACCTGTACAGACACACATACGATATGCACCCCTCCAGCAGCTGGACTTGGACCCTCTGTCTACCCAGGAGCTTGCCCCATGATCCCCTCCCATTCCCTAAACACACAAACTGTATTGAGTCTCTCCTGTACAGAATCACCAAACATTTGATGCTGGGAGACAGCAAGCTCCCACCATTTATCTGCCTCCTTCTCCTGTTGATTTTGGTCAGGAGTCCCTTCTCATTCATGCCAGCCTCCTGCCACTTTGCTTACTTCCTGTGTGTCAGGTTGGACCATTCATGAGCTTGACGAAGAGACGATAGACAAAGGAGAAATGGTTTGAATCCCAAAGAAGGGGAGATCTAGATTAGGTATGAGGAAGAAATTCTTTTCTTATCAGGATGATGAGTCCTAGGAAGAGGCTGCCCAGAGAAATTTTGGATGCCCCATCCCAGAAAGTGTTCAAGGCCAGGTTGGACAGGGCTTTGAGCAAGCAGGTCTAGTGGAAGGTATCCCTGCCCATGGCAGGGCTGTTGCATTTATAGAATCTTTAAAGTCCCTTCCAAAAGGCCATATCCCAAAGGAATCCTCCAGGCAGGTCCCTCCGCAGACCCTGCTCACCTCAACTCCACTGCTTTGCCTTGGTCTTCTCTCTCAGCATCCTCAACTCTACCCTCTCACCTCTTTCAAATCCCTGAGCACTTCATGTTGAGTTCTAAGGATGAGGTCCTGCAGGTCACCTCACCTCACTGGCTCCTCAGTCACCCATGTCAGCCAGATGTCATCAAGGAGCTCCCAAAGCCTCCTGGGTGGTTTGTGTAAGGGTACGCAGAAGTAGAGGGTCTGTCCTTCCAGGGTATCTGTTTAAGGGTCTTTTCCAGTGTAGCAAGGGATGCTGATAAGGGAGACTGTGATGGAAGCCAGACCTGGTCAGTTGTGCCAATTGATAAGGAATGGGACAGAACATGGGGATGCTGACACACACAAGGCGGTCTGACTGAGGAGTTCTAAACTGAAGTAGGAATTTGAAGGGGCATTAAAAAAAAATAATAATGAGCAAGATGAGTATGAGACATGAGTGTGCTCAGGTGGCCAACAAGACCATCAGTATCTTGGCTGGGATCAGAAATAGTGCGGCCATCAAGGCAAGGACAGCGACTGTCCCCCTGTACTTGGCTCTGCTGAGGCCGCACCTCGAATACTGTGTTCAGTTTTGGGCCCCTCACTACAAGGAGGACATGGACGTGCTTCAGCGTGTCCAGAGAAGGACAACAAAGCTGGTGAGTGATCTAGAGAACAAGTCTTATGAGGAGCGGCTGAGGGAGCTGAGGTTGTTTAGCCTGGAGAAAAGGAGGCTCAGGGGCGACCTTATTGCTCTCCCAACTCCCTCTTAAGGGGTTGTAGCAGGGAGGGGTTCGGCCTTTCTCCTGAGCAGCAAGCAACAGGAGAAGAGGAAATGGCTTCAAGTTTCACCGGGGGAGGTACGGGGTGGATATGAGGCAACATTTCTTCCCTGAAAGGCTTGTGAGGCCTTGGAAGAGGCTGCCCAGGGAAGCAGTTGAGTCACTGTCCCTGCAGCTATGCAAAAGTCGTGTAGATGTGGTGCTTGGGGATGGGGTTTGGTGGTAGACTTGGCGGCTCTGGGTTAGTGCTTGGACTTCAGAAGACCTCAGAGGTCTTTTCCAGGCTACACGATTCGACGATTCTATGATAATAAACAGAAGTGCTGAGACGCGGACCTGACCAAGCAAATATAGAGACAAGGACAAGACACAAACCATGAGGATTCTTCTGAACAGACGAGTAAAGAAAGCAGCTAGAAATAGATCTTTTTATAAGAGAACTATCCAAGCTAGAGAATGAGGAAAGCATATGTGTGTAACTTTAAACTTTCAGAAAATTAAAAGCTTGCTAAAGATGGACAAGAAACACACAAAGAAATAAAACCACCATCACTTTTGATTAAAACTACAAGAATTGTTTGTTCTTCATTACCAGTGAGGTTTATGGAATTTGCCAGAACTTTTTTGTTTTGTTTTGTTTTTCTGGGGGTGAATCTGTCAAATTCTTTTAAATTTAACTGTCACTGATAAACCTTTGAGTTCAAAGACACAGATACTGAGTGGTGTCCCAGTGGGCAGGAGGGCATTGGTGGCTGTCTGACTGAGGTGTCCTAGTGGGGCAGGGGAGCAGCTGTGGCTGTGTCAAGCAGGTGTCAAAGTGGACAGGAGGGTAGCGCTGCCTGTGTCACCCAGGTGTCACAGTAGGCGGGGGGGCAGAGGTGCATGTGTCACCAAGGTGTCATAGTGGGGCTGTGACATGGCAGCCCACTTGTGAAAAAGGGCCAGGGGTGCAGACAGGCCTCAGTTGGGATAGAAGCCCCTGGCAGCAGGCAGCAGAGGGCAGAGCAGGGCAGGACAGGGAGGGGAGTGAGCAATGGCCAAAGTCCTGCTGCAGCCTGAGCTTTGAGCAGCCCCCACAGCACAAGGGGAACCAAGTGTCTGCTGCGGAAACGGTGTTGCAGACCTTCAGCCCAAGCGGTGATATGCAAGCTTTTGGGTGTGCTGGGAAGATGCTTGGGTACGCTGGGGAGATCCCTGGTTATTCCAGGAAGAGGCACGGGTTCTCCAGGGATAGGTTTTGGTGTCAAGGGAGGTGCTTGCTTGCCCTGAGCAAAACGGTCAGGTGCTCCAGGAAGATGTTGGATTCCTGAGGGAGATGCTTTGCAGGTCAACAAAGACAGGTGGTGTGCCCAGGGAGGGGTTTGCGTGTTCCACCAAGATCTTTTAGGACTTCCAGGGAGATGCCTGAGTGACCTTGAGTGGGTCACTCAGGGTCCTTGAGGGGAGAACCTTGGGTGCAGTCAGAATTTGCTTATGTGCCCTGGGGAGGGAGCTGCTTGTGTGCTTTGGGAATGTCCTTGGGCTCCCTAGGAAGATGCTCCTATTCCCCTGGGAGATACTTGGGTGCCCCAGTATGTGCCTGAGTACTGCACAGTAGTTTGTCTCCTCCAGGGAGGGTCCTGAGTGCTCCAGGAGTATTGTTGAGTTCCCTGGGCAGGTGTTTGTTTGTCCTGTTGAGATGCTTGGGTGCTCCAACAAGATTGCTGAGTACTCAATAACGATGCTTGGATGCTTCGGGGAGATGTTTCCTCAGGTGAGAAGCACTGTTTTTCTGGAAACAAGCTCGTGTCCCCCTGGGAGGTGCTTGTGGACCACAGGGAAGCACTGGGTGTCCCCAGGAAGATGCCTGGATGCCCCCGGTGGTGTTTGTGTGCCTTGAGGAGATGCTACAGTGCACAAAGGAGATGCTTGGGTACTCCAGAGACATGCCTGGGTGCCCCTGCGTTAAACTTTCTAGCTCCACATTGGTGCTTGGGTGCTCTGGGAATGTTCTTGTGTGCCTCCAGGATAAGACTCTGTTCTGCAGAGAAGACTGTGTGCTCCTGAAAGTTGCTTGAATGCCCTGAGGAGATGCCAGCATGCCCTGGGAAAATGCTTGGGTACACCAGGAAGATCCTTGGTATTCAAAGGAGGTGATTGTGTTCCCCAGGGAGGTGTTTGTCTGTCCCAGGGAAATGGATAGTTCCTCCTGGAACCTACTGTTGCCTTACTTTTTGCTACTAGAAGATGCATGGGTCCTCCAGGAAAATGCAAGCGTCCTTTGGGGAGATGTTTTGTGTGCCCCAGGTGGTGTTTTGGAGCCCTGGGGAGATGCTTGGCTTCTCCACTCAGATGTAGGAGTGCGGTGGGGAGATTCTTGGGTGCTCCTATGAGGTGTTTGGGTGTTCCAGACAGGTGCTTCTGTGCTGCAGGGAGATGCTTAGGTGACTGGGGGAGAAGCTTGTGTGATTAGGAGTTAACTTGGTGTGCTCCAGGGAGGCTTTTTGTGTGCCCAAGAGATATACTTATCATGCAATCATGGCACCATAGAATGGCCTTGGTTTGAAGGGAACTCGAGGATCATCTAACTCCAACCCCCCTGCCATAGGCAGGGATGAGACCCACTAGATCACATTGCTCAGGTCCTCGTCTTATTTGGATTTGAAGTGAGCTTACCTGGTCTTATTTCCCTGGGGAGAAGTTTGTGTGCTTGGGGAATATCCTTGGGCTCTGTAGGAAGCTGCTCAATTCCCAGGGGTCACTTGGATGCCCAAGGAGGTGCCTGGGTACTGCAGAGAGCAGTTTGTGTCGTACAGGAAGGGGCTGGAGTGCTCCAACTGTGCTTGCATACCCCAAGAAATTCCTTGGGCCCTCTGGGAAGGTGCTTGAATTCCCCAGGGAGAGCCTTGTGTACCCAGGGAGACGTTTGGCTGACCCATGCTGACGTATGGTTTCTCCAGAGAGGAGCTTCATTGCAGGAGGGACATTCCCGGGTGCTTGAAAGATTGTCCTGGTTTCAGTTAGAACAGAGTTAATTTTCTTCCTAGTAGCTGTTAGAACGCTATGTTTTGGCTTAGGATGAGAAGACTGCTGATAACACCCCAATGTTTTAATTGTCGCAGAGCAGTGCTTACAGTAAGCCAAGGACATCTCAGCTTCTTGCTCTCTCCTGCCAACAGGCAGGCTGGGGGTGCAGTAAGAGCTGGGAGGGGACAGACCCAGGACAGGTGACCCAAACTAGCCAAAGGAGTATTCCATACCATCTGACGTCATGCTAAAAAATATATAGGGGTGGCTAGCTGGGGGAGGGGGCCAGACTGCTCGGGGTTAGGCTGGGCATCGGTCAGCGGGTGGTGAGCAATTGCATTGTGCATCACTTGTTTGAAGACATAATCCATAGTAGTACTATTACCATCATTGTACTATTATTGTTATTGTTATTATTGTTATTATTGTTATTATTATTATTATTATTATTATTATTATTATTATTATTATTATTATTATTATTATTATTATTATTATTATTATTATTATTATTATTATTATTATTATTTTCCTGTCTTATTATTACTGTCTTTATCTCAGCTCACTGGCTTCACTTTCCATTTCTCTCCCCCGTCCCATAGAGGGAGGGGGGAGGGTGAGCGAACTGCTTTGTGGTGTTTAGCTGCTGGCCGGGTTAAACCACGACAAAGATATTCTTGGTTGCTCCAGAGAGGTGTTTATGTGCCCCAGGCATAGGATTCTGTGCCCATAGGAGATGCCTGTGTGCTCTTGGAAATGTTTTTTTGCTCCTGCAGACTGCTTGGGTCCTGAAAACATTAATGCTTGGGTGCCCAGAAGTCATGCTTGGGTGGTCCAAGGAGATTCCTGGAGCCTTCAGGGACATGGAAAGTGTCTTGGAATGTTCCTGCAGTGCTCCAGAAACATGCACGGGACCCCACAGGATATTCAAGGATCCCCTGGTTACATTCTTACCTGTCCCCAGAAGTTACTAGAGTGTTCCCGGAAGGTGCTTGTATGCTCTAGGGAGATGTTTGGGTGCTGCAGGAAAATGCTTGTATGCCGAGATGGAGATGCTTCTGTGTCCTGGGGAGATACTTGGTTGCTCCAGGGGCATTTCTGAGTGTTGTGCCTCAAGAGAGGTGCTTGTTTCCTTTGGGAAGATGATTGGGTGCCCTGTGGAAATGCCTTGCTACCCCAAGGAGTTCCTTGGAACCTCAAGGGAGATGCTTATCTACAGTTTGGATAAGCCTGGGTGCCCCAAAGAGATGCTTGATGCACCAGAGACATGTGGTGTGCCCAACTGAGGGGCTTCGGTTGTCCATGGAGGTTTGTGGGTGACCCAGGGAGATCCTTGGGCATCCCAAGGGAGATGTGCGTCTTCGCTTGAGAGGGGCTTGATGGCTGTAGGTAGGTGCTTGGGAGCTCCCGCATGCCCTATAGCAATGATTGATGCTTTTGTGCCCCCTGGAGGTGCTTGGTTGCTGTAGGCTCTAGCAATTCCCTGTATGCCACAATCATCTCACTTAGGCAGGCAGGAATTTCCCAGTGAACTCAAGCATGCCCACACTTCCCCGATTCTCTGATCCCTGGAGGTGCTTGTTGGCCCCAGTGAAAGGGAGATAAGAGAATCTTAGTAGATGGGATGCTGATTAATGAATACCTAGATTGCTGGATTGAATTAGTAGCTGTTGCTGTTAAGTATTGTACAAACTAATTGGAGGAAGAAGTTTTGGGGCCCTTCGCAAAGGGAAACTCCTAATGAAAATAGAGCACCTGTCTCAAGCACCAGCTGAAACTGCTCCTGTGGTTCAGACAAGAACCAAGGACCCAAAGTGCAAGTGCCAGAAGAAGAGGTAAGAAGTTCAGATACAAGGAAGAGGAAGGAAGAGCCATACTTCATCTCAAGAGACCACCTGAGATGACCACTAGAGAGCAGTACACAGGCGCGGATGGGAAGACCACACGTAGATTAGTTCTTGGAATTAATTTTAATACAAGATGGGCATACGTATAAGCCCATTACAAAATACATGCAAATGTAAACGTACACTTTATATAGCTAGAGCACACATTGTTTAGTGTGAGCGTAACTTTGAGGAATTATCCCTTATGCTTCTGGCGCTGAAATAAAGGCATACCCACTTCATGACTTACTTCATTGTGAGTTGTGGAGTGTTTCTGCGTATCACCAGGGCGATGCTTGCTTTCTCCAGGGGGGAGCTTGGGTGTTCCAGGGAGATGCTTGGTGAGTCAGCAAGAAACTAAGCACCCCTGGGCAGGTATCTGAGTGCATCAGGAGGTGATTGGTTTTCCTGGGGATATGCGTAGGTGCCCAAAGAGGTGCTTGTGTTCCCACGGAGGTGCTTGGGTACTGCAGGGCAGGAGCCTGCTTCATAAAGATTGAGCACTCCAGGGAAATACTTGTGTGTCCAGGGAGAGAGTCAGGTGCTGCAATGAGCTGCTTGGGTGCTCCAGATTGATGCCTTCTTTTCCCTGGAGGTGCTTGGGTTCCCTGGACTGATATAGAAATGTTCCAGCGAGTGCATTGTGTGCTCGGTAAAGCTGCTTGTTTTCTCTGGGGAGATGCTTGAGTGCCTCTGGAAGTTTCTTGGGTGCTCCAGGAAAGTACTTGGATGCGGTGGGGCATTCTTGGAGGTGCTTGCTTTCCCATGGAATAAGTTAGTGTGTGTTGGGGAGAGAGTCGGGTGCTCCTAGGATTTTCTTGGGTGTCCCTAGGAGTTGAGCAAGTAGCCCTGTAGATGCTTTTGTGTCCTAAAGAGGTGGTTGGGTATTGAAAGGAGAGGCCTTGGTGAGCAGGAGGGCAGCAGTGGCTGTGTCACCCAGGTGGGCAGCGTGAAGACTTTCCTCCAAATGGAAATTAATCCTCTATTAGTTTAAGACCACATCCAGTAAGAAGCATGGGTGCTCCAGAATGTTGCTTGAATGTCCTGGGAAGATGCTTTGCTGCTCAAATGGGGAGCTTGCGTTCTCTGGTTATGAGCTTGGGTGCCCTGGGATGATGATTTTTTCTTATTTTTCACTGCTTTGAAACTTGGGTACCTTGGAGAGTAGAAATTAAGTATGTGGAAGATCCCATTCCTTGTAATACTAGAAGACTGCGATTCCTTTCTTAATCTCCTAATAATAAAAACAAAGAGAAATTAGCAGTAAGCACAAATGAAAGCTTAAGAACACTTTCTATTACTATAAAAATATAGATCCTGTAATACAGAGTTAGTGATATTTAGCAAATAGTGTGCTACCACCATCACAATGACCTATAACCCCTTCTAGCTTCAGATGCGTCCTTATGCATCCAAAATAGAGAGTAGGATATGAACTATATGGACCTGTATCAGCAGGGGTTTCACAACAATTAGAAAGAGTTAGAAACAGTTCCTGAAAAGCCACAACCTGAAGAAGTTAATTTGTTTGTAACAGCTAAAGGAAGAAATGGAAAACCAAGAAAGCTAATTACTTTTAATTTAAGTATTAGAAGTTAAGTTACAGAAGTTCACAGGCCCTGAGATAACATAAATAAAGCTGTTCTCAAGCTAAAAGATCTCATTTCTTCAGCATTTCTTCTGGATGCCTTACGCAGATTTCTGCTGAGTTCTGACAAGTCGGAAAGCAGCAGGAAGAGACCAGAGAATTTGACTCATTAGTGTAAAACTGGCACGGGCAGCAATCTCCCAAATTACAGATGTTCAAGCATACTAGTTAAAAAGAGATTAGAGTGTGACTAGACAGACATCTCAAACTCCTGTTATACACTTCAATTTCTCTCCAAGGATGGAACGACTACTAAGTATTACCATGCCTGACTGGCTGTAGAGGGAGAGAGAGGAAGTGAAAGACTTAGAAAAGCACCTTCCCTTCATAGCCCTCCCATCCACAAAACGGTTCTCAAGAAAAACTACTGACAGACTAAGTTTAACTGCTTTGAAAGGGTTGTGTGGGTGGACCAATTGCCTTCAAGTTCAAGCTTTTTCCTGCTGAAACTGCCAACAGTTCTGCCAAATATATCAATGGTTTTGCAATACAGAGAAACATTTTCCAGACTGAAACGAGAAAGTCTGACTTTTGTTGTTGTCTGAGCACAGACAACTAAGCAGTAAAGAGCAATGCTAAATAACCGTGATAGCCAGAATGCACGAATACTGCATAACAGTGACAGAAAATGCTATAATACAAAAAGAAAAAAATTACCTCCACAATGTAAATACGTTGATTAATCATGCCATATACTTTGTCCAAGGGAAATATGTCAGATCCCTGAGTTAGCTCAATGACAGTGTGCAACAGTTTCTGAAGAAAGCAATGGGAGGGTGGGGTGGGAAAAAACAAAAAACAAATGGGCCAGATGGGATTCACCCGAGGATACTGAGACAAGTGGCAGAGGAGCTGGCCAAGCAGCTTACCATCATTTATCGGCAGTCCTGGCTATCAGGGGAGGTCCCAGTCAACTGGCGGCTAGCAAACATGACGCCCATCTACAAGAAGGGCTGGAGGGCAGACCCGGGGAACTATAGGCCTGTCAGTTTGACCTCAGTGCCAGGGAAACTCATGGAACAGATTATCTTGAGTGCCATCATGCAGCACTTACAGGGCAAGCAGGCGATCAGGCCCAGTCAGCATGGGTTTATGAAAGGCAGGTCCTGCTTGACGAACCTGGTCTGCTTCCATGACAAAGCGACGCATTAGCATTAACATTGAAGTTCTCGCCTCTAAAAATGAGCGACAATGCATGTCCAGGTGAAGCCTCAATCCTGTTTGATGCTGGAACAACCCTCTTCCAAGCCATAGAATATCCTTTGCTTTTATTTTAGTAGAATTAATGTCTAGTCACAATCTCTCCCTCCTTGCATAGATCTGAGGATCACGTCGATGCAGAGAGCACAGCGCAGCTTCAGTACATAAGGATTTTATATCTGCACCACAGTATCCTAATAAACAAAACCCACATGTTACATCAGTCAAGGCCCAGGTTTACAATATGCAACATTCAAAGAATTTGTAAAGCCCAAACCAAACAAGTTATCAGGGACTGGAAAGTGCTACCGCTCTGCAAGGAAGTTTTGTTATGTTGCTCACTGCCTGCTATGTCTCCTCATCCCCCTCCACGAGCCTAGGAGATGTCCTTCTGTAGCCTTGTACTTGGCATTGCCCTTGCCCACATTGCACTGATCCAGGAGGAGCCCTAAATCCCACTGGAGGGACAGGATCTCCCTTCCCAGAGGCTGGGGTCAGGGCCTGACTGTTGGACTTCACGGGACACATCAGGGTTTCCTCAGCATCAAGACCACCTTTACTTGGCCTGGTATCCCCATCATCACTGCTTGCACTTTTCTGCTCTAACAAGCCCATGGGGGGGCTTTGTCAGGAATGTCCCTCAGTGGGACTCATTAACGCCGTGAGAGGCTTTGGTGTTTGCATCTGCATTCTCTACCTGAGAAATGTCTTCTATTTCCTCTAAGTGTCTGAGGCTCCTGGGCTCTGCCCAAACCCACCGGGAGGGTCAGTAAAACGCCTTGGGCTGGGCCTGTGCTGCTGAGCTGGGACAGCTAATGTCATGGAGGGACGGAGCTCCTGGCAAGCAGGCAGCAATGCAGAGACACAGCTCTGTCCAGGAGTATCTCCTCTGCAAGGTGCAGCAGGGTTGGGGGCAATGCCTGCAGCAGGCATGGGGAAAGGAGAGAACTGGGAATGAGGTTCAGGGCATCCTGGGGGGGGAATGCAGGGGGAGAGCTTGCTGGGGGAGAAATCTTCACAGCCACCTCCCCATGGTAGGTCTCTGGGTGCAGGGCAATGCTGCTGTGCACCCCGCCAGGCTCTCCTGGAGCTGGCACAGCCCTCAGCCGATGGGAGCTGTCAGGAGGACACTCGGTGTTGGAGTTAAAGGGCAGGCAGGGCTTGTGTGGTGCAGGGTCAGCATGCAGGGCCCGAGGGCTCCCTTCTCTTGGGGCCGGCTGCATTCTGTACAGCCGGGGGTGCAGGCAGGGGTGGCCAGGGCTGTGGTGCAGAGCAGGGTCCCTGCTGTGCTCCAGGGGCTGTGTGCTGGGGCAGGGTCTCTGCTGCCTGCCAGGCTCAGCACTCAGCCTGCCCGGGAAGCTGCCCAACGGCTGTGGTGAGAAGCTGTGGGTGGAAGGAACCTTCTGGGCAGGGCAGGGCAGGATCCTGCTGCTGCCCAGAGTCTGCTGCCTGGAGCAGGCTGCTTACAGCCCCACACCTCTGCAGGGCATTGCACAGTAGAACTGCAAGGAAAGAGCTACCTGAAGGCAATGCAATTTCTACAGTCTCTGTTTCCATTTTTCTGACTGTGTGCTGAGGCAGAGGGATGGTAATGGAGTAGTAACATCTGTATTAGAGACTAAGGCTCCTTGAGCATTGCTGCCGCTTTGAGGCACCTCACACAGCTCAGCCTACAGACCGTACCAACATCACCTTTGCTGTTTCTTAAGGGATTATTTGACCTTCTCCTCATGTTCTGAGATCAGAGAGATGTCCTTGGCCTGTGGACTTCTCAGATGACTCCTGGTTCTCTTTTACATGATGCCGTAAACCAGGACTGCCTGCTGCAGACTCCACAGCACAGCCCCCTGCTTGTTGTGGCACCCTCAGAGCACCAACCAGAGGTAAGCCATGGAGCTGCAGAAAGCTCTTCCTGAAGTCAATGAGGCAGTGTGGTGTTTGTAGGGTATTCTATGAGACATGCAATGGATTTTGGTCAGAGAAGAAATTACATTTCACACTGTCTGATTCTTTTGGACAGGCTCCCTTGCTCAGAGATAGTACATGTGTAACAGCAGCTCCATCACGGAGTTCCTCCTCCTGGCATTCACAGACACATGGGAGCTGCAGCTCCTGCACTTTGGGCTCTTCTTGGGCATCTACCTGGCTGCCATGCTGGGAAATGGCCTCATCCTCACTGCTGTAGCTTGCAACTACCGCCTCCACACCCCCATGTACTTCTTCCTCCTCAACCTTGCCCTCATTGACATGGGCTCCATCTCCACTTCTATCCCCAAAGCCATGGCTAATTTCCTCTGGGACACCAGGGCGATTTCCTACTCAGGATGTGCTGCACAGGTCTTTTTGCTAGTCTTTTTAATTTCAGCAGAATTTTCTCTTCTTACTGTAATGGCCTGTGACCGCTACATTGCCATCTGCAAGCCCCTGCACTACAGGAGCCTCCTGGGCAGCAGAACCTGTGCCACCATGGCAGCAGCTGCCTGGGGCAGTGGCTTTCTCCATGCTGTGATGCACACTGCCAATATATTTTCACTGCCTCTCTGCAACGGCAATGTTGTGGACCAGTTCTTCTGTGAAATCTCTCAGATCCTCAAGCTCTCCTGCTCAGACTCCTACCTCAGGGAAGTTCAAGTTCTGGTGGTCAGTGCTATTCTATTTGGGGGTTGTTTTGTTTTCATTTTGCTGTCCTATGTGCAGATCTTCAGGGCTGTGCTGAGGATCCCCTCGCAGCAGGGACGGCACAAAGCCTTTTCCACATGCCTTCCTCACCTGGCTGTGGTCTCCCTCTTCATCAGCACAATCATGTTTGCTCAACTGAAGCCACCTTCCATATCCTCCCCATTCCTGGACCTGGTGCTGGCAGTCCTGTATGCGGTTGTGCCTCCAGCAGTGAATCCCCTCATCTACAGCATGAGGAACCAGGAGCTCAAGAATGCCATGTGGAAAGTGATGACCAGGTGTTTTTCATAATCAATTAACATTCTTGCCTCTCCTCTTCTGAAAACCACTGAAAACATTACTCACCATAGGCGATGCCTGTTGGTTTTATTTGTTGTTTTGTTTTGTTCTTACTTTCCTGTAATATTCTGAGTAATTTTGTTCACTTTGAAATAATATTCCTCATCTTTGTTCTAAATTTAAACCATATAAAGTATATTTTTTTTCTTATATCTTTTCTCTGAGGCCTTTTGTATGACTACAGAGGCAGTGACCATGTGCAGAGGTGGAAGGAAAAGGGTCGTGGCCCAGCAACATGGCCAGGGAGCACCAGCACTGTCTAAGAAGAGCTGATCCTACCTGCCACTGCCAGCCTCTCCTGCTGAGCCCTGCTGGTGATGTAAGACCGGGCTGCTCCTGTAGCTTGGTGCTAGCTACTAGCTTGCTGCTGTGTGGCTGTGCTGGGACCACAAGCAGGGCCAGTGGGCATTTTGGTGACACAGCTAGCCTCTAGAACAGCATTTCCCTCCTAAAAGGGACGTGTCTGAAGGCTCAGGTTGTCTTTTGGGGTTGCTGTCACATCAGTACATGCTCAAAGAGCATCCCAAAGGCTTCCTGGGACATAGGACGTCGTGAGACAAGAGCAGACTGGGTGCAGGGGAGACATGGGAACAGAAACTCTTTGCAGCTGATACTACCAACAGGCACATTGTACGCACATGGAGAGAGGAACAAGAGTGAGCCCAAAAGCCATCACCTATCCCTAGGGGTGACATGAAGGCCAATGGGACAGACAGCATCTCTAGGTCCCTTCATCCTGAGAGTAACGTCTATGGGGCATCTGCCTGAATAGCACAGAATAGTCCAGGTGGAAAGCACTGTCAGAGACTGACTAGTCCAAAGTGCAAGACCTAAATGCAGCTCTTGTGAAAGGCTTGGCCACTCCTGTATCTTAGTGCTAGTGCTGTTGTGTGGCCATGCAGCAACTGGAGGCCAAGGTGCAAGACCTGAATGCAGCTCTGGGATGTGCTTCCTTGAACCTCCAAGGTCCTGTGCCCATTCCTCATGCCTCGGGGCATCTCAGAGGAGGGCGGAGCAGGGTGATTCTCCACAGGGCTGACGTGCCTCCCAACCTCCGGCAGTGGCTGCAGGAGCCAGGGGGACCCTGCAAGCGCTTCAGTACTCTGCCTGTGTGTGTGTGCAAGGCAGGGACTCGTGTCTCTGACCAGCCCTGCGTGGATGAGCAGTGCACGAGGCCAGCTCAGATATGGGCACCTCCCAGAGCCCTGACATTATTCTGGGTGGTTGGCCCCAGTGTTCCCTTGACATTTCTGTCACCCTTCTTGCACAGTTTTATTGAAAGTATCCCTCTCTGCTATGTCATGCTACCTTGTCTTTCTGGACTGGTGGTGACAGCCAACTGGTGGCTGTTGGTGACAGCCAACAGGGCTTCAATAAGGGCAGATTGTGCCCATCAACTCTGGTGGCCATCTCCAGTGGGCTTACAGCATTGGTAGTACAACATCTGTTGGTACGTAGACAGTGTGATTGAGTGCAGTCTCAGTGAGTTTGCTGATGACACCAAGCTGGGTGGTGCAGTTGACACGTGGCAGGGAAGGGATGCCATCCACAGGGGCCTTGACAAGCTTGAGAGATTTTCCTGTGAGAACCTCATGACATGCCACAAGGCCAAGTACAGGGTCCTGCAACTGGGTTGGGGCAATCCCAAGCACAAATGCAGGCTGGGTGGAGAATGGATAGAGAGCAGCTGTGAGGAGAAGGACGTAGGCATTTTGGTTGATGAGAAACTCCGCGTGTGCTGGCAATGTGTGCTTGCAGCCCAGAAAGCCAAATATTTTCTGGGTGGCATCAAAGGAATTTTGTCCAGCAGGTCAAGGGAAGTGATTTTTTTTCTCTATGCTGCTCTCGTGAGACCCCACATGGAGTACTGCATTCACCTCTGGGCCGCAAGCTCAGGAAGGGCATAGAAGTATGAGAATGAGTCTAGAAGAGGCCAAAAAGGGGATTGAAAGTCTGGGGGCACCTTTTCAGCGAAGACAGGCTGAGAAAGCTGGTTCCCTTCAGCCTGGAGAAACCCTACAGTAGCCTTCCAGTACCTAAAGGAGGCCTACAGAAAAGCTGGGGAGGGACCTTTTGTCAGGGACTGAAATAGTGAGACAGGAGCCCGAGTGGGCAGCAGCTGGCAGGAGGGGAGGGGAAGCCAGGAAGCGCCTCTTAAGGCTGCTGTTGCCAGCAGAGACAAGGCCAGGGCTGAGGGAATGGGAGAGGAGGGGGTGGAAGGTTGGTGGTGAGGTCCCAGGCGCTGTGAGGCCTGGTTGCCCTGCAGGAGATGTGCTGGCCAGCAGGCCTTGTGAGGTCACCCAGCATGTCACAGAGTGCCCCAAAGCAGCAGTGATGGCACTGGAGAGGCGATTGGCAGAGCCCAGCCAGGGGCTGGCTGTGGGTCCCCTCTGCTGCAGCTGCCTGACAGAGCATGGCAGGAGGAGGGCAGGCAGGGCTTGTGGCCGCCGTGTTTACGTTTGCCTTGCCACAGGCTGCTGCAGGGCTCTGGGCATGCTCACCACAGCCGCATCCCCTTGGAAGGCACAAAGGTGTCCCTTGGAAGGGACAAAGGTGGTTCTTGGCCTCTCCAACAACCTCAGGGCCAGAGTCAGCCACAGCACCAGGAAACGGCGGTCCATGAGGTGCTGGCACCCCTGCTGCCAGGCCCAGTGGAGCCCTGGAACTGATTTTCAGGGGAGTAGATGGTGAATTTACATTGTCCCATCACATCTCACCCCATCAGGCTGATGGGGATATTATTAATGTAAGGGTGTACTGTGCACGTAGTACCTTCTTGGGTTTTTATAGTAAGCATCGTGGCACTCTGAAAGGTGTTTGACATTCCTCCCACTCCAACCAATCTGCTTGTGGGAGTTTTTATAGTTTTTAAAGTAAGAGTGGTTTTTATAGTAAGCATTGTGGCACTTCTTGGGTTTTTATAGTAAGCATCTTCGGTTTTTATAGTAAGCATCGTGGCACTCTGAAAGGTGTTTGACATTCCTCCCACTCCAACCAATCTGCCTGTGGGAGTTGTCATGGGCTAAGCAGAGGGCCAATCTTTAATGGGAATGATGGTACCATCCGCTCCAATGTCCACCAGCATCTTGCATTGACTGGAGTGTGGGTGCTCAGTTATTCCAAAGGGTAACAGTAAGCATTGGCTGATGCTAGGTTATGTCGGCAGCCCAAAACACCTTGGGGAATCCGGTTGCTCCCCTGATAGAGTCCAGAGCCAGTACTACCGCTTGGAAAAGAATCGATTGAGCAATTATAGTTCTCTTTGGTATTGACAACGGTGGAGACGGCATCCAAGCTATAGTTTGGATTTGTCCATTATGCTTGGCATCAATTATCCCCAGAAAAACAAACAATCCAGTCAAAGCTGTACTTGATCGTTCTAGCTGCTATGCACTGTAGTCATTCCCAATTGGCCCTTTGACATTCAATGGAACTTTATGAACATGAGTAGCCCACAAAGTTGCATCTGTTACTGTGGAGACATCCACTCCTGTGCTCTCTCTGGTTCTGGCTGAGAGGGTGTCCATGGTGGTAATCATGGCAATGGGACTGCAGGTGGCACTGGACCCTGTGTTAGCATTACATTTGGAGCCCTCCCTTGTGGAAAGTTCCTTCTTTGACCTGGAGGCAGGGGTGCTTGTGTCACACGGCCCTGCCCAGCGCTTCTCTTTACAATTTCCCTGCCGTGGCAGCAAAAGCTGCCCTTCTGCATTGTATTTAGAGCGGCATTGGCTTGCTCAGTGGTGTCCCTCCCACACCTGGGACACAAAGTGGGTGGAACTGCCGGGGGCATGTGAAGACTAGGTGGCTCAGATCTCCACATCAATAGCATTTTTTCTGATCCTTGGGGTCCTGACTGATGCTTAGTGCTGTTGCAAAAGCGGATGCCAGCAATTCAGTATGATGTTCGATAGAACCCACTCAGTTACACGCCTTTATCATCTGAGCTATTGTTGTATTCACAGGCAGAGCCTGTGGCACCTTTTTTACAATTGGTATTTGTGTTTTCTACCACTAGCTTTTGTAGCAAGGTTCCTTTTGCTTCCCGATTGCCAATCTGCTTATATAGTGCCTCGCAAAGCTGATCTATATACTGCATGTATGGTTCAGACACCCCCTGCTGGACCTTTGTAAAGGACTGCACGGGCTTTGCAGTCTCTGGGATTCTTAACATTGCCTGGAGGGCTAGGGTCGCAGTCAGCCAGAGGATATCTGGATCTAGACGTGCCTAAAGGCGTGGATCCACTATCGGGTCTGTACCCATCAGTTGAGGCATACCAGCTCTGAAAAGCAGATCCCCTGACTGCCTTTCTAAATTTTAGAGCACTGCATGTTTGCACAAGGCTCTCCATTTCTCTTCCCATAATAATTTTTGTGTCGGAGTTAATATCATGGCCGCCATTTGTCGTATGTCAAAGGGGGGTTAAAAGCTGTCCTGTCATGACATTCTCCAGCAGGGACTGCATACACGGGGCCAATAACCCATAAGTGATCACCGTCTTACACAGTTCTTTAATAAGGTACCGCTGGAAGCAGTTCCAGTCATTTTGCCCACGATCCTGAACTTGGACTGGAAAATGAGCCCTGCCCCCTCTTTCACCCCCCGCCCCTCCCCTTCCCCTTTATTGCTTCTCTATGAAGTTATTTCCAATGATCAAAGGTCAAAAGGATCCCCCGCAGGCGGCGCTACTGGCCTTGTGGGCAGTGGCAACAGCGGGGCGCTGAGGGCTGCTGAGATATTGAACAATCTCAGGGATCAAAGGGACCCCCCGTGGGCAGTGCCGCTGGACTTGTGGGCGGTGGCAGTGGCAATGCTGACATGCTGAGATATTGTCTCTGCCTCTGTTCCCAAGTCTGTCAGGTTTACTTCCTTTGGCAGTATGCAGTCACCACTTTTTATTTCACCCGCCTGCGTAGCCTGAGCGGCCACTGTCTGTACCCTTTTTTCCATTTGCCATCATCTCAGTGTCTCAGTTACTAAGTGCCAGGTCGTCATCACCTCAGCAGCTGTTGTATCTCCCCATGAGGCAGCATCCCATATAGTTGTCCCTGTGTTCTCCCAAGTTTTTACCTCAAACACCACCAAAGCTGTTGCTGGGGGACCCATTTTTTGTAAGAACTTTAGCAATAGTTTCACTTTATACAGGTCATCTTTCACTCCTCTTCTTACCAGGAATTGAGTCAGTAGACTCCTGGCGCACCCAGCACTGTTTGCTTGCCTCTAGTCATTTAATAAATTGTAAACTTTAATTGCAATCCTATTTGGGACTCAGTCATTTATTAGAGGCCTCATCCACTTCCTCTTTCTGATCCAGTGGCCTGTGGTAAACAACCACCACAATGTCACCCCTGTTGGCCTGCCCTTTAATCCTCACCCATAGGCTTTCAACTCACACTTTGTCCCCCCCTAGGCAGAGCTGCATAGATTTATAGATGTCATCCTGTACCTTAACACCAGCATCCCTGATGATATCCCACTCCCCCATCGAGTACAGCAAGAGGAAACCTTGATGTGTCTTATCAAAGCAAACACCAAGGCCCGACACCCAGCCTCTGGGAAGAGAGCTTCTGTCCCTCACTCTGCTCTGCAAGGGGCAGTGGGATATGGGGGGCGTGATGGCAACTGAAGGACAACAGTACAACACCACTGCACCGGGCTGCAAGGAGGCCACAAGGTTCCAGTGCCAGAAGCACAACGTGTCATCTCATAGGCTCTAGTGGAAGAGACAACAGCCATAGCCACGGGGACAAAGACCTCTGCTCTGTCAGGGCCTTCCAGCCCTTGTCAGTGCCCTTGGCCATCTCCCCACAGGTTGTCCTATTCAGTCCCATGCCTGAACCACCTCCCCTTCAGCCTGGGAACATCCAATCTGCTTCCCCACCACAGCATCTCCCTACCCATACTAGGAACTCCTTGTCCTCACTGCCTTTGACTTGAAACACAAGCCATGGGCTGAACCAGACTCCCTCTGAAACACCACAGCACTGCCCTTGGAGTGGCATTTCTTTCTCCTCATCACCACGCTGGACCTCCAAAACAGCAGATTATGGTGGCTTTCCTTCTCATGATTTTTCCCCTTAGCCAAAATGTGCCATCATCTCTGAAAGCAGATTTCCAGCTCTCAGGAGCTCCTACAAGACTGCCCAGATCCTGTGCTTCACCAGACCTTAGAAGCACAGGTCTCTCAGCCTTCTCACACATGACCCTAGCCCTGTCTTGGCACACCTTCTCTGAACCCTCTCCTTTCCTCCCTATACCTTCCGAAAAGGAGTCCAACTCTGGAAAGCACTCTTCCAGTTAGGGCCATACCAGTGTGGAGTCATGGAGGAATATAGGTCCCTTGCCGGGGTGGATACACTCTTCCCAGGGCAGCCCAAAGTGGACATGACCATATCTGTGTTTAACACTGCCGGCTCATATGGCATCCCTGGTTATGCCCAGGCTCTTTTCCTCCAGGTTGCTCTTCCTGCAGTCCAGTCGAAGACTGCTGTGATGTATGGAGTTATTCTGCTCCGATGCAGAGCATCAGAAGCTGGGAAAGAGAGGCTCTCTTCTCCTTGGAAAACAGAATGAGATTCATTTGCAAAATCCCAGTTTCCCAAAGTCCTCTGCAAGGAAGATTGACCCTGCATGAATGAGTCTCAGGTTAGGAACCATGTAAAGAAACTGAAAACCTTGAGCACAGCGGCCACAAGCCCTGCCTGCCCTCCTCCTGCCACGCTCCAGCAGGCGGCAGCAGCAGAGGGGACCCACAGCCAGCCCCTGGCTGGGCTCTGCCAATCGCCTCTCCAGTGCCATCACTGCTGCTTTGGGGCACTCTGTGACATGCTGGGTGACCTCACAAGGCCTGCTGGCCAGCACATCTACTGTGGGGCAACCAGGCCACACAGCGGCTGGGACCTCACTACCATGGCCCTTCCAGCCCCCTCCCCTCAGCCCTGGCCTTGTCTCTGCTGGCAGGAGCAGCCTTGGGAGGCACTTCCAGCAAAGTGGGAGCTGAGATGGGGCTCTGTGGTGCAGAGGAGGCCCTATGCAGAAAATCTGAGGTTAAACAGCAGCTTTGCAGAGGGGGTCTCCATTTTGGTTGAGCACGGGAGGCTTCTGGCCATGAGGGGGCAAGGGATGGGTCAGCCACAACTTCTCTGGGCAACATGTTCCTGTGACCACCACCCCCAAAGAAAAGAGTTTCTTCCTTATATCTAATTTTCAAGTACCCTCTTTTAGTTTTAAAACATCTAAAAGCTGCCTTTATGTACTGGAGGGCTGCTATAGGGTCTCTCCAGGTTGAAGAGAACCAGCTTTCTCAGTCTGTCTTCACTGAAAATTCGCTCTAGACTTTCAATGACTTTTTTGGCCTCTTCTAGACTCCTTCTAATTCTTCCATGTCCTTCTTGAGTTTGGGGCCCCAGAGCTGAACGCAGTACTCCAGAAGGTGTCTCCGTGGAGCAGAGCTGAGGGAGAGAATCATCTTCAACCTTTGGGCCAAACTTCTTTGATGCCGCCCAGAATACGGTTTGCTTTCTGGGCTGCAAACTCACATTGCTGGTGCAAGTTGAGCTTCTCATACACTAACACCCCAGGCCTTCTCGTCAGAGCTGCTCTCCATCCATTCTCCACCCAGCCTGCAGTTGTACTTGGGATCGCCCCAATCCTGTTGCAGGACCATGCATTTTGCCTTTGTGAACCTCATGAGGCTCTCACAGGAAAATCTCTCAAGCCTGTCCAGGTCCATCTGCATATCATCCCTTCCCTCCAGTGTATCGACTGCACCACCCAGCTTGGTGTCATCAGCACACTTGCTGAGACTGCACTCAGTCACACTGTACATGTCACTGACAAAGTGTTAAACAGTGCTGGTCCCAATGCTGACCCCTGAGGAACATCACTCTTGGACCCCTGAGGATCTCCACTTGGACACTGAGCTACATGCAGACTGCAGCTCCTTGAGGGTGACCATCTAGCCAATTCCTTACCCACCAGGTGACCCATTCATCACATCCATGTCTCTCCAACTGAGAGACAAGGCCATCATGTGGGACAGTGTCAAATGATTTGCATTAGTCAAGGTTCATGAAGTGAGTTGCTCTTCCCCTCTCCACCAATACTGGAAGCCCATCACGGAAGGCCACCAGAATTGTCAGGCACAATCTGCCCTTCGTGAAGCCATGTTGGCTGTCACAACCAGTTCAGAAGAAGGGTAGTGTGATTTATCAGATAGAGGCATTTGCAATGAACCTGGGCAAGGAGGGTGACAGAAATATCACAGGAACACTGGGGGGTGTTTCTAGAGTCCCACACAGAGAAATGTCAGGACTCTGTAAGATGCCCACATCTGAGCTGGCCTCATGCACTGCTCATCTACACGGGGCTTTTCAGAGACACAAGTCCCTGCCTTGCACACACACACACACAGGCGGTGTACTGTAACACTTGCAGGGTCCCTCTGGATCCTGCAGCCACTGCCAGAGGCTGGGAGGCACGTCAGCCCTTTGGAGAATCACCCTGCTCTCCCCTCTTCTAAGAAGCCCCATGGCATGAGGAATGGGCAGAGGGTCCTTGGAGGTTCAAGGAAGCACATCCCAGAGCTGCATTCAGCTCTTCCACTTTGGACTAGATGGCCTCTGAAAGTGCCTTCCACCTGAACTATTCTGTGCTATTCAGGCAAGAGCACAGTGGCTGTTTCTCTCAGGATGAAGGGACCTGTAGACAATGTCTGCCTCACTGGCCTTCATGTCACCCCTGGGGATAGTTGATGGCCTTTGTGCTCAATCATCTTCCTCTGTGCCTGCTGGCAGCAGCAGCAAAGGTTGTCTGTTCCCGTGACTCCCCTGCACATGGACAAGACCCTGCCGCTGACCGCCTCCCACAGCGGCTCTTCCATGGCCGTGGGCTGCTCAGAGGTGCCCGGCCTGGCAGAGCGAGGAGCCTCTTTGGACTCTCTTCCTTGGGCACTTTCAGATAAGACAGCAGCTCTGAAAGCAGACATGAGCCTTCAGGCATGGCCCTTTTAGGAGGGCAATGCTGTTCTGGAGGCCAGTTGTGTCACCCAAGTGCTGACTGCCTGTCCCTGCCTGCAGTCTCAGCACAGCCACACAGCAGCTCTGGCATCAAGCTACAGGAGCAGCCAGGCCTTACACCACCAGCAGGGCTCAGAAGGAGAGGGTGGCAGTGTCAGGAGAGCAGCTCTGGATGGACCAGAGCTGGTGTTCCCTGGCCGTTCTGCTGGGCCTGACTCATTTTCTCTTCACCTCTGCACATGGCTGCTGCCCATGCAGATAAGGTCTCCCAAGAAAGATCTAAGAAAATGTCACTTTAATTGGATAACATACAGAAGCAAAATGAAGAATTATATTTCTTTGTGGACAACTTTCGTAAGAATAAAACCGAGAGAAAAATAATCAGAACAAGGATATAAGAGAGGCTTTGCTTATCAGGAGTACCTTTAAGAAGGATTTGCAGAAATAGGCTGTCAGTTTATTGCTTATGAAATACAGCTGCTCATCAATTTCTGTACAGCATCCTTGAGATCCTCGTTCCTCATGCTGTAGATGAGGGGGTTCACTGCGGGAGGCACCATCGAGTACAGAACTGCCACAACAAGGTCCAGGGAAGAGGAGAAGATAGAGGGGGGCTTTAGGTGGGAAAACACGACTGTGCTGACATTTACAGAGACCACAATCAAGTGAGGAATGCACGTGGAAGAGGCTTTGTGCCGTCCCTGCTGAGAGGGGATCCTCAGCACAGCCCTGAAGATCTGCACAAAGGACAGAGCAATGAAAACAAAACACCCACACACAAGAAAAGCACTAACCACAAGAACCTGAACGGCCCTTAGGCCTGAGCAGGAGAGCTTGAGGATCTGGGGGATTTCACAGAAGAACTGGTCCACAACATTGCCATTGCAGAGAGGCAATGAAAATATATTGGCAGTGTGCAGCACAGCATGGAGAAAGCCACTGCCCCAGGCAGCTGCTGCCATGGTGGCACAGGCTTTGCTGCCCAGGAGGCTCCCATAGTGCAGGGGCTTGCAGATGGCAATGTAGCGGTCATAGGCCATGACCGTGAGAAGAGAAAGCTCTGTTGAAAACAAAAAAACTAACAGAAAGATCTGTGCAGCACATCCTACATAGGAAATGGCCCTGGTACCCCAAAGAGAATTGGCCATGGCTTTGGGGAGAGTGGTGGAGATGAAGCCCAGGTCGATGAGGGCGAGGTTGAGGAGGAAGAAGTACATGGGGGTGTGGAGGCGGTGGCTGCAGGATACGACAGTGATGATGAGGCCGTTTCCCAGGACAGCAGCCAGGTAGATGCCTAGGAAGAGCCCGAAGTGCAGGAGCTGCAGCTCCCATGTGTTTGCAAATGCCAGGAGGAGGAACTCAGTGATGGAGCTGCTGTTACACATTTACTGCCTCTGGGCAAGGGAGCCTGAGAAAACAAAGAAAGGACAGTGCAAAATTTAATGCCTTCTCTGACCATGACCAATCCCATGTCTCATAGAACACCTTACCACACAATAATCTGTGCCTCATTCCTTTCAGGAAGAGCTTTCTGCAGCTCCTTGGCTTACCTCTGGTTGCTGCTCTGAGGGTGCCACAACAAGCAGGGGGCTGTGCTGTGGAGTCTGCACTGGTCAGTCCTGGCTTACAACCACAAGTAGAAGGGAACCTGGAGTGATCTGAGAAGTCCACTGGACAGGGACATGTCCCTGTTGTAGGACATGAGAAGGTCAAATAATTCCTCAAAAAAGAACAAAGGTGATGATTGCACTGTAATGTGTCAAAGAACAAAGGTGATGTTTGTATGCTGACATGTGTGAGATGCCTCAGACCTACAGAAATGCTCAAGGAGCCTTAGTCTTTAATACAGACACTACTACTCCATTACCATCAGACTGCTTCAGCTCATAAGCAGGAAAATAGAAGAAGATTCTAAAAAAGCGCATTGCTTTCAAGTAGCTCCTGCCTTGAATTCTGCTGTGAAGTGCCCTGCAGAGGTGTGGGGCTGTGAGCAGCCTGCCCCAGGCAGCAGACTCTGGGCAGCAGCACGATCCTGCCCTGCCCTGCCGGGGAGCATCCTTCCACCCATAGCTTCTCACCACAGCCCCTGGGCAGCTCCCCAGGCAGGCTGAGTGCTGAGCCTGGCAGGCAGCAGAGACCCTGCCCCAGCACACAGTCCCTGGAGCACAGCAGGGACCCTGCTCTGCACCACAGCCCTGGGCACCGCTGTCTCCATCTCTAGCTTCACAGCCTGCAGCTGGCCCCAAGAGGAGGGAGCCCTCGAGCCCTGCATGCTGACCCTGCAGCACACAAGCCCTGCATGTCCTTCAACTCCAACACCGAGCGTCCTCCTGACAGCTCCCATCGGCTGAGGGCTGTGCCAGCTCCAGGAGAGCCTGGCGGGATGCACAGCGGCATTGCCCTGCACCCAGAGACCTACCATGGGGAGGTGGCTGTGAAGATTTCTCCCCCAGCCAGCTCTCCTCTCCCTTCCCTCGCTCCTACACCCAGGACGCCTTGAAACTCTATCCCCCTTCTCTCCTCTCTCCATGTCAGCTGCACGCAGTGCCCCCAGCCCTGCTGCACCTTGCAGAGGAGCTGCTGCGGGGTGGCTGAAGCAGCTTCACAAGTAGTCCAAGCCTGAGACAAACCCCACAGGCTCTAACATTGTTAATGTCCCCACTGAGGGACATTACTGTGAGTGCCTCCCAGGGACTTGTTAGAGCAGACAAATGCAGGCAGTGATGATGGGGACACCAAGACCAAGTAAAAATGGCCCTGAGGCTGAGGAAACTTTGATGTGTCTCATCAAGTCCAACAGTCAGGCACTAAGCCCATCTTCCAGGAAGGGAGATCCTGTCCCTCCGGTGGGGTTTACGGCTCTTGCTTGGTCAGTTCAGCATGGGGATGGACAATGCCAAGTACAAGGCTACAGGAGGATATCCCCTGGGCTCCTGGAGTTCTGCAGGGCTTCAGTATCCACGTTGCTTCCCCACATTGTTCTCACCTGAACACCTTCTTGACTTGACCAACGTCTCTCTACCTGCATCAGTACTCCATGAAACACAAAGCCAGTGGCTCTGGGTGACCTCTGTCCTTCAACAAACCTTTCTCCTCCACCTCAGTCTTAGTGCTCACAGTTGCTTTTTGTGATATTCATTCATTCTCATGCTCTTTCCTACTGGGCAGAAAAGCACCTACATGTCAGAAGCCACTCTTTTTTGCATACTTCTCTACTGCCTGGAGCCACCACAACCCAGGGCCAAAGGAGATCAGATCTCTCAAACTGTTCATTTCATGTGCTTCTAGCCCCGAAGCCCACATTGGCAGACCTCCCTTCCACACTCTCCACTTTCTCTGCACTCCTGCAAAACCTGCAGCCGCACCCTGAGATACACTGCTCCATAGATAGCCACAGCAGCACTGAGCCAAGGGGGATAACTCAAGTTGTAATACACCATAAATGTTTGTTCATTGTCCTTTGTATTATAAAAACAAGGAGTTCTGTTTGAGGAGCGGGAGTTGCGAAAGCTCCCTGCTGAAGTAAGGAGCTGTATAATGCTTGGCTAGACACTATGAAAATTCTTTTGCTTAGTGTAACAAAAAAGAGAACCCCCTCCCCTTCTCTCCTTCTGCATCTCAGTTGCCTCTTTTGTTCAAAGACACTGTTGCAAAGCTCATGTAACCACCTCCTGATAACTTGCTAAACTAGTGAATCAACATCCTGCCTTCCTGTCTCATGCTGGGCCAACATGACCAAAAAAAAAAAAAAAATTGAACCACAACGCTGAGGAAGACTACGGCCTTCATCTTTACTACCACCAGAGGGACAGAGATGACCCCCTAGCAACTGTGTGCGCAGTCGCAGAACATACCAGGATGTGCTGCGTAATCCCAGAATTACCAAGATATAAAAAGGGACCCTGGCCGGGGTGAGGTGCACACCGTTGGCAGAGCCGAGACTCCCCGGCCACCCAGCGCTGTTTTGCTTGCTGTTGCTTACTCAATAAATTCCTTTCTATGATTAATACAATGCTCTCTGAGAATTAATTAAGGGGGCAACTTATAACATCACTGACCTCCTTTTCTTTTGGCTCTATATCAAGATCTGCCTTTGTCCCAGCAGCTGCGGTGCCTTCCAAGGGGCTGGGGCTGTGGTGGAGGTGTCCCGAGCTCTGCAGCAGCAACTGTGAGCGCGGTGGCCACGAGCCCTGCCTGCTCTCCTCCTGCCACGCTCCAGCAGGAGGCTGCAGCAGAGGGAACCCACAGCCAGTCCTTTGCTGGGCTCTGCCACCTGCCCCTCCAGTGCCATCACTGCTGCCTTGGGGTGCTCTGTGACGCTCTGGGTGACCTCAGAAGGTCAACACATCTCCTGCAGGGCAACCGGGCCTCACAGCGGTGGGACCTCACTACCATGGCCCTTCCAGCCCCCTCCCCTCAGCCCCAGCCTTGTCTCTGCTGGCAGGAGCAACCTTGGGATGAGCTTCCTGGCCTCCCCTTGCCTTCTGCCAGCTGCTGCCCACTCAGGCTCCTGGCACAGACATGGCCCCACACCAACACCACCACTTGTGCAGCCTTTGCTGCCTTGCCCTGTCCTCTCCCTCAACTCCTTGTCTGTGCCATGCCCCACGTTCCACAGCCAAACGCGTCCCTTTGCTGTCACCACCATCCTGTCCCACAGCATGGCAGAGGCAGGACAGGACGTGATAGAGTTAGGCCCTGTAGTGCCCATGCAAAATGCTTGTAGCAAAGTGGGAGCTGATACTGGGCTCTGTGGTGCAGACGAGGCCCCATGCAGAAAATATGACGTGAAACAGCAGCTTTGCAGTGGGGGTCTCCACGTTGGTATGGCAAGGGAGGCTTCTGGCCATGAAGGGGCAAGGGATGGGTCAGCAACAACTTCTCTGGGCAACTTGTTCCAGTGATCATCACCCCCAAAGGGAAAGAATTTCTTCCTTATATCTACTTTAGAAGTACCCTCTTTTACAGAATCACAAAATCATAGAATCATCTAGGTTGGAAGAGACCTATGACAGTCCCTGACAAAAGGTCCTTCCCCAGCTTTTCTGTAGGCCTTCTTTAGGTACTGGAAGGCTGCTATAGGGTCTCTCCGGGCCAAAGAGAACCAGCTTTCTCAGTCTGTCTTCACTGAAAATGTGCTTTAGCTATTTAATCATCTTTTTGGAGAGAGTGGCAGTGTCAGGAGAGCGGCTCTGGATGGACCAGAGCTGGTGCTCCCTGGCCGTACTGCTGGGCCACGACTGCTTTTTCCTCCAACTCTGAACATGGGCATTGCCACTGCAGTCCCAGAAAAGGTCTCAGGAAGGATATAAGACAAAAGGATGCTTTAATTGCTTTACATACAGAAGCAAAATGAAGAATTATATTTCTTTGTGGACAACATGTGATAGGATACAACAGGAAAACAAACAAACAAGCAAACAAAACAATTACATTAGACTGACGGGCTTCGCCTACCATAAGAAACATTATGAGTGACTTATAGAAGAAGGCAGGCAGTATATTGCTCAAGAAAACCTGCCAGTCATCAGTTTCCACATGGCATTCTTGAGCTCCTGGTTCCTCATGCTGTAGATGAGGGGATTCACTGCTGGAGGCACCACCAAGTACAGAAATGCCAGAACAAAATCCAGGGGAGGGGAGGAAATTGATGGGGGCTTCAGGTGGGCAAACACGGCTGTGCTGAGAAAGAGGGAGACCACAGCCAGGTGAGGGAGGCACGTGGAAAAGGCTTTGTGCCGTCCCTGCTGTGAAGGGATCCTCAGCACAGCCCTGAAGATCTGCACGTAGGACAGTAAAATGAAAAGAAAGCACCCCCCAAAGAGAAAAGCAGAAACCGCAAGAACTTGAACTTCCCTTAGGTAGGAGTCTGAGCAGGAGAGCTTGAGGACCTGGGGGATTTCACAGAAGAACTGGTCCAGGGTATTGCCATTACAGAGAGGCAGTGAAAAGGTATTGGCAGTGTGCAGCACAGCATGGAGAAAGCCACTGCCCCAGGCAGCTGCTGCCATGGTGGCACAGGCTCTGCTGCCCAGGAGGCTCCCGTAGTGCAGGGGCTTGCAGATGGCAATGTAGCGGTCATAGGCCATGACCGTGAGAAGAGAAAATTCTGCTAGATTGAAAAAGACTAGTAGAAACATCTGAGCAGCACATCCTGCATATGAAATGGCCCTGGTACCCCAAAGGGAATTGGTCATGGCTTTAGGGATAGAGGTGGAGATGGAGCCCAGGTCAATGAGGGCGAGGTTGAGGAGGAAGAAGTACATTGGTGTATGGAGGCCATGGTTGCAAGATACACCAGTAAGGATGAGGCTGTTGCCAAGGATGGCAGCCAGGTAGATGCCCAGGAAGATTCCAAAGTGCAGGAGCTGCAGCTCCCGTGTGTCTGCGAATGCCAGGAGGAGGAACTCCGTGATGGAGCTGCTGTTACACATTTACTATCTCTGAGCAAGGGAGCCTGTCCTAAAGAAGCAAAGACAGTGCAAAATGTAATTTCTTCTCTGACCAAAATCCATTGCATGTCTCATAGAATACCCTACAAACACCACACTGCCTCAGTGACTTCAGGAAGAGCTTTCTGCAGGTCCTTGGCTTACCTCTGGTTGGTGCTCTGAGGGTGCCACAACAAGCAGGGGGCTGTGCTGTGGAGTCTGCAGCAGTCCGTCCTGGTCTACGGCATCATGTAGAAGGGAACCAGGAGTCATCTGAGAAGTCCACAGGCCAAGGACATCTCTCTGATCTCAGAACATGAGGAGAAGGTCAAATAATCCCTTAAGAAACAGCAAAGGTGATGTTGGTACGGTCTGTAGGCTGAGCTGTGTGAGGTGCCTCAAAGCGGCAGCAATGCTCAAGGAGCCTTAGTCTCTAATACAGATGTTACTACTCCATTACCATCCCTCTGCCTCAGCACACAGTCAGAAAAATGGAAACAGAGACTGTAGAAATTGCATTGCCTTCAGGTACCTCTTTCCTTGCAGTTCTACTGTGCAATGCCCTGCAGAGGTGTGGGGCTGTAAGCAGCCTGCTCCAGGCAGCAGACTCTGGGCAGCAGCAGGATCCTGCCCTGCCCTGCCCAGAAGGTTCCTTCCACCCACAGCTTCTCACCACAGCCGTTGGGCAGCTTCCCGGGCAGGCTGAGTGCTGAGCCTGGCAGGCAGCAGAGACCCTGCCCCAGCACACAGCCCCTGGAGCACAGCAGGGACCCTGCTCTGCACCACAGCCCTGGCCACCCCTGCCTGCACCCCCGGCTGTACAGAATGCAGCCGGCCCCAAGAGAAGGGAGCCCTCGGGCCCTGCATGCTGACCCTGCACCACACAAGCCCTGCCTGCCCTTTAACTCCAACACCGAGTGTCCTCCTGACAGCTCCCATCGGCTGAGGGCTGTGCCAGCTCCAGGAGAGCCTGGCGGGGTGCACAGCAGCATTGCCCTGCACCCAGAGACCTACCATGGGGAGGTGGCTGTGAAGATTTCTCCCCCAGCAAGCTCTCCCCCTGCATTCCCCCCCCAGGATGCCCTGAACCTCATTCCCAGTTCTCTCCTTTCCCCATGCCTGCTGCAGGCATTGCCCCCAACCCTGCTGCACCTTGCAGAGGAGATACTCCTGGACAGAGCTGTGTCTCTGCATTGCTGCCTGCTTGCCAGGAGCTCCGTCCCTCCATGACATTAGCTGTCCCAGCTCAGCAGCACAGGCCCAGCCCAAGGCGTTTTACTGACCCTCCCGGTGGGTTTGGGCAGAGCCCAGGAGCCTCAGACACTGAGAGGAAATAGAAGACATTTCTCAAGTAGAGAATGCAGATGCAAACACCAAAGCCTCTCACGGCGTTAATGAGTCCCACTGAGGGACATTCCTGACAAAGCCCCCCCATGGGCTTGTTAGAGCAGAAAAGTGCAAGCAGTGATGATGGGGATACCAGGCCATGTAAAGGTGGTCTTGATGCTGAGGAAACCCTGATGTGTCCCGTGAAGTCCAACAGACAGGCCCTGACCCCAGCCTCTGGGAAGGGAGATCCTGTCCCTCCAGTGGGATTTAGGGCTCCTCCTGGATCAGTGCAATGTGGGCAAGGGCAATGCCAAGTACAAGGCTACAGAAGGACATCTCCTAGGCTCGTGGAGGGGGATGAGGAGACATAGCAGGCAGTGAGCAACATAACAAAACTTCCTTGCAGAGCGGTAGCACTTTCCAGTCCCTGATAACTTGTTTGGTTTGGGCTTTACAAATTCTTTGAATGTTGCATATTGTAAACCTGGGCCTTGACTGATGTAACATGTGGGTTTTGTTTATTAGGATACTGTGGTGCAGATATAAAATCCTTATGTACTGAAGCTGCGCTGTGCTCTCTGCATCGACGTGATCCTCAGATCTATGCAAGGAGGGAGAGATTGTGACTAGACATTAATTCTACTAAAATAAAAGCAAAGGATATTCTATGGCTTGGAAGAGGGTTGTTCCAGCATCAAACAGGATTGAGGCTTCACCTGGACATGCATTGTCGCTCATTTTTAGAGGCGAGAACTTCAATGTTAATGCTAATGCGTCGCTTTGTCATGGAAGCAGACCAGGTTCGTCAAGCAGGACCTGCCTTTCATAAACCCATGCTGACTGGGCCTGATCGCCTGCTTGCCCTGTAAGTGCTGCATGATGGCACTCAAGATAATCTGTTCCATGAGTTTCCCTGGCACTGAGGTCAAACTGACAGGCCTATAGTTCCCCGGGTCTGCCCTCCAGCCCTTCTTGTAGATGGGCGTCATGTTTGCTAGCCGCCAGTTGACTGGGACCTCCCCTGATAGCCAGGACTGCCGATAAATGATGGTAAGCTGCTTGGCCAGCTCCTCTGCCACTTGTCTCAGTATCCTCGGGTGAATCCCATCTGGCCCATTTGTTTTTTGTTTTTTCCCACCCCACCCTCCCATTGCTTTCTTCAGAAACTGTTGCACACTGTCATTGAGCTAACTCAGGGATCTGACATATTTCCCTTGGACAAAGTATATGGCATGATTAATCAACGTATTTACATTGTGGAGGTAATTTTTTTCTTTTTGTATTATAGCATTTTCTGTCACTGTTATGCAGTATTCGTGCATTCTGGCTATCACGGTTATTTAGCATTGCTCTTTACTGCTTAGTTGTCTGTGCTCAGACAACAACAAAAGTCAGACTTTCTCGTTTCAGTCTGGAAGATGTTTCTCTGTATTGCAAAACCATTGTAATATTTGGCATAACTGTTGGCAGTTTCAGCAGGAAAAAGCTTGAACTTGAAGGCGATGGGTCCACCCGCACAACCCTTTCAAAGCAGTTAACCTTAGTCTGTCAGTAGTTTTTCTTGAGAACCATTTTGGTTCTGGAGGGCTATGAAGGGAAGGTGCTTTTCTAAGTCTTTCACTTCCTCTCTCTCCCTCTACAGCCAGTCAGGCATGGTAATACGTAGTAGTCGTTCCATCCTTGGAGAGAAATTGAAGTGTATAACAGGAGTTTGAGATGTCTGTCTAGTCACACTCTAATCTCTTTTTAACTAGTATGCTTGAACATCTGTAATTTGGGAGATTGCTGCCCGTGCCAGTTTTACACTAATGAGTCAAATTCTCTGGTCTTTTCCTGCTGCTTTCCGACTTACCAGAACTCAGCAGAAATCTGCGTAAGGCATCCAGAAGAAATGCTGAAGAAATGAGATCTTTTAGCTTGAGAACAGCTTTATTTATGTTATCTCAGGGCCTGTGAACTTCTGTAACTTAACTTTTAATACTTAAATTAAAAGGAATTAGCTTTCTTGGTTTTCCAATATTCGCCTTATTTATATGTTTTGTGATCCTGCATGTCAAATGTTATCACTTAAAATACCACTGAGTCCCCTCTACATTTTTTTTTTTTTTTTTCCAGTTCTATACTGATATGAAAAACTTAGCCAGGGAACAGGTCAGTAGTAAGCAACTCCCACATGTAGAGTTTAATCACATGATTTTGTTTACTAGTTTTACTATGCCATCCCATTTCCTAATTCTATTTGCTTTCCCGCTGTGAAAATTCATAGACTAGTAGGCATCTCCATCTCTGCTAACAAGAGAATTTTATTTTTAAGACCTTACTTAAATACAATTACTGTATCTGATTCAGTGCTTTTCACTTGGTTATTAAATACATTCTTTGAAAAGCTAAGTTACACAGAAAGTATCTTTCAAGTTTTATTAAAATTAGATGACAGCTAAGGCCAAAACAAGAAAATGTTTTAAAAAATTGAGGCAAAATGAAATATTAACTGATAGAGAGGGGGGGAAACATGGCTTGCTTTAACTTCAGAAACTAAGATTCGTTCACATTAAAGCCCAGGACAGTGGTAAAAACAACAATTTCACTAGCAAAGATCACTTATGCTCCTATGAATGTTTTACCAAATCCACCAGCAACACAGCATCAAAAGACAATTAATCTCTCTAACCTCTTCTTCAAAACCACGTATATACGCAGATATACAAAAAGCAAAGGTAGCTGACAGTCCCAAAGCTACAACAGCTAAAACAGCTGTGAATAACTATTAAATTTAACAGTAATATCAGCTATGATTCCTTTGACTATCGGTACAAAGGAGTGTAAGACTTACAAATACTCTGGGTTAAAATTATTTCCAGCTGTGTCTTGCTACTTGCAGTGGCAAAATGAATTTCAACCGTATATTTTGGGTGACATCCAAAATACAGCGTTATAATTAGAGGGAAGAACATCCTGTCCAGACAAATAAAATAAAAGGTATCCAGAGGAGTAAAGCCAGAGGGACTGCACACAGCAGCACGGCTGAAAAGGGAGGGTGGAGGAGGACCCTCTGAAGGGTGATGAATACTGGAACACAGCTACAATTTGTGATAACATTTAACCCTTTGCCCTCAATTTAGAAGCTCTAAGACATTAAATAAATACCAATATGTCAATAGCCTAGGACAAACACAGGCTCAGAGAGAACAACACAATCCCTCCGCCTAACAGCATCCCTCTTTGTCTTCCAGCTCGCAGGAGCAGCCCCAGACCCAGAAGACTGTAACCCACGGCCAAAAGCTGCCGGGGCAGCCAGCACCTGCAGCAGAGGCTCATCTGCTCTCCTCTCGCCCTACGCAGCTGCCCTGCAGCTCACCGTGCTTGAAAGGTCCGTCCGCGAGCGCCGAGGCAGTATCTGGCACTGCTGCAGCTGTGTGGTGAAGTGGCTGGCGTGGATAAAATTATTCTCTCCTAGGGAAGGATTTATACTATATGTAGGACATTAAACAAACATATGCAGCTACTAGTTTGAGATTATAAGTTCGTTTGCCTCCAGACAACAGTTAGGTAAAAGGCAGTCTAGTTTTCCTTCACTTTACCAACAGAGACAACAGAATTTGTTCAATTCAGGACCACAACGTTGGAAAGAAGTTCTCAGGATGACACACTGGTGGGAATTAAGGGGGAAACAGTATGCAGAACGGAGTCCAAAACAGGGTGGTGGTTTTATTCGGGTGGGCTGCCAAGCTCCACCTCAGCTGCTCTCTCACTCCCCCTCCTCAAAGGCAAAGGGGGAGAGAATGCGATGCAAAGGGCTCAAGGGTTGAGATAAGGATGGGGAAATTGCTCAACAATTGTTGTGACGGGCAAAACAGACTCTGTAACAGTGTCCATAGCACTTTGTCTCTACTGCTCCTTCTCTCATCCTCTGTGCCGTGGGGTCCCTCCCACAGGATGCCGTCCTTCCCAAACCGATTCCTGCGGGGCTGCCCACAGGCAGCAGCTCTCCAAGAACTGCTCCCACACGGCTTCGTACCACAGGGTCCATCCCCCAGGAGCAAACTGCTCCAGCACGGGTCCCCCACAGGCAGCAGCTCCCCCCAGACCCCCTGCTCCTGCGTGGGCTCCTCTCCATGGGCTGCAGCTCAGGCCAGGGGCCTGCTCCTGCGGGGGCTCTCCATGGGCCGCGGCCTCCTCCGGGCCACATCCACCTGCTCCACCTGGGACTCCTCCACCCATGGAGGGGCTGCAGCATGGAGATCTGCTCCACGGGGGACCCATGGGCTTCAGGGGGACAGCCTGCTCCACCAGGGGCCTCTCCACAGGCTGCAGGGGAGTTCTGCTCCAGCGCCTGGAGAGCCTCTCTCCCTCCTTCTTCAATGACCTTGGTGCCTGCAAGGCTGTTCTTCACTCCTCTCTCTCCCACAGCTGCTGTATAGTAGCCTTTTTTTTTCTTTCTCCTGTCTTAAACATGCTCTCACAAAGGGGCAAACTATATCACTTACTGGCTTGGCTCTGGTCAGCAGTGGGGCCCTTACCTAACATGGGGCAGTTTCTGGATTCTTCTCACAGAAGCCACCCCTATGGCCCCCTGCTACCTTGCTATGTAAACGCACTACAAACAGGGAAAAGTTAAGTGCATTCCCTTTAAGATCCCCATGAGTAACATTGCTAACACCTCCAATATCCATTACACTAACCATTTGGCCTGCAAAACCCTCTGAGGAAGGGACGCTGCCAAGTCTCTGCTTCCAACATGACTACCGCAAGCTACGTATGCCTCCATCCTGCCACTGCTCCAGTGCTGCCGGCAGAGGTGCGCGTCTTCTCGCGCCCTGCTCAGATCCACATTTCATTTAAGGAAACACATGCCAATTTTTTTATTTTTTCAAGTGTGCCTGTTATAAGTTGCCCCTTTAATTAATTTTCAGAGAGCATTGCATTAATAATAGAAAGGAATTTATTGAGTAAGCAACAGCAAGCAAAACAGCGCTGGGTGGCCGGGGAGTCTCGGCTCTGCCAACGGTGTGCACCTCACCCCGGCCAGGGTCCCTTTTTATATCTTGGTAATTCTGGGATTACGCAGCACATCCTGGTATGTTCTGCGACTGCGCACACAGTTGCTAGGGGGTCATCTCTGTCCCTCTGGTGGTAGTAAAGATGAAGGCCGTAGTCTTCCTCAGCGTTGTGGTTCAACTTTTTTTTTTTTTTTTTTTTTTTGGTCATGTTGGCCCAGCATGAGACAGGAAGGCAGGATGTTGATACACTAGTTTAGCAAGTTATCAGGAGATGGTTACATGAGCTTTGCAACAGTGTCTTTGAACAAAAGAGGCAACTGAGATGCAGAAGGAGAGAAGGGGAGGGGGTTCTCTTTTTTGTTACACTAAGCAAAAGAATTTTCATAGTGTCTAGCCAAGCATTATACAGCTCCTTACTTCAGCAGGGAGCTTTCGCAACTCCCGCTCCTCAAACAGAACTCCTTGTTTTTATAATACAAAAGACAATGAACAAACATTTATTGTGTATTACAGTGCCTTGATGCTGCATGCACTGGGCTGCCCAATCTGTGATGCTGTAGCAGGCCAGGTGGTCTCAGATGGGGAGGCAAGTCGTCTTTGTTTGACCACAGCATCAGCTGGGAAGAGTCCAAACTGAGAGACCTCATCCCCCTGTCACCTCACCGTGACACCCAGCCCAGAGCACGGCCAAGCTGTGCTCGCTGCTGCACACCTGAGGCAGGCACCGTGTTGTGCCACGGCTTAATCACCAGCAGCAATTTGCTCCTTATCACTCCCAATGCCATGCATTTCTTCAAGCTGCCTTGCCCTGCCATCCGAGAGCTACATTTTATTTCCAGCTCAAATTAAAGGCTGCCGAAATCCATCATGGTCTCACCTCCCCCCATGAGGAGTCAGCTCTTATCTCGCAGTGGGGGGAAGTGAAAATGGGCTCGGTTGCCTAGAAACCCGAATGAGCATCTTTAAGCGAAAAACAACTTCTGGGCTGTCAGTGCAGGAACAGAGTCCAGGTGAGGTGAGGGGATGGTGCCAGCCCCTGCGCCTTTCACCTCTGCTCTGGACAGGGAGGCCCTTTCCTGAGCAGACCTGTAGGTAAACAGACGCCGGTCTAAAACTGACCTAAGATTTAGGATTTTTAAACCACATGGTTTCAGGTGCTGCTGCAGAGCATCAGTCCCTGGGTCAGGAAGGGCCCTTCCTACTGGGCCACAAGGGCTTGAGCAGCTCACACCCACGGGGAGGCTGTCATTCACTTAGCTCTGTGCTTGGCACCACAGGCATCTGCTCACAGAAAGGGGATCCAAAAAGCAGCCAAAGACACATCAAGAAGGTGTACAGTAACAACGTATGGTATACAGTGTTATTCATCCTACAGAAACCACGGGCTGGGTTGCCCTGCCCTCAGAAAGAATGAATTGCATTTGTACTTATGCAGAGCCCCAAACTATTTGTCATGTGAAATATATATACGTACGTATACACGCACGCTTCTAAATTACAGCATTTTCTAAGTATGTACTGAGGATGTTTTCTTTTAATTTACAGAGAAGCCCATGATTAATAGCGTTCTAAGAGAAGTCTTTCATGAAATTTGGTATTAGATCTCCAATCTGTTTCTATGAAAGATGTTTCTGATAATGAATGGAAGATCTTCAAGATATGCCTATAATTAATGTTCCGCATATCCTGCATGTTGGTTATGTTGATAGCTACGTCATGAAAGAATCTGAAAACCAGTAATTTGAACATTAGCTGAATTTTGAGCCTACCAATATTAAAGGCTAAAAACAAATAGTGAAAGACGATGAAGTACCAAGGCAAAGACGCATACCCATGAAGAGTTTCCAAGCTGAGACCTCAACTCCTTGAGCAGCTCCTGCTGAACGAGTGGATGGCACGGCCCTCCCACAATGAGGACCTTCCACAGGGGGCCGAGCCATGCTAGGACTGCACCTCCCATGCCAGGAAGTCAGGGACGTGGAAATCACTGATTTGATTTTGCTATGTATCCATTAAAATGGGTGCAAGACATATTACGCTTCTACTGAGTTAAACAATAACATTACAAGCAGCTATGAATAGCTACAATCAAACCCTCTGTGCTTTGCCAATCAAAGCACGTCGACTATGACTAGCTATAATCAAACCACCCTTTGCATACAGGATTTTATATGAAAATAAGTATATTGAATTCTAGAGTCATTACTGTGTTTATATTTATGTCAGAAAACAAAGAAATTGACCCCAGTCTGCACAAACCTTAGTATTTCTCCCATTTGCACAGCAGTATTTATTTCCCTATCTTGCAGGAACCCCAAAGGGTGCTGCAGCCTTCAGTTGTTCAGTAAATGATCAAACAACGCTCAGGCAAAAAGGAAGAATTCATCAGCACAACCAGGAGCTCTGTCCTGCTCCCTCTTTTTGGGTTGTCACTGCTAATCAAACATCGCACCTAACATGCACCCTGAATGTTCTGTATTAATGCAGCCATCAGTGCCCTGACAAAGCGGTCTCAGTACAATAAAACTTAAAGCAAGAGCCCTGTTCTGACACTTATTTCATGTTCAGCTATCCTTGTCTCAATTTACACCTAATTTAAAATCATCTGCTTGACACGCCGGGTCACGTCGGGAAGCAAGAAAGCTCGTTCCCAAGTCCTGGCCCCAGACAAAGACGAAATAAACTCTGCTGCTAGCTAGCCCACCTTGCTACCCACCAAACTCCGAGCACAGAACCATCTGCACCTTCCCCCAGACGTGAGAGGGACACGAGCACAAGCGGCTGGAAGTGAGCAGCACGTCCTAGCACACGGGTGTGCGGGAGCTGGCCGGCAGCTCCAGCCCCAGCTTCAGTGAGCCTGCCCCCAGCTTCCTCCCCCGGGACCGCGTTATCAGCTCATTACCAGTAAAGGAGGTGAAAACAAGGGAATGGGACTGGGAAGTGAAGGAGGCAGAAATCAAATGAAAAATACACAGCAGCTGGTCAGTGAGACTCGATTTTCAAATCTAATCTCAGTTTGTGCAGTCAATGGGGGAGAAATGCCACAATTTGCATGACAAGAGCCAAGTGAACTGAATAGTGGCAAATCAATTCTATGAGAGAAGATAAAGCAGTATATACCTAATATATTAGCAGCCAGGTAGAATTCAATTCCCATAATGTCTGAAGATATTGATTAAAACTGACACTTCTGTATTATTATTATTATCATTCCTCTTCCACTTAGGACTTGGAAACAAGTGAGCCATATAAAGATGCAGTTGTCTTCTACAAATGGAAACATACTCCGCTGTTGAAGAAAATAATGTCAAGTCCACATCCATTAGAAGTAACAGCCCTAGAAAATGTTAGACCCGTGCATTTCAGCATGTTACAAGGAATTGTGCTCACTTGGGCGCAAGTGGGGATTCAATGACTTTAATTTGTACCTATCAGTAGAGAAGTCAATAGAGTAGCTGAAAGGAAATATTAGTTCTTATTTGCCTTGTAGTTAAAATAATCAGCTAACACTGTATCTCTGACTTCCTTCCCACTTATTCAGATACGACTGTCAATGTTGACTTGCTGCTGAATTGAATAACCTTCATAATCACTACTGGGTTTAATATTAAAATATTCTCAAAATGGGCACTTGTCTTCTATAATTGAAAACAACTTTGGCTCTAACAAAATCTGTCTTCGCCTCACTTGGTCATTACCTCATTAAATAATTTCATTGTTAAAGAAGACATTCCGGTTGCATGAGCCTCTCTGATCTGACAAGGTAGACACATTGAGGACACAAAAAAAAGAAGTATCTACCTGTGATGTTGCTGCCTTCCACTAAGCAAAAGGTAATTGAAAAGAAAAAAAAACACCCAGTTAGGCATGCTGAAGAGGCCACACTGCTTTTTTTAAACAATTAACGTCTTCAAACATATTGGAGACAAAGACCGAGGGAAGCTCAGCCAGTGCCAGCACTGTTTATGACACGTAATCTATTCAGTGCAGCACTAGAAAAGGACAGTCGACACATCTGAACCTCATCAGTGCCAAATCCTCTGACATTGTTACCAGCCCAAAGAGAAACCCCTGGGTCCCACTTTCAACGTGGCAGATTTCAAGGCAGCTTTTCCCTGTGAGGCGCAGAAGCCAGCCAGGAGCTCCACCAGCTTCTCCTCAAACTCCCTGCACTTCCAGGGCCTGCACACAGTGGCCTCTTCATGGTCAGCAGCAACCTGCCACCACATGGCCCCAAGGCAGGATGCCCTTGCGCTCAAAATTTGGGGGGTACCCTTATGGGCACTGGGGGAGCCTCATGGAGCTGGGGGATGTTGGAGGTCTCAGCCATGTCTCCACAGTAGTGGGGTCCCCCTGGGGTTGGGCAGGCCCCTGGCAGCTCACACAGACATGGGGGTGTCCAAACCTGACCCGTACACCAACATTTCCTTCAGCGGGTGTCAGACTTGTAGTCATACATACTCGTCTCCATAACCAACTTGAGATGCAGGTGACGCTTGCTCCCTAAAGTGGAATTATATCTTTATCTGCACTGTAGCATATTATACCACGTAATTTTTACAGCAGTTCTGCTGTCACAATCATGAAAGGAAACAAGTCTTCTGGATTTAACGATGAGGATAAGGGGGAAAAACAGAACAAAACAAGTGCAAACGTGTCAGCAGCAGGGCGCTGAGCACAGTTCCCATACCCAAAAGTCAATGCATGATAGGGTTTTGAACAAAAAAGGCTCTTTTCCCAGTTTGCTTCTGATAGTTCCTTCGGGAAATAAACCTTCACAAAATTATTCCTCAGATTTTTTTGTTTGTTTTGTTAATTAACAGTGCAAGGTTTATATCTCTGTGGTTGCTGAATGGAAGCTCAATCTCAAAAAGACATACCAAGATTTTTTCATTATTATTTTTTCAATACATAGAAAAAAAATCTATAAATACATGATCTAAAATTTGGTTATCGTGACAATGTAATTATGTGGTCCTGCCTTTAAACTGATTCAGAAACAGCTTGGAGTACACATTGCAGAAATTCAGATCATTTTTGCTTTTCTGATATTGGTTATTCACTTTTAATTTTCTGGGTGGTGGAGAATGAGAGTCTATCAGCTCCCAGCCCGGAGCTGCACAGAACTGGACAGAAGCATCCCACTATGCTGGCAATGTCTCAGCTAAATATTCATGCTTTTAAGAGGAAACATGAAATACTACTCATTTTATTGCCAATTATGCAGGCTAGAATAAATGAAATATGAGGGAAAAAAATGTTTCTAATGCCATTAAAATATGGTGATGAGTAAAACAGTTTGAACAAAAGGAATTAGGTATCAGGATGACTTTTTTGTTCACAAAAGCCAGATGAATAATGTAGGATGAATAATTTATAAGCTAAATTTCTAAGTTACCAAGAATGGATTTTATTTTACTCACAGTTTGTAGATAACACCACCACAGATCTTATCTGAAATGCAGAGTATTAACAGTTCACAAATTAAGGGTGCTAACTATTCTAGGTAACCAAAATTCAACCAAATTCAACCACTGAAAGAAGTATTTTTGCCTTCCACGTCGTACACATCACTACCATTTCCTCTGCAGTGATCATATGCACCCTAGTCTCTCCTCAGCCTCTTTTTCCAGCCACCTGAACAAAAATGGCACTGTAAGGGACCTGGCTTACCTTAAAGTTACTACAGATTAAAGAGAAAAGGACAAAAATATTTGACCAGGTTTGCAAAAAGAGGCAGGCAGCAAGCCCCAGCCCAATAACTCACGTTGACAGGTAAGCTGCCCGGTGTGATGGGTAAGCTGCCCGGCATGACCTTGCTCTCCTCTGACAGCCCCAGCGGTCAGTTCCTGGCACTCCACCAGGCACGAACACCGTGTAATATGCCCTCATGCAGTATGCATGGCCTCATGCAGTACAGACTCAAATAATAATTATGAAGTTTGCTCAAATCCTACTTCTTATGAAAAATATTCTTGCCCACAACCTCCTTAGATAGACGACTGCTACATTCCTGCCAGGAACACGAGCATGTGATTGATTAAACCAGGCCTATTTCTGGGTGTGTAATTAAGAATGCCTATAGCAAGAGTCCAGATAAAGGGAAACATTCTCATAGAGACTTAATGAAAAAAAAATCAAAGTTCTTATAATTTGCTCAAATATATACCCTCGTCTGCTTTCAACGCTTAAACTGATGATTGACATCCTAAACGCCGTGGCTATTCAGATACATCCCAGAAAACCTGCCCTGAATCCCTACCTGCTGTGAATTAAGAGGACACCTAAATGTTTCAGGCCAGGCAAGTGGAGGTAGAGGAATACAACCCCCAGGGCAGCAGGGCACTAAGTCCTTCGTTGTGGCTGCCGTCCCACTGCTGGTTTGTTAGGAGGAAACCATGCTCCTCCTCAAAATCGGCTTTGGGATTTAAAACACACATATTAAACATCAGTATTACATGACAGATAATGAGCTAAACTAAGACATTAACAACAGGAGCCATGACAGACAGGAAACTTCATTCTTTCACATATTTAACTAAAAAAAATGTATAAAATAAATGAACACATACCTCAGCGTCTTAGGTACTGTATTAAGAAGAATGGTGCAGATTAACATGAAGCTACAGCTTCAAATCACACAAGCTCCTTTCATAATGCCTGTTTACAAAAAATTGCATCTAAAAATAATTAACTCCTAGGAATTTCAACTAGCTTTGCTCGCAGGTCTTATTTTTAAGAAGGCTGGTATTAATACTTTGCTCTGAAGAGTTCAATTCTTGCTCGATTAAAAATAGTACAATTAAATCTGTTTCTGCCAAAGGGGGAAGAAAGTCAATGTTTTTCTAGTTAGCGGAATTTTATATCTGCTAACTAATTTTGTAGTTAAATTGGGCTAAGTGAAAGTAAAACAAGGCACATTTTCTGCGTCCCTTTAGGCATAAAAACCTGTGTCACCCCAGCAGCAACAAACTACCCGAGCACATTGCTCCTGGAAAAGGAGAGGTTTTCAGGAAAGCTGGTGAGCGCTGCCATGAATCTGTCTGAAAAGACGATGGAAGTGAGAGCCATTAAATGACCAAGGTAAGAGTAAAAGAAAACTAATGCAGACTAAGTCCATATTTCCATTGTTGTTTTCACACCACTGATTTGCTAAATGACCTGGCGAGTACGGAGCACATGCGGGCAAGGGTACAGCTGAGGCTTACAGCGCCTGAGCTCATTTCTGCCACCCCATTCCCGTCCCCTGCCAAGCACATTACGGAGGATGACACTGCTGTCTCACAGCTCCACAGTGCTGCTGTTAGTGCACCAAGCTCCAGATCAGGGCAGGCTGGCTTTACCTAATGTATGAGTCACCCAGCAGCTTCTGCCACCGCCTGTATGATTTCATCAGCTTATTGACCACAGTTAAAAAATTGATCCCAATTGCTGCCCTTCTAGGCCAGTGGAAATTCAATATTCTGGCTGGAAACCCCTATTTGCATTGCTCAGGCACACCACGAGCAGCTGACAAGGGGAGCTTCCAGCAACAGAGCAGGGAGCCTTTCACTGACAGCAGCACCACGAGCACCAGGTCCGGGGCTGTCTGTAGAGAAGGAAATGCTGAGGAACAATATGACAAACCAGAGCAATAGATGGGGAGAAGGAGATAATATCCTTTAGTATCAGTCAGGGGCTTCACCAGAAATACTCCTGCCAGATTAGTTTCTGCAGCTCCCTCAGCCACCAGTTTCAGAAATGAGTGGTTCGCTGCATACATTTACAATGAATAATAATCAACTTCTCAGCTTCTCATGCCTTTTTTTTTATTATTATTATTCCTTAATCTTAATGTACCAGCATTCATCTATCGCACATACTTTTCTGATAACAAGGCTTGAAAGCGAGGATCACATGCAAACATCAAACAATACATGCAGAAGAAACGATCCTGGTGTTTCGTTTGAAAAAAACATTTTACATGTTTCAATTATAAATGACACTATTGACAGAAGTGCAAAATACGTCTATTATACTTAATGTGCTGGTTTGCTACTGCCAACCCGAATGAAAATTTTATTTTATGTATATATTTAACTGTGCAATATGAGGAAGCATAATTCCAGTCTTCCCTCCACTCAGTTCAGAGGCACTTACTAGTTTCTCTTTTAAGTCATCCATGTCTTCATGATTCTTACTGAAATTTATTTATTGAATGTCTCCTGAGCAGTAAAACAGGCAGGCAAGCATCAGTTAAAAGAACCAAAGCTTTGAAAAGTCAGAGTGGTCACAATGATCTGCAGTTTTCTGCTGCATCACTCTGCATCAGACGAGTAATCCATTGTTAGGGGCCATTTCCAGGAGCGGTCCATCTGTGCTCAGCACGACGACATTGATGGGATCCGTGCAGAATCTTTCACCTGATCTTCAACAGCTCCAGAGAAAAATGATATTTTAAAAGGTTTTTAAAAAGAACAAAGCCGATAAACTGTAAACTGACATGCCTGAAATGCCATCTCTTGACATCTTTGGTACATGTAAGTTGTATTAGTTGCCTTCTGCAACATGTACATAGCATTTAATAGGATGGAAACAAACGAAACAGAATAGGAGAAAATGGATTTTCACCCATGATATCAAAGCACAAAAAAAAAAATCACAGGTAAGTGGTTTTGGCAACACACGTATCTACAGTTCCTGAACTCTTTCGGATGTAATCCACACGTTCTAGCACAAATGCCTGAAAGAGCAACAAGACAACTCCAAAGCATGAAAAAACCTCCCCATCCACTCTCTATCCTTTCTCGAGGAAGACTACAGGCAAAAGCCCCGAACCCTAATGTCCAGCAAGGGAATCCTGTGGGAAGTGTCTGATCGGAGGGGAAGAGAAACAAACCAACTGCTACTGAACAAAGTGTTGTACAGACTCAAGACACCATAAAGGCTGATGGGATAGGAAATCCCTTTCTCGTATCGCAGACGAGCTGCAGGAGAGAGCAGGGAAGGCAATCGCACTGCTGCTGGCCCAGCAGGCGGGTGGCAGCAGCAGAGGTGGCCCTGCTGCTGGAAGCCTGGGCACCGCGGCACCTCCTGGTCCCTCAGGGAGCCCAGGTCAGGGAACTTGGCCAGCACAGCCGTTCACATCTTCGTTGGTGAGCAGGGAAGCTCATGAGGAGTCTGCATGCTCCCACTCCCGCTCTCTGTGGCAAGCGCTGCTCCTCCGGACATCTGCTGGGCCTCTGCCCCAGCAGAAAACCTCTCTGCAGGGCTTCAGCCCTCGGACCTGAACGCCAAACTGACTTAGAAGCAGCAAAGAAAGCGAGGCAGGTAAGAACAGCTTGTTTCAGGAGCCCCTCCGGTATCCATTCAGCATTGCTACTGCTTGACCTGCAGTCAAAACAGTTTCAGAAGTGTACAGAAATGGCTTTTAGTCTCCGTGTTCAGAAGTATAAAACCAAACACTCTACACACAGAAAACATGGCCCTGAATTCTCACAAGACCCCAGGTAAACACCCATACTTTGCTCACACTGTGGATGTCCAAAGCACTTGTGTCTTGAACACAGCACAGCAAGAAAGAGGTGTGCAAGAAAGCAGTTGCTTTTTGGTTGTTTTTTAATCCTCCCCAAAGCACACAAAAGCTGTCCTTAATTATTTGGCTCACAACTCTAAAGATGGAGATTGCAAGAAGCAACTGTAACATCACTTCTACCGAGCAATGTAGCAGATCCCCTGGTGTGGAGGAGGACCCAAAGCAGGTGATGCAGACAGACGGGGCTACATCCAGCCCCTGGGCTGCTCCTGGCACTGCCACATGCCTTCTGCTGCACCATTCCAGGCACAAGCACTGGAAATGGTTTCTTCCCAAGCTGTCTGTGCCATGGAGGTGATGGATATAAAAGGTACTATGAGTTTCAGGGAGAGAGCTATGTTTGACAGAACACTTCCCTGGCTCTTGTACCATGAACAGAAAAAAGCAGCAGAAAAACTCCACGGCTATAGGGAGCTTCAGGCAAGGCAACACTTTGCTTCTTGACCAGCCACGGTAGCACTGCTCCGTCTTCAGCTAGAAGGAACGCAGAAGCCTCAGCCTATTGTACGATCTCTGAAGCGCGGTTCCAGTATTCTTACTTTGCAAAATCTGAATGTTTCAGGTGTTAAAGGAGAAAGGAACAATTGAACGGGGACCTTTGGAAATGTATCTGAACCGCTCATTATCCCCTTTCGCAGACTTTTCCAGTAGGCAGATTTTGAGCTGCCAGATTCATTGTTCAGGTGGCAGGGAAGTGGGCCACCAGGCTCCCTGAGGTCCCAGCTGCTCCTGCTCTATTGCTATCAGGACTCCTATTAGAGGCAACGTATCCTACCCTGATTAAAATGTTCCCTGCATGGGCTTTACACCAGCCTAAATCTGCCAATTTCAAAAGACTTGTCCTTGATTTATATTAAAGTAAATGAGAGTAGAATTAAATAGTTCATTTTTTTTTCCAACTACATTTAAATCATAAACCTATAATCCGGCAGCATCAGGAATGCTTTATTTCCAACACCCCAATTCATTTGTGAGTAGTACAATGCCATATAAGACTTTTTTTTTCTTTTTCTTAAACAATTTCCCTGGTCCATTTTCCTTTGCTTCCTGAAGAACCTCACATCAATACATAATTTTACTGCTTTGCATCATATACTTCAGGCTGTGATTTGATGGTGTTTTTTGCAGCAAGGACAGCTCGAAGAATTCTGAAGCCGTGCAATTTGTTTTCAGTGCCCACCACACCAAATCACCTCCCCAGTATCGTAGATACCATTGCTTGAAAGTCATGCAGTGAATCAGAAGTGGGAACCACCTGGATTAACAACTCACACAGACTCCTGAAGCATTGCAGCTTGAAATCCTATGCTAAGGAAGGTCTAGCAGACATGAAATGTTCACACCACCCCAAAAACATCCACAAGATGGAACCTGGGATCTGGATCCAGACATGTTCAAAGCCATTTTCATATCCTCATTTGTTTTCTCTCAGAGAATTCCTCATATGCTCAACCGAGTGAGCAGAACAAGGTTAACACAAAGCTGGAAGCGTCCCCTGTGTGAAAGCCACCAGCTACTTTTTTCTTCTGATTTCAGGATGTTCAGCTGGTAAGAACTTGTTTAGGGCTCGAAGTCTTGAGGCCAAGTTTTTCCACCCACTGATGTGATGTGTCCCACCTCCAGAGCATCATTTATTATACCCCAATTTTATTTTATAGAACTGGGGTTTTATTACACCCCAGTTGCTATTGTTGTTTTCATTGTGGTATCACAAACATTCACCTGCTCCCTCATCATGATTAGATACTGAGGGTTTTTTTCCTACTTGATTTTACCTCACCAATCTTAGGACTTCTATTCAGTAAAAACAGGGTTTGGTTGGTTTGTCTTTTAATATATTTTTGTGTTGCTGCAACTTAAACGCTGCATCTGTCCGTACATACTCTGTCGTATAAGCATCACCAAAGGAAACCAGGCTTATCTACTCGAGTTGATCCTCTCCCTTGTAAGTAATACCTCTCTTACCAACAGCATATGGTACCCGCCGATAGTGACACCCTGCTCCCAGCGATAGCGCTGCCCCGGCCCCGTGGAGCTGTCCTCAGCTGGTGAATCAGCCTCTGACAGCCACGTTTCTGCTGCTCCCTTGGCAGCCAGCGCGCTCCTGTGCCACGTGCTGCCAAGTGAGGATGCCAGTCTTTGGCCACCAGCCTTTGGGATGGAGCCAGATGGATGCTTTCTGCTGCTCCTCGGCTACATCAACTTGAATAACAAGGAAGTACAGACTGTAGGAAAACAGTATTGTTCTGAACTGAATAAACATCGGCCTGCCATACAGCAGTAAAACAGCCTCAGATGAGAAATTAGAGATTTGAGGAAAGAGGC